>NC_064855.1:61139046-61464879 GCF_024139225.1 Suncus etruscus
TGTGTCTTCCTATAAATTGAGGAAAGAAAAAAATGTGATTGGGACCCAGGAGCCAAGTGGTCTCAGGTGGGGGAAAAAATGGTCAGAACTAAATTCCTAAGCCAAAGTCAATGACAGTAGAATCAAGAGATCCAAACTATAGCAAGCTAAACACAAAAATGGACTTGTTACACTAGTAGATCAGTGGGCTAAGGGTGGAGTTATGGGAATAACTTAAAATTTTTCAATATGCAACAATTTTAGTGAAGAAAATCACAATATCTAAATATACTATAAAAATGACAGTTCTCACCAAATTAGTTAATAAATTCAGTGAAATCTTAATCAGAAGTTTATAAATTTTTTAAATGTTATTTGACAATTTTTGAAAATGAGAAATGCACAAGAACGATCATTAATTTCAAAGGGGAGTTTAGCAAAGGAGAACTAATAATATAACAAATGACAATCAGAGATAATACAATAAATGCCAATTTTAAAATCATTACATTTTGCAGTAGGACAAGGCATATTGATCAAAGAAATAGAATAAAGAATTCAGGAGGAGCTCCATGGATACAGAAGAATTCAGTACGTTAGAAACAAGTTAGTAATAGAAGAACTAGTCTGTAAATGGTACAACACATTTTACTCTTCCACCTAAGGTAACATATAGCAGTAAATTTATTTAGAAGTAAATATTTTTTAATTCAGTAATATTTGGTTAAGAGAGGGGCCATTTATGAGTGATAACCAACTTAGGTGCCAAAAAATTTTGGGGGGGTTTGGATCACACCCGGCAACACTCAGGGGTTACTCCTGGTGGGCTCAGGGGATCATATGGGATGCTGGGATTCGAACCACTAACCTTCTGCATACAAATCAAACGCATTACCTCCATGCTATCTCTCCGGCCCCTTAGGTGCCAAATTTTTAAAAAAGAAAACCATTGACAGGGATGAGATATTTTGCATGTACTAGGCAAAGTTAATTTCAAAGTACACAAACCCCAAAAGTCTGGCTAATAAAATTGGCAGAAATGGTAAAATGACATCAGTGTAAAATATAAAAGTAGATTGTAGTATAAATAGCTTCATTTATGTAAAAATAAATGAAAAAGAGGCCAGAACGATAGTATGGTGGTAGGGCATTTGCCTTGCATGCGGCTGATCCAGATAGAACTTAGTTCAATCCCCTGGCATCCCATAGGGTCCCCCGAGCCAGGAGCAGTTTCTGAGCGCAGAGCCAGGAGTAACCCCTGAGCATCACAGGGTGTGTCCCGACAAGCAAAAAAGAAACAAAAAAAATTTGGCAAGTATATATATTTTTTTAAATAGTCATTTTCTTTTTTTAATACATTTATACAATTTGATTACAAACATGATTGTAGCTGAGTTTCAGTCATAAAGAACATCACTCTTCACCAGTGCAACATTCCCATCACCAATGCCCAAATCTCCCACCTCCCAACCCGCCCCCCCCCCCGCCTGTATTTGAGATAGGCTTTCTACTTGGCAAATATATTTTTAAAATGACTTTTTTTGAACAAGAGGTTTCATTTCTGTATTTCTTTAATTTAGAAATACATTTTTTTCATGGAGTAATATTTGGCTATTCCTTGTTGCAGGGAAAGTATGAAGAATACTGGAAGCAATCTCAACACTCACTATTAGAACAGTTAAAAGTATAGTATGTCCTTACCAAGGAATATTGCATTATTTTTACAATAACGAATGAATTATGTGGGGCTGGAGCAGTGGCGCTAGAAGTAAGGAATCTGCCTTGTAAGCACTAGCCTAGGGCAGACTTCCGTTTGATCCCCGGCGTCCCATATGGTCTTCCCAAGCTAAGAACCATTTCTGAGCTTCTAGCCAGGAGTAACCCCTGAGCGTCAAATGGATGTGGCCCCCCCAAAAAAAACAAAACAAAAACAAACAATAAAGAATGAATTATGTACATTTAAAATCTCCTTAGGAAAATATTAAAGTAGTTTACATGAAAAACAAGACACTGACCATACCATGTAACTTTATTTATATAGCAGTCTACTTCTAGAAAACCCCAAACAGCTAAAGTAAATGTCTGAATAGTTATTTTCTATGATGGTACCTGCAGAAATAGAGTAGGAGGAAAAGTTAATGTTTTTTGTGTGTATTTTAGTTATAAAAATAAAAACTTTCTTTTTTATAACATAATAGGGTTTGGATTTTAGGATTATGGTTTGATATTGATATTTTTGTTATTATCATCCCTTCTGATGGGATAACTTTGATTTATGCCTGCTTTCCCATTGTAATTCCTTGTGGATTTGTTTTCTTTTGTTTGTTTGTTTTTTCGGGCCACACCCGTTTGATGCTCAGGGGTTACTCCTGGCTAAGCACTCAGAAATTGCCCCTGAGTTGGGGGACCATATGGGACGCCGGGAGATAGAACCGCGGTCCTTCCTTGGCTAGCGCTGTTGCAAGGCAGACACCTTACCTCTAGCGCAGGCCCCCCATTGTAATTCCTTAACTTTCAAAACTTCATTGTTTTCTAATGTCTTTGGTACTTCTAGGAACAGCAATTTCGGTATTGTGCCTAAAGCTATATTAGCGTATTAAAAAAATGAGAATTGTGAAGTAGTGTTTCCCAATCTATATAACTATACCTGCCAACCAGGACATGTTGGTATTTGATAGGATTTTCTTTGCTATTATGAAAGTAATTTTCTTTTTCAGATATTAAATTGTAATTTTAAGATAGTTGTTTATAGGTCTTATATGCCTGGATATTTTAATTTCCCTTATTAATTTTAGGATCTAATAGTTGAAGAAAGTAGAATATATATGATCAATTAATTTATGAAATGATGTTAAGAATCTATAATTGGGAAGCAAGATTTTTTTTTTCAGTAAATGTACTGGGAAAACTGATCATCCACATGTAAAAAGAATGAAAGGGAACTGCAGATTCATATATACACAGAATTAACTATGAATTAAAGACTTCAAAGTAAAACAGGAAACCATAAAACTCTCAAAAGAAAATGATAGTAAGCTCCTTGACATTGATCTTGGTGATATTTTTTGGATCTAACACTAAAAGCAAGAATTGGCAAGTGGAATCATATCAAACCATTAGTTTTTGTACAGTAAAGGAAATCATTCACAAAATGAAAAGGCAGTGTACAATATGAGTTGAAATTTTTGAAATTCATGTCTAGGGGTTAAAATAAAAGATACAAAAAGTTCACACATCTTGGGGCCGGGCGGTGGCGCTAACGGTAAGGTTCCTGCCTTGCCTGCGCTAGCCTTGGACGGACCGCGGTTCGATCCCCCGGTGTCCCATATGGTCCTCCAAGCCAGGAGCAACTTCTGAGCACATAGCCAGGAGTAACCCCTGAGCGTTACCGGGTATGGCCCACAAACCAAAAAAAAAAAAAAAAAGTTCACACATCTCAATAGGGAAAAATAAAAACCTAGTTTTAAAAATGGGCAGAAGATCTGACTATAATCACTTTGTCAGAAAAACAAAGATTTCAGATAGGCACATCATCAGTAAAAATGCAAAGTCAGACCAGATGAGCTTAATATATTACCTCATACTGTTAAAACGATTGTTATAAAGAATAGTTGAATACATGTTGGCAAATATGTAAAGAAAAGAGATACTTTGTGAACTGTTGGTGAGAATGGAAATAGGGGTTGCCATTATGAAAAACTGTAGAAATTCTTTCAAAAAGTACAAATGAAACTATAACATGATCCAACACTTTCATTTCTGGGCATTTATCCAAGAAAATAAAAACAAAAGTTTAAAAAGCTTCCTGTATCCTCACATTTATTGTAGCGTTACAGTAGGCAAAATAGGGAAATAGCTAGTATCTATTTATGATGAATTGGCAAAGACATTATGACATGCACATTATATAGATATGTGCATATATATACACACATTTGCCATATATTTAGTAATAAAACAAAATTACTGTCTTGCTACTTGCAACTATTTGGATAGACCTTAGGGACATTGTACTAAGCTAGTAAAAGAAAGACAAATACTCTGTGGTTTCATTTATATGCAGAATCTAAAAACAAAACCTAAACTCAGAATACAGTGGTGGTTGGGGTGTGAATGTAAAGGGTAATAGGGGTGAAGAGGTATAAACTTCTAGTTATAAAATGACTCATGAGGATTTAATTAGTTGATATATTAGTGCGTATATTTGAATGTTTTAAAGAGAGTAGCTCATATAAGTTCTTAAAAGCTCATCACAGGGGCTGGAGTGGTAGCACATCAATAACGTTTGTCTTGCACGCTGCCAACCCAGGACAACCCAGGTTCAATCCTCAGCTTACCATAAAGTCTCCTGAGCCTGCCTGGTGTGATTTCTGAGCACAGAGCCAGGAGTTAACCCCTGAGAGCCACCAGGTGTGTGTCCCACCCACTCCCCCGAAAAAAAAGCACATCACAAGGGAAAAAATAAGTTTATATAGTGATGTTAACTAGACTTAAAGTGATGTGCATGTCACTCTACACAGATGTCGCACCATTATGTACCTACCTATCTATATGTCACTTAAATCTCAATTAAAAAAATAAAGTAGTAGAAGATAGTATACTGATGAATGCACATGCCTAGCATGAACCAGACATCGTTTGATCCCCAGCTCCACAAGGTCTTCCTACCACCACTTGGAGGCCCCCTACACACTGCCAAGTGCAGCCTTGAAGATCCCATCCCCTCAGCACTGCCAGGTGGTTCAGTATCTTTAGAACTACTGGATCTGAGCACATTACATAAGCAGGCCCTTGTATTGAATCAGTAATGGGGCCGCTGGGCCTCCTCAGCACTGCTTGGAAACTCTTCCTCCTGCATCTTCCTCAAAAAAACGACAGTTTTGTTTGATGTAGTGGTTTTGTTTGTTTTGGTATTTTGGTTTTTTTTTTTTTTAAGTAAAACCTTTTTTATTCAAAGGTACTGAGAAGGGGAGGAAGAAGACAAGGGAGAGTAATGAGTAATCTGCTCAAGTGAGAGCTCAGGCTTCTTCAAAGTTGGAACGAGCCCTGGTATACAATCCAACATAAACGTAGGAAAAGTACACATCTCAAGAGGGGAAATGAAGGCGACATGTGGTTGGGCACTATGTACCCAAGCAACACATGTGCTGAGTTTTTTTTTTTTTTAATGTTGGTAAAGTATAGGAGAGGTGCCAGTAACTTGAAATAAAAACAGTAAAGAAAGGGGGCATTTTAAAAAGAATTAAATAGAGGGCACATAAGAAAGTGTCTAGGGTCTGGAGAAGTAATACAAAAGGTAGCAGGGATGTCTAGCATATAGCCAATCCAGGATTGGTCTCCCAAGGCCCCTTCCCACATCCCACTCCCAGAGATCCCTGAGCTAAAGGCAGGCTGGGGGGGAACACACGACTGGAGTGTTAGTATAACAGGTAGGATGCTTGCCTTGCAAACTAAACTGGTCAATCCAGGTGTGATCTTGGGTTGAACACCATATGGTTCCATGACTGTCAGGAGTAATCCTTGATTGCAGAACCAAGAATAAGCTCTGAATACTGTTGGATGGACCCCAAAACAAAAACTAAAGAATATAGTGTCTCAAAAAGACTATACAGTATTATATTATACAGGCAAATCTCATGAAATGTGCAGGATTTTTGTCAAGATGAAATTTTTGATTGGAAGGAATTGATGAAAATTACAATAAGTAACTTTTACAAAGAAACTTTAATCCTTCTGATGAAAACCTGGATACCAAGGATACTTAGATGAATTATTTAGACATTTCCAGATTAGTTTTTAATAGTCACTTATAAGTTGTAATCAGGAATTTGAGATGCTAAAAAACAAAGTGAGTAACTATAATCTGTAAACTACTATTGAAAAGCAATACAATATCTATATGTGAAAGAGTTGTC
This sequence comes from Suncus etruscus, assembly GCF_024139225.1. Lineage (NCBI taxonomy): Eukaryota > Metazoa > Chordata > Mammalia > Eulipotyphla > Soricidae > Suncus > Suncus etruscus. The sequence continues at coordinate 61,144,941 of NC_064855.1, forward strand.
CTACATGTAATTACATTGCCCTCTATAGATATAAACCTAGGTTCTCTAAAAGCACCACAGACAGCTTAGAACTATAAAATGAGATTTAGTGATAATTTAAAGAAAATCTGTTGGTTGTCTTTATGTGCACACTACCTGTAATGGATTGGTGTTGATTTCATAGAAGTAAATTCTGCTTTTCCTTGTCAGTTTCTTGACTAGAAGTATATTTGTGATTTTATTATTTGTCAAGATTGTCTTTAAGGCCTATTTTAAATATATTTTAATGTTAGTACTAAAGCTTGATTTATTCTTTTACTCTCAGAGGGCCCTAGGGACCAGCCAAAGAAATAATTGGCATGCTAAAGCCAACGCAGCAATGCTAGGGTCTAAGGATATGATTTTGCTCAAGCTCTGTGGTGCTGGAGTCATCATGACCACAGTGAGCAGAAATTGGAGAAATTAGAAATATTAGTAAATACTGAGCTAAATTATCAGTATTGATATTAATTATTGATTAAACAAAGTTCATTAAGCATTAGTGGCTATTGATTAAATGTTAGTGAATGTTAAATATTAGAAAATATTCTCAATGGGAATAATTGGAGAAAATAAATATTAGTAAATTTGTTGCTGACAATTTAATAAATGATCATTTATCTCAGAAAATGAATATATATCTAACATATTTGCTTTTATTAGGTTAAGCCATATGAAATGATTGACAATGTACCTTAGATGATCATTTCAGTTAAGTTCATATTTCAGTACAGAACTATGCCCTGTATACATGTAATAAAAATACTAGATTTTAAAAACAAAATTATTTTACTTAACAAAATGATGCTATATTTAAATAACAGAATTTTAAAAGGCCTTTTGGTTGAATGTTAGCACATATGCCAAATTGAAAGTTTTTGTGACTATATCTACTTTAGCAACAAAGTCTGAATGATATTTGACCCTTGGTACAACTTTCTCCCAGTCTTAAGAGAATAATAAAGCTAAACTTGTAGTAATTTTAAAAGAAAACTGTTAGATTTAAAAACCAGATCAAGGGGCTGGAGTGATAGTACAGCAAGGAGGGCATGCAGCCGACTGCATGGTTCTATCCCTGGCATCCCATTTGGTTCCCCGAGCCAGCCAGGAGTCATTTCTGAGCACAGAGGCTAGGAGTAATCACTGACCGCCACAAGGTGTGGCCCAAAAACCAAAACAACAAACAAACAAACAAACAAACCTAGATCAATTGAAGAGAACACTGATGTTGGATAAGTTATACTTTTGTCACAAACTGGAAAAATTGGTGATAATGCAAAGCAGCTCACTGTCTTTTAGGATTATAAACCCCAATAATCTCCAGGAATATATTTATTTTACTTATAATGATACATTTTCACTAACAAATTAGAATTAACCTGTCAATAATTGCAGTTAGTCTACACAGGAATAAAAGGTAAGGAATTTTGTGCTGTTTGCCCAAAATATTTGTAAACAGTATTTTGGCTTTTCTTTTCCTTTAGAGCAGGGGTCTAAAACTCAATTTACCTGGGGCCTCAGGAGGCAAAGTCGGGATGAGGCAGGACTGCATAAGGGATTTCGCTTACCAAATAATCACAAAAAAAAATCACATTAGTAAGAAAAAAATTGCATTAAACATTTGCATACCCTGAACAGAACTGCTCAGGATATGCGAATGTTTAATGCGATTTTTTTCTTACTAATGTTATTTTTATTGCGAATACTGCGATATTTGAAGGCTGGCCGTGGGCCACAAAATGTTGTACGGAGGGCTGCAAACAGTCCGCGGGCCGCGAGTTTGAGACCCCTGCTTTAGAGCATATCAAGAACACTGTTCCATTGGTGAACTCTATACCAGTATTTTTTAACCTCTTTATGCAAAGGCACATATTTTTCATGAAAAAAAAAATCACGAGGCACACCACCACTAGAAAATGTTAAAAAAAATTTAACTCTGTGCCTATATTGACTATATATAAAGTAATTCTCTTGAATAGGAATCAAATAAAAACAAAATTATTTTATTATTACTTTATAATGAAATAATCTAATGATTGGTCTATTTGTGAGCTGAAGCCACATGTTATAGATGAAATTGGAATTTTTCTCACGGCATACCAGACAATATCTCACGGCATAATAATGTGCTGTTTCACTGATTGAAAAACACTGCTCTATACCATACTTAATACAAATCATTCTTTTAAAGATAGTAATTTGGATTTTACTACTTGATGAATATATTTTAAATAATGAATAATAGTCAAGACAGAGAAAAGGGAATTGGATCAAATCCTGTTTGAAATAACTTAAAACTAGAAAGAAAACAGACATCAGCAATGTAAAAGTCTAAATGGTGGGCCTTAATAGTTTACACTGCCTTTTTTCTGGTTAAAATTTCATAAGCATAGTACAATGAAGAAAATCCCAAGTAAATCATAGCTGAGTCATTGTGCTGAAGAGATACTGTTTATAATCCAAAGAGACTGGTGTTTACAGAGGACCAGCAAGGAGAGAGCCTTACAGTTAAAAGGACCTTAATGTGGGGCCGGAGAGATAGCACAGCAGTAGGTTGTTTGCCTGGCATGCAGCTGATCCAGGACAGATGGTTGTTCAAATCCTGGCATCCCATATGGTCCCCTGTGCTTGCCAGGAGTGATTTCTGAGCATAGAGCCAAGAGTAAACCCTGAGTACTGCCACCACCACCACCACCAAAAAAAGAAAGGACCTTAATGATCTCTGAAGAAAGATGGTGCTCTTTGTGTATTTAGTCGAGTACATTTTAAGGAAACTACCCAGTACCAAATAAGTATCATCTAAAATTAATAAATAGAACACTATTGAAACTCTTTTACATGGGGAAATTTTTTTCTATGAACCAGAGTAGAAAGCCTTTCAGTTCATGGGCTATTTGGCAGAGTACTCTGGAGGATCTGGGTTCAATGTGGAAAAATTAATCTAAAACTTAAAGGCAAGCTTAGTTCAAGGAATAAAAACTCTTGTTTTTGCAAGACCCAAAAAGGTGAAACTATTTACGAAGAACTTAGCCATTCCTCAAAGCTTGAACAAGCTCAAGAAACCTGGAGGCATAAAAAAATTAACCAGAGGTCAAAAGTATAAAATAAACAATATCTGAAAGATCATCTAAATTTACTAAGGCTGCAGAGAAGCGGGAAAATACAAACCATAATTAAGAGGTAAGTATACCATATAAAATTGCCCCCAATGGCAGTGATGATGAACTAATAGTTTACAACATTTTCTACTGTATATGCAGGCGATACTAGAGGTAAAAGTGAATATTTGGGAGTTATCTTCAAGATAAAACTTAAGTGTCAATGATAAGACATACTGGATGGAGGTTAGTAGTATATTAAACTTTCTCAGAGAAAAGATTAGTGGCATGAAGACAGCAATTGGGGCTACGTAAATTGAAACAGAGAAAATGAAACTACAAAAGATAAACTAAACCTAAAAGATAGTTGATAAAATAATGGCCAATTTTTTTTCAAATTAAAATATAAAGTAATAAGAAAGATGAATTATAAATGTTACTAAACAAAGCAAATAATTTAAAACAGTGATGGGGGGAAATAATCGTAAACAGGGAACAATCATTGATAAAGGTGTAGATATCTTTTTTGTTTTTTTGGGATTTCTGACTACACCTGGCAGTACTCAGGTTACTCCTGATTCTCTACTTAGAAATTATTCCTGGCAAGCTCATTTGTGTGTTGGGGGTGGGGGGGGTGGACCATATGGCATACCGGGAATCAAACTTGAGTTGGCTATGTGCAAAGCAAACACGCTACCCTCTGTGCTCTTTCTCTCTGGCCCCATTAATAGCAGATTTCTTATCTTTAGATATGATGAAGCAAATTATTAAAATACTGAAGAAGGTCTGGAAAGATAGCACAAGAGGTTCACATATACCTCACATGAGTAAAACTGGTCTGAGTTCAGTCCCCTGTACCCCAGTTGACCCCTGAGCAGGACCAGGAGTGATCCCAGAGAGCAGAGGCAGAAGTTAGCCCCATGCACCTCTGGATATGGCCTAATTCCCACTCAAAAGTAAAAAGAACTGGAAATATGTTAATAAATTTTGTATCTTTAAGACAGTGAGTTGCTCAATTTAGAATTAATTGTATTGTATGGCTTACAAATACACAAACCTAAAAATACATGATCATAATAACAAGAAAAGGTATACTATATTAAGTATACTATAGTTATACTATATTAAGGGTTTGGTTCTTACATCTGAAGTAGTATAATAATACTTAAAATTATACTGCATTAAGTTTAAAGATGCATATTACAAGTTGTAAAGCAGCCACTACAGTTTAAAAAAATATAATCTAACAAAGGAGGCAAAATAATTTTACGTATTCCAAAACAGAGAGAGGAATACGGAAAATAGAAAGTAAACACGAGGTGATTTTTCTAGATCCAACTATATAAATACATTTAATGGCTCAAACATTACAATTAAAAGATAAATATTATTAGATTAGTGGTGTTGTTTTTGTATCCAACAACACCACTATTGTTGTTAATTGAGGCCCAAGTGTAATAATTCTGTATGAATTTCACTTACGTGTTAAATCACAAATGAAAAGTAAAAGGTTGGACTGTTCTATGTTGACTATCCCAAAGAAAGCTGGAGTAACAGTTAGATAAATTATATTTCATAGCCAAATAATTTCATACTAAAAAAGACTTTATTTGTTAACAGTCTAATTCTAAATTTAATGTATCTAATAAAAGTTTCAAATAAAATGATAAAGAGAAATAAACAAATGCAAAATAGCTGAGCTCATGCTGTCTATCTCAGTAATTGATAGAACAGTTAGATCTTGTTGCTTTTTAGAACAAGTAAAACCTAAAATTATGAAGTTTTATATAGAAAAACAGAAAATTGTAGTGACATTGAATTAGTCAAAGGTCTAGTAGGTGTAATACCAAAAGTACTGCCACCGAAAAAGTAAATTGGGCTGTCACAATTAGGTTTTTGCTTCAAAGCACATTGACAAGAGAACTAAAATATACGCCACATATTAATGAAATACTTAAAAATTAAAAAATAGTTGATATAGGACTTTAATCCAGACTTTCTAATGCTCTGTCACAAATGAGTAACAAAATAATGTGACTGCAAAAATTGGCAAAAAATAGTAGACATGTTATTAGCCAGACAGCTTATACACATGAGACGAAAATGTTGAATATCATTAGTCATTAAATAACCATAAAGACTGTATTTTCTACTTCTTTTTTTCCTCCCTGCACATTTTCAAGTATCATATTTTTCATTAAAAATAATAGATAGTAAGAAGACTATGACTTTAATTTGTATTTTTTCAGCTATATATGCTATGACTTCTCAGACAATGACTTGTAGCTTGTTATATTAAAAGTATTTCTTAATAGTACTTAATTTTAACAATGTTCATATAATATGCTTTATGATTGATACACAATTTTTCTAGGTGCATGCTCATACTTTTATTTTTTTAATTTTTTATTAAATTTATTTAAAGAAAATGCATCACATAGTTGACATAACTGATCATAATACATTTGTTTCAAGATGACCAAAAACAAAGTTATTAAAAAAAAGAAAATAGAAAGAAAAACTAAAGAGATGGAAGAGAAAGGAAAGGAGAAAAAGTTCCGTAGCAAGTATATTTTTTGAAAATTATTCAATCACCAATGAACTCATTAAAGCACTAGCAGAAGGTTTATAGTAAGCTCTTTTTTTTTTTTTTTTTTTTTTTTTTTTTTTAAGGATAAGAGTTGAAGAAATATAGTAAAATACAGTGTGAGAGTAGCAATTGTCTGCATAGGCCCAGCAAAATATGGGGGAACTGGAAAGGAAAAGCCTTGACCTAAAATACAAGGAGCCCGGGGCCGGAGAGATAGCATGGAGGTAAGGCAAACGTTTGCCTTTCATGCAAAAGATCATTGGTTCGAATTCCAGCGTCCCATATGGTCCCCCGAGCCTGCCAGGAGCAATCTCTGAGCATGGAGCCACGAGTAACCCCTGAGCACTGCCGGGTGTGACCCCCCCCCAAAAAAAAAATACAAGGAGACCTAAACCCCTGAAGTATTCTGGCATAAGACCAACTCTGGCTCTACGCATACTTGGTTATCCTACCTCTGAGTCATTCTCTGTGGTCCCAGTAAACTTTTTTCCCACAATTGCTATAGTTGGTGTCAGATTTCTGTAATTTTAGAACCGGGTTTCTTTGCATATCCTATATCGAAGTCAGGATGATGTGGCGCATCCTCCAGTTTCACCTCACCATTACAGGGTAATGTGGAGAGCTCTGCCCTGAAAGCAGGTTGTTGCTGTTGTTAAGTCGTCTGGGTGTTAACACAACCCTCTTTGGAGTAAGTTGATGCCAAGGCATTGGTCGTATCTTCCATGTAGAGGTTTGCTTCCTTGATATTATAGACAATCGTGGTTGTTTCTGTAGATGATATCCATGGTTCAGGGGTGAATGGACAATGCCCGTTCTTCTGAGGCCTAAGCCAAGTCATGACAATGTTCAGGGTGTAAGGCCCCACATTACAAAATCTGTGTGTTCCTATCTCTGTTAGATAAGAATTTGTATATGTAATATTTACCCATTTAATTGATACACTGATTTTTATATTTATAAGATAATTTTCTACAGCTCACATGTGACAGCTAGTAGGCAAGCTATACATAAACTAAAAACATCCTCTGGAATTTTTAAGCATAATCGTATAGTATGGGGACTTCATCGCTTGCTGTGTTCATTTGCCAATTTGCAACAATAGGTCTCTGCCCTCTGTTTGCTCCAGGATTTATGTCTAATCAACAGTCAGAATTCAAGCTGAATGCTCTTAAATCCACTTTGGTATAAATTTCTAGTAATTGCCTGGTGACTGCTGAGCGTTACTGACCTTAACACATCCCTTTTTTCTACTTAGGCCCTTTTAAACTCTCTCACACCAGGTACAGAACTCACCTACACTGATGGAGTGAGACAATGACCTGGAAAGAATTTCTAACAAAAGAGATGTATGCATGCTACCTGAAGAAGACTTCAAAGAAAAAAAAGTCTTGTGTTCACTAAAATGAAGTGGAATTAAACTTTAGTAAAGAAGGACAATATGAGGAAAATTTTGAGAAAACTTCAAATATATCTGAGAGTTAGAGAATAATATTTTAGCTAACTTGGGGAGATGGCTCACAGGACAGGAGTTCATGCTTTGCATATGTGTTTTGTGGGTTTAGCCCTGTGATCAGGTGCCCAGTACTTCTAGGCAACACTCAGGTGTGGTCCAAAATTTTTTAAATTAACAGTAGCTTAATTAAAAAACTAGTAAGCTCAACGGAAAAATGGAACAAGCTGTTGAGTATGAAATTAAAGTAGTGGAAGCCATTTAAAAAGGTCAGCAAAGAATAATTAAGAACAATGAAAATAACATGCTATATGTAATAAAAAAACAGGAACAACATTCATATCATTGGGTTTCTAGAAGAATCGGGGTGAATTCTTGTAGAGAATAGTTGAGAACTTCCCTAATCTGAGAAAGGAGTTTGACACCCTGATCCAGGAAGCACAAAGAAATTCCAAATAGACCCAAACAAGATGCATTAGAAATAAAAGGACTAAAACCATAGAATCCTAGAAGCATTAAGAAAAATTGGAGATGTTTGGGGCCAGAACAGTAGCACAGTAGGTAGGGCATTTGATTTGATTTGCATGCAGCCAACCCAGCACATCCTATTGTTCTCCTGAGACAACCACCCCCACACACACACATACACCCCAGCAAATTCTTAAAAGCAGCAAGAAAGACACAAGCCATGAGACCTTTATCAGGTTTCTCCATCAAACATAGAAATGCTTAATGGATAAAAATACCAAACAAGTGCTTGATCACTCGAATTTGAAAAAAGCTTTTCAGACAAGTAACTGTTAAAGGCATTTACTTCCAAGAATCTACCTTGCCAAGAAATCCTTGAGAACTTAAAGAAAAGCAACAAGCAAAAAGAAAAACTACAAAATGTGGAAGGGAAGAATATTAAATTTCCAGTTTACTGAGTCTTTCCTTATCTCTGTTCTGCATAGAGAAATTTAATTTCAGATACTATAATTCTCAAGCCTAAAATACAAATTTTATATTTAAAATTTTAAATTTAAAAATATTTATAAAGTATTTTAGAATTCTCTAGGTTTAACTCAATTGGATAGGTTTTCATTTTCTTAAAGGAAATAGCTTGGTTTTTGTCCAAGTTTTGAAATTTATGTTCATTGTAGTTTTTTATATTGTTTAAAATTATTTTAAAAATGTGTTTTAAAAAATACCCTTTGTCTGAATCTGATCTGTCAAACTTCTTTCTTAGATTAGGGAAGTTCAATTGTGGTTTCTTAGAACCTTTCAAAATTTGTAAAAAAAAAAAATGTATTTTAAAATATATTCATTTTATTTCTTTCCTTCCTCATCCTCATTGTAATGAGTCAGGATTGCATGCACACCAGCTATGGTGCTTACCATTGTATTTTTGGGACCACACCTATTGATGCACAGATTACTGCTGGCTCTGCACTTAGCAATTACTCTTGGCTATGCTCTGGGGAACATAGAATATGCTGGAGACCCCGTGCTTAAACTTTAAAAAAAAAAGTTTTATCAAAGTACAGATTTACAAAGTTACTCATAGTTGAGTTTTATATACATAACAGTGTTCCAACACCTATCCCACTATTAGTGTTAACTTCCCTCTTCCAATGTTCCCTGGTTTCCTCCCATATGTTTCCCTTCCCCCATCTTAACAAGCATCTTTTTAAATTCTGTGAAGTTTAGGTCTCATGATTTCAGTGTTGTTAATTCTGTGGTTTGGATACTTAGTGTGTGTCATTTCTTAACACCACCCATGTACTTTAATCCCCTTGATTCTTGCCCACATTCCTCAACTGTCTCTTCCCCTCCCCTTTGCTTTATTTCTCTCCTGTACTGAGGGGTCTAGATTTTCCCCCTTTAAACCACTTATTCCTAAATTTAAAAAAAAAAAAGAAAAAGAGAAAAAATTTATTCCTCCATCCACTTAACTCTAAATAACACATGCAGGTAATAATCATCCTATCTATAACCACCTTCTTGCCTGCTTCTTTTAACATATCTTTTGGGCTCACCCATCCTGCAGCAATTGCACAATTTTATCATTTCTGTGTAGCGTTCTCATTGTGTACATATATAACATCTTTATGAAATATATCTGTCATTGGGTATCTAGGTTTATTTCAAATCTTAGTTACTGTATTCAGTGCTTTCATGAATAACGTTGTGGATATATTCTTTAGAATGAATATTTCTCTATCCTGAGGATAGATAACCCAAGGAGGAATGCTGGGTCATAATGGCTTCCTGATTTTGAATTTACTGAGAATCTATTTTCTGTACTATTTTCCATGGAGTATTCCCACAAACAGCATCCCCACCAGCAGCGGATAAAAATTCATTTGCCCCACATCTTAGCATCAGGTTGTTAACAATATTTTTTGGTATGTGTCACTATCACTGGTGTTAGATGATATTTCGTTGTTATATTGGTTTGGATTTCCCTAATAAGTGATAATGAGCATTTTTTTCATGTGCCAGTTGGCTGTTCATTGGTGTTCCTCAGAGAAGTGTATTTTTGCTTCTCATTCTTCGATAGCTTTTTTTATAGCTTTTTTTATATTTGTCTTTTTAATCTTTATTAGTTCTTTATCTCCTGGATATCAACACTTCATGTTCAGTGCAAATATTTCTCCACTCAGTTGTGTTTTAGCCCATGTTTCTTTTGTCATACAGAATTTTTTTTGTTTGATGTAGTCCCATTTGTTTAGTTTTAATTAGGTAGCCTTTGCCAATAGCATTGTATCTTGAAGACTCCTTTAAGGTCTAGATTTTGGAGCATTCTGCCGATATTTTTCTCATTGTATTTGATAGATTTAGGACTGATCTTGTAGCACTTGTAGCTGTGCTTCAAAAAAAGCAAAAATCTTGTAAAGGTTAATAAAGCATTTGTTTGTTTGTTTGTTTGTTTGTTTATGGGGTTGACACCCAGTGGCACTCGGTTTACTCCTGGCTCAGAATTCGCTCCTGGCAGGCTTGGGGGACCGTATGGGATGCTAGCATTTGAACCAGGGTCTGTCCTGTGTTGGCCATGTACAAGTCAAGTACCTTACCATGTGCTATCACTCCAGCCCCATATATGCCTAATTTAAGATTTTTTGCTAAGTCATATTTTATCTTCACTCACACCTATAATAGAGTCAAATAGTTTAAAGTATATAACTATGATCTAATTTTTTGCACTGTGCATTACAGAGTTGCAAATACGGTACAAGTACAGTTGCTGATACAATTTCATATATGGCACTTTACCACATTTATCACCACTTCCTTCTCCTGGTTGAATGCTTCCTTCCATAGAGATTCCTACCCTTTTATCTTATTCACCAGCCCCCTCAAGTGGTTTATATTATATAGAATATTAATTTTCATTTTCTTTGTTAACATTGTCTTTGGGTATTTGTTATATCATCATTATAAATCTTCATATCCAACATCTGAGAGAAATTTCTGTCAGTCTCTCTCCCTTTAAATTCACTCAGTGTGGGGCCGGAGAGATAGCATGGAGGTAAGGCATTTGCCTTTCATGCAGGAGGTCATCGGTTGGAATCCCGGCGCCCCATATGGTCCCCCGTGCCTGCCAGGAGCAATTTCTGAGCCTGGAGCCAGGAATAACCCCTGAGCACTGCTGGGTGTGACCAAAAACCACAAAAAAAAAAAAAAATTCACTCAGTGTAATACTCTCCACGTCTCACATAATAGCAAATTGCATGACTTTATCTTTCTTTTTTTATTTTTTGGTTTTTGGGCCATACCTGGTGATGTTCAGGGGTTACTCCCGCCTATATGCTCAGAAATTGTTCCTGGCTTGGGGGATCACATGGGGCACCAGGGGATAGAACCGCAGTCCGTCCTAGGCTAGTTCAGGCAAGGCAGGTGCCTACTGCTTGCGCGCCACCACTCCAGCCCCAGACTTTATCTTTCTTATGGCTGAGAAGTATTCCATTGTGTATATGTAGCACAATTTCTTTATCCAGTCATTTATTCTTGGACACTGGTTATTTCCAGAATTTGGCTCTGTGGTTAGTGCAACATGGAACATAGGGGTTAAACTTGATTTCTCCATTTTGTTTTGGGGTCCTTGTTTCTAGATATATTCTAAAAAATGGATTTGCTAGGTCAAATGAAAACTCAATTTGTATATTTTATAGGAATATCCATATTGTTTTTCAGAAAGACCAAGATTATTTGACATTTCCACCAGCAGTGAATGATAGTCCCTTTTTCCCCATATCCATCCCAGAACTGGTTGTTCTTATTCTTTTTGGGGTGTACTAATCTCTGTGTTGATATCTCATTGGTACTTTGATTTCCATTTTCCTGATGATTGATAATGCAGAACATTTTTCTTGTGCCTTTTGTCCATTTGTATTTTTTTTACTTTATTAAATAAAAAGCATCATATGCTTGACATAGTTCACCATAATACATTTTTCCAGATAATTATTAGTTATTTTAAATGTTATTAAAATTATTTTAAAATGCAAAGTTATTAAGAAATGGACAGAGATTCAAATAAAAAAGTAGAGAAAGAAAACTTAAAATAAGAAAGTACATTTATGAAAAAATAGCACATTTGTGAAAATTATTGGATCACCAATGATGTCATTAATACAGTGATGAAGTTTTTAGTAAGCTCTTGTTAGCTATCCATTTTGTTAAATTTGTATGTTCTTATAGGGATGACAGCATCAAAGAAATGAAGTTACCCAGCAATTCAAAGCATTTTTACTGATACTACAGTTCTTTGGGGCATATTTTCACATTTCAGGCCTCCTGGAAAAAGGAAGTAAAGTCCTGATGATAACATGTCCCTGAAAAGAGTCATAGAGGGATTGTGAGGCAGGGCCATAGGCAGAATGGTGATTCTGGGTGATGGATGCAGGATGCAGGGCAGGGGTCTTACCTGAGATTTCTAACTTTCTGTTTCCTGGGCAATATACTCATGATTTTTCACAGCTTGTTTTACATCTCTTTCAAGAAAAAAGTGAGTCTGTGGAGCTCACCTCATGCAAACATGGTAACTATGTTTGTGGGCATGGTTATAGCTGACAGGCTTCCCTGAAAAGGGAATATAAGGGGGAGAGGGTACCCACACTCCTCCCAGGAAACCCTCGTGATATTAGTCCAAAGACCAGCGTACCTGAAGTTTGGTCAGATTGGTGTTCCCGAAGAGAATCAGAGGTGTGTGGTAAGATGATCATTGGCAGAACCATGATCCTGGGTGATGGATGCAGCAGCTATGGCTTCTGCAGGGTGGGGGCTTGTTCTGCCCTCTCCTCCCTTAATTGCCAGCTTTCTGCTGTGTGGCTGGTGTATCCATGATTTTTCACCACTTGGTTTACATTTCTTTCGTGCAAACAATGAGTCTAGGGAGAGGTGAGAACGTGGCCCATAACTGTAGTCTTAGGAAGTTAAACATCTTGACACTGAATTGTAGAAAATGGCAAGGATCCAAAACTTTTTCCACTTCAAAATTTATGATTATGCCAAACTATGTTGTTCTAAACATATTTTTTATGCTTGCCTGCTGATGTCTTATTAATTGGCATATTTGGTAAATTAATGCTTGTACAAAAAATTTTTTATAAAATGTGTCTGTAGGTAAGTATTTCTAAATGTATTTGTTTTTTATCTTAGAAATGGTTTGTTTTAGTTTAAAGTGGATGACACCTAGGAAAAAGAATAATAAAACTAGAATGATAAAAATCTTACCAGATCTTTTAACTTAATAATATGACTGCACTGGTAAAGCACATATTTGGTTAGTTTAAGGCCTGAGATTCATCTCTATCATGTTCTGCATCTCTGAATGTGTGTGTGTGTGGGGGGGGGTCTCCTGTTTAATAAAATACATTTAATTCTGTCACAAACGAATGTTTTTAATCTATCTGAACAATTTGTAAAAAGATGTCTACAAATTCTTATAATTTTTTTGGGGGGGGATGCCACATCCGTTAATGCTCAGGGGTTACTCCTGGCTATGAGCTAAGAAATTGCTCCTGGCTTGGGGACCATGTGGGACACTGGGGGATCGGGATCAAACCGCAGTCCTTTCTAGGCAAGCACATGCAAAGTTGATACCTTACCACTTGTGCCACCGCTCCGGCCCCAAATTCTTAGAAATTCTTACAGTTCCTAGAAACAGATAATATGATTGTGGAGGGGAGGTTGGAATTTTTATTTTGTTTTGTTTTGGGCCATACTGGCTCTGAGCTCAAAAATAACTCCTGGAAGGCACAGGAGATAATATGTGATACTAGGCATCCTAGTATCTAGGCATTGCAAGGCAAACGTCCTCTACCCACTGAGCTATCACTCCAGCCTCGGGGAGTTTGGATTTTCTTAATAACCTGCTCAACTTATTAAAAAAAAATAAGTGGTTGTGGGATGGAGTGATAGTACAGTGAGTAGGGTGTTTGCCTTGCACACTGCTGACTTGGGTTCAGTCCTGGCATCCCATATGGTTGCCCCAACCCTGCAAGAGTAATTTCCAGTGCAGAGCCAGGAATAACCTCTGAGCGCCACCAGGTATGGCCCCAAAACAAGAAACCAAGAAAACCAAAAACCAGTAAAGGTGGTTATTGCCTTACTCAGTCATTTTATTTAGAGAAACATCTTGGTATTTTCTAAAGTAGTAGTTGTCTAGAACTGGAGAGCTTTATAGTGGGTATGAAGTTGACCCAAGTTTGATCCCTGGCATATTGTCCTCCTCTAGCCTACTAGAACTGATCCGTAAGCACAGAGCAGGAGTAACTCCTGAGTATAGCAAGGTGTGGCCCCCAAACAAACAAAAACTAAAGTGCTCATTAAATTAAATATTGTGTAGAGAGAAAAGGGAATAAAAATGGAAGAAAATAAATGGAAGAATAAAGGAAGGATAAAACTATATATACAAAGCAAGCAAGGAGTCAATAATACTGAACTCCTAAGATCCAAATGTTAGCAACTAAACTTGTTATGTTTAGTTAACAGCTAAACTTTAGAATGCCTATTATGATGGCAGGCTGGGGAGAGAGGGGAGAAGGGTATGGGATAGACTCTGGAAACATTGGTGGTGGGATTGTTGCTGAAACAATGTCTAAAACTGAATTACAAATAACTATAAATCACAATGCTGTAAATAAAAATATTTTTAATGTCCATTATATGTGGTATATCAAAAGTCATAGTAAGGAAGCTGTAAATGTTTTAAAAAGGAAGAAAGATGGAATTTAGATACTACTAATACATTGGCATTATTATTTATTTATTCATTTTCTGTCTATTTTGATAATTGGTTAAATTGTGAAAAATATATTTCCTTAAGTGGTCTGTTGACAAGAATTAAGTTGTCATAAAACAGAATATCTTATAATTTCCCTTGAGAATACTATCTTTTTGAGTTAAAGAATGAAACATTGTGTATATTATATTTTAATATATCTAGGATATCCACACAAACTGGTATATATTTTTGTTTTTTAGAGTTGGAGGGTTATTCGCTATATTGATGTCTTATTGATAATGGCAGATCATCCACCACTACTGGATACGACTCAAATTTTAAGTAGTGATATATCTCTTCTAACTGCCCCTATTGTAAGTGCAGATGGAACACAGCAGGTAAGAAAATTAAAGTTTTGCCTTTATCTGTTATTCATTCTAAAATGTTTTATTTCCATAAGATGATATAATTAGACTTAAATTTCTTCTAAAATATTTTATTAATGTTTGTTTCTTTGATTTTTTTATTGACTCTGAAGTTTTATTTTAAATTATTAGTCTTTGAATAATTTTAAGTTAAGTCTAATTTTGTACTTAATTATTTTTATGAATCATGACTTCAAATCATTATGGAATCATGAGATGTGAGATTAAATAATGGTTTATATTATCTAATAATATACATATCTTTTCCTTTCTAGTCCCTTGCCAGTTTTCTTGCTCCCAAAAGCATATAGTCTGTTCCTTGAAAAACTCATGAATTTTTCCCTCTCTTATCTAGGATTTTATAAATATAATTCTGTAGTTTCATTGACTCTATATTCCTCCAGTAATACAGACTGAGAATGATGGCATTTTTTACAGGTACCTCTTATGTACCAAGAAATCTTAATTTTTACATCTACCCTGTATGTTAGAGACTTTAATATTGTAGATGAATAAACAAAAACTTGGGAAAAATTGGGGGCCAGAGCAATAGCACAGCAGGTAGAGTTTACCTTGTACTTTGCCAACCTGGGTTTTGATCCCCAGCATCCCATATAGTCCCCAAGCCTGCCAGGAAAGATTTCTGAATGCAGAGCCAATAGTAACCCCTGAGACTACCAGCTGTGACCCAAAGACATCCCCTCAAAACAAAACAAAACAAAACAAACCGTAGGACATAGTATATAAAAATGAAGAGAGTGAGCACAAATACAAAATCATTACACTAAGAATTCTGTGATTTCCATGTACAAAGTTAAAATCCAAGTGGATTAAAGACCTTGATATCAGATCTGAAACCATAAGGTATATAGAACAACATGTAGGTAAAACACTCCATGACATTGAGACTAAAGGCATTGCACTCTCTAAACAAGTAGAATCAGAGATAAACAGATGGGAATATATTAAGCTGAGAAGCTTCTGCACCTCAAAGGACATAGTGCCCAGGATACAAAAGCCACCCACTGATTGGAAGAAACTATTCATCCAATACCCATAAGATAAGGGGCTAATCTCCAAAATATACAAGGCACTGACAGAACTTTACAAGAAAAAAAAACATCTAATCTCATCAAAAAATGGGGAGGAAAATGAATAGACATTTTGATAAAGAAGAAATACAAATGGCAAAAGACATGTGAAAAAATGCGGCACATCACTAATCATCAGGGAGATGCAAACCAAAACAACTATGAGGTACTATCTCATGCCACAGAGATTGTGCACATCACAAAGAATGAGAACAAGCAGTGCTAGCAGGGATGTGGAGAAAATGGAACTCTTATTCACTGCTGGTGGGAATGCCGTCTAGTCCAACCTTTATGGAAAGCGATATGGAGATTCCTCCAAAACCTGGAAATTGAGCTCCCATACGATCCATCTATATCACTCCTAGAGATACCCGAGGAACACAAAAATACAATACAAAAATCCCTTCCTCACACCTATATTCATTGCCGTGCTATTTACAATAGCCAGAATCTGGAAACAACCAAGATGCCCTTCAACAGATGAATGCCTAAGAAATTGTGGTACATATATACAATGGAATATTATGCAGCTGTCAGGAGAGATGAAGTTATGAAATTTTCCTATACATGGATGCACATGGAATCTATAATGCTGAGTGAAATAAGCCAGAGGGAGAGAGATAGACACAGAATAGTCTCCCTCATCTATGAGTTTTAAGAAAAATAAAGGACATTTTTGCAATAATTCTCAGAGACAAAAGAGAGGAAGGCTGGAAGGTCCAGCTCATTACATGAAGCTCACCACAGAGTGGTGAGTGCAGTTAGAGAAATAACTACACTGAGAACTATCATAACAATGTGAATGAATGAGGGAAGTGGAAAGCCTATCTAGAGTACAGGTGGGGTTGGGGTGGGGAGGAGGGAAATTTGGGACATTGGTCCTGGCAATGTTGCACCGGTAAAGGGGGGGTGTTCTTTACATGACTGAAACCCAACTACAATCATATTTGTAATCAAGGTGTTTTAATAAAGATATTAATAAAAAATTAAAGAAAAGATTTGTGATTTTCTATATTGAATAACTTCAACAATATATAAGGTTGTTACACTGGTCCCTATTTTGTAGTTGAGACAAAATGGGTATCAAGAGGGCTCAGGTTCACACAAAGCTTTTTGCTCCTAATTATTACTCATGTTCCCTTCTTCGAAAACTGAGAAAACAAATAACTGATTTTTGTTACTTTACAGAATTGGTATCTATAATAGACTATTAAGACTTGCTTTCAGGATCTGAAGAGATAGAACAGGGATTAACAACAACAAACTCCAATTTATTCCACAGCATTGCCTGTGATTCTCTTAGCACTGCCGAGGACCCTAAGCACAAAGTCAGGAGCAGGCCCTGAGCTCTACCAGGTGTAGCCACAAAACTAAAGAAACACAAAAAAGGGTCCTATTGTAGCATAAAATAATAATGGTGTAGATGGATATAGAAAAATTAATTGAAATAGAAGAACCCATTTGAGCAAAATTTAAGAAGAGAGTAGACTCCATAGATCTAAATGACATGTTTTTTTAGGTAGGGTTTTGGAAAATATTTCAAAATGTGAAGTGAATATAAATTTCCAACTTGCAGAGAGAGAGAAGGCTTTGTTATTTAATAAAAAAAGAGGAAAAATTCAGTAGCATATTTGTGAAAATATACTTTATCTCCAATAAAGTAATTAGTACAATAGCAAAAGGTTTAGTAAGCTCTTTTAAAAAAAGATAAGAGATAAAAAATGCAATTAAAAAAGGTGTGTGTGTAGCAGTTGTTGTTTGCATAGGCACAGCAAAATATGGGGGAAATAGAAAGGAAAAACCTATGGCCTAAAATCAGGGAGGCCTTATCCGTGAAGTATTCTGGCATAAGACCAATTCCAAGCTCCAGACAAACTAGGTTGTTCAACCCCAAAGTCATTCTCTGTGGTCCCAGTAAAAGCTCTTCACAATCATGGTTTTTGCTGTCAGGTTTCTGTACTTCTTAGAGATCCTGGTTTCTTTACAGATCCTACATCAAAGTCAGGGTGACAGGAGCATCTTCTGGTTTCATCTCACCATTAGGTGGCAATGTAGAGAACCCTGCCTTAAAAGCAGGTTTTTCCTGGATGTCATAAGTTCCCTCTTTGGAGTAAGTTGATGCCAGAGCAACAATAGGGCCCTTTGTGGTAGAAATTCAATTTCTGGTGATGGTGTAAAAAACTGTGGTTGTTTCCATAGGTGGTATCCAAGGTTCAGGGGTAAATGGTCAATGTCCAATCTTCTAAAGCCTAAGCCAAGTCACTATGACAAGTGTTTAGGGTGTAAGGCCCCACTGCAATATAAATGTTATGTATTCCTATTTCTATTAGATAAGAACTTATTTGCACACATAAGATTTTCCCATTTTAACGTACCTATGCAAAAAGGAACAATACCCAAGGTATTACTGGTGGTTATGGGGCAGAGGTAACAAGCCCAACAATCCCCATAACCTGGTTCTAACATGAATTCTAAACACTAGAATTATAAGGATTATACCTATAAAGAAAATACATCTAAAGAAATATTCAATTAGATATACATGTCCCCTTTAAGTCTTTTGAAATAGTCTGTGTGGGGGAGTGGGGTGTAAAATCTGTAGCACAGCTTCAGTCTATGATTTGGTCTTGTGGAGTCTAGAAGATGGCTCCCACCAGTCACGTATCAGGAAATGTCTTCAAGCCAGGGGTTTCTTAGAAACCAACTTTGGTAGCAAGCAAAAGTCCACAGTGAAGGGAGGTGGGGGGAAAGTGGCTGCCAAGAGCAAATCAGTAGCAGTGGAGTGTCAAGCTTCTTCTTAGGCTGAGAATTTATCTTATCACTTTGGGAGCTGGTTGTCAGCTGGCTGGGTAGGGAGAATGTTCTGCTTCATGAGGAGTTAAGAACTGAGGGTAAAAAGGGTTAAATGGGGGGAAATAACTCATGGGGGATAAGACTGAAGTGTTTAAAAAACATTTTAAATACTTTTTCATCAATATATAAAAAATAAGTCACAGCAGCAATCAAATAGTCTTAAACAAAAGCTCTATATGTGACGTTGAAGGTGTCAACGTGCTAACGTAATCAGTGCTAACGCCTGATTGCTCATACTCTCTAGTATGTCTGCATAATAAAGGGGGCATAAAACTGTGGATGTCAAATGGTTAGTATATGCTCTCTCCCCCTGCACTCAAGCTTCAGCTCCAGGCAGCATTTACTCCATAAGATGGAGACATTTTCCACCATCTTTTTGGTTGGAGGGAAAGTGCGTCTTATGGTACAAAAAAAAAATAACTGTAGTTTGACTTTCTCTTCTTTAATTTTGATCCCTTTGATTTTCTTTTCTGATTGCTATTTCTAGGACTTCTAATACTATGTTGAATAAGAGTAAAAATAATGGATATTCTTGCCTAGTGCATGACCTCAGTGAAAATGCTTTCAGTTTTTCACCATTAAGAATAATGTTGGCTATGAGCTTTGTAAAGATAGCTATTACTATCTTGGAAGGTTCCTTCCACACCCTTTTTTGCTGAGGGTTTTAATCATGAATGGATGTTGATTATGCTTTCTCTGTATCAATTGATAAGGTTATATGATTTTTATTTTTCTTTTTACTGATGTGGTATATGATATTGATTGATATGTGTATATTGAACCATCCTTGCATCCCTTAAATGAAAACCACTTTGTTATGATGTATAATTTTTTTATGTTCTGTTGGATTTGATTTGCTAAGATCTTGTTAAGGATTTTGGCATCAATATTCATCAGTGAGATTGGTCTATAGTTTTCTTGGTAGTATCTCTGAGTCTTGGGAATGATCGTAATGTTAGTTTCATGGAAGGTATTAGGTAGGATTCCCATATCTTTGATATTTTGGAAAAGCCTAAGAACCAGTGGTACTAATTCTTCTCTAAATGTTTGATAAAACTCACCCTTAAATTAATCTATTCCTAGACTATTTTACTCTTGGAGCAATTTTTTTTTTTGTTTTTGTTTTTGTTTTTGGGCCACACCCGGCGGTGCTCAGGGGTTACTCCTGGCTGTCTGCTCAGAAATAGCTCCTGGCAGGCACGGGGGACCATATGAGACACCGGGATTCGAACCAACCACCTTTGGTCCTGGATCTGCTGCTTGCAAGGCAAACGCCGCTGTGCTATCTCTCCGGGCCCATTGGAGCGATTCTTCATTACTACAATTTCAGTTTCCTTGCTTGTGATTGGCCTGTTTGGGTTATTTCTTCCTCTTTTAGTTTTTGAAGATTTTATGATTTCAGAAATCTATTTTTTTCTAGGTACTCTAGCTTAATAGAATATAGTTATTCATAATAAGCTTTTGTGTGTTTTAGATTTCTGGGGGTTTTGATGTAATTTCTCCCCTTTCATTTCTGATCCTATTTATTTGAACATTTTCTCTTTTTTTACCCTAGTGAGTTTTGCCAGTGGTTTGTCTATCTTGTTTATTCATTTTTTAAAAAAGTTCCTGGTTTTTGTTTTGATTTCTTTGTTTATATATATCGTTGATTTCTGCTCTCATTTTTATTATTTCTTTCCTTCTGCTTGTATTGGGTTCTTTTTTTGTTGGTTTTCCATATATTAAAGGTCTGCCTTTAGGTTGTTGATTTTATCCTTTTCTTCTTTCCTTATGTAGTCCTGTATCACTATGAATTTCCCCTTAATTACTGATTTTGCTATGTCCCATAGATTTTGGTCATTGTTTCTTAATTATCATTAGTCTCAAGGAATCTCTTTATTTCTTCCCTGATTTCCTTTTTGATCCAGCTGTTATTGAGCAGCATATTATTTACTCTCCAGGTGTTAGATTTTCTCCACATCCTCTTTTTTTTTTTTGCAATCTAGCCCAATCTACTGGCATTGTGGTCTGCTCAGATGATTGGTATAATTCATATGTTTGCAACTTTTTGTAAGTTTGACTTATGTCTTAAAATATGCTCTATCCTACAGAATTGATACTCAGCTTTTTGAGGATGAAAGGCACTGTATAAATCCATTGGTCCCAGCGCTTCTAGATTCTCATTTAGAGCTCTTACATCCTTGCTAAAGTTCTGTCTAGTGGATCTATTCAGTGGTGAGAATGGTGTGTTGAAATCTCCCAGTACATCATGTTTTAATCCTTAAGTTTCTCTAGGTTTGTGAGTAAAAACCTTACATACTTTGTTGACTCTATATTTGGTACATATATGTTTATCAAAGTTAGTATTTCTTGGTCTATTATTTCCTTCATCTGTAAATAGTATCTGACCTTGTCTCTCAAGTACTTTCTTGAAGTTGAATGTAATTTGGTCTGATATAAATATGGTTATTCCAGCTTTTTTTGTTGTTTGTTTTCCAGGAGCTTGAATAATTGTTTTCCATCCTCCTTTTACTTGGAGCTTGTGTCTGTCCTGAGATTTTTAAGTGTGTTTTCTGCAAGCAGCAAATGGTTGGGTTTTGTTTCCTGAGCTTACTTGCTACTCTCAGCCTTTTGATGGAAGAATTTATTGATAGAAAGTATAGTTGTGCCATTATATTGTATAGTGTTTTTGCTATTACAATTGGGTATTTGATATATATGATTGATCTTTTAGTAGTTCATTTAGAGTTGGTCTGGTTAATGCTAATGTTGCAAGCTCTTTTTTTGTCTGAGAATTATTTTTAATATAATATTTATTATAATTACTTAATTATTATAATTATTTTAATGATATTTACATATCATTGACGATAATATTTTAGGTACATATTAACATAAAAACAGGGGAGTTCCCATGACTGAATTGTCCTCCCTCCACCTCTGCTCCCGTCCTACTTCCCATATCCTCCTCCCTCACCTCCGGGGCTGCTGGAATAAGTGGTCCCCTCTGTGCCTGGCTTACTACTTAGAGGTCCTACATCAGTTTGGTCTTGGTACCTCCCTTATTTCCTGCTCTAATTGGGAGGCAGGACTAGATAGTTCAAGTTATGTGGTTTTGTTAGAAGAAGAGAAAGGTACTAAACTGGGGGGAAAAAAATCAAATACGCCAAAAATGGGTGGAGTCTTTCTGGAGACTCTCATCCTAGGTTTGAGAGAGGAAGGGGAAAAGGAAGGTGAAACACCACAACAGTACAAAAAGAAGTGTCAAGTAAAATATCCAGTGAGCACTTCAACAATAAAGATAAGCACCACATAAAGGCCATGGTCTTGAGATAAAAAAACATGGAAGAGCACATAAAGGAAGAAAAGAAAAGAAGAAAAAAATTATAAGTGGAGACAACAACTTCAATAACCACACCAAAACAAAGAAATAGACAAAAACTAGATAAATGACTAAAGAAAATTGTTTTGTGCTTTTTTTGCCTTTTTTTTTTCTTCCCTCCTGCACAGGCACAATAAATAATGGGGTCATTCGAAAAGGAATTTCCTCGGCCTAAGAGATACAGGGTTTCTCCACCCTTGAAGTATATTGTCATGGGATTAACTGTAGACTCCTGTCAGGTTCATTTATTCTCCTCTTGGTGCTTTTGTGGTGTATGGAAGACTTCTGCTCCGTCCTGGGTGATAAAATCAGACTTCTGTATGTAGAGATCTCGGTGTCTGCACAGGTCAGGGATTAGAACACAGTAAAACTCCTAGAAATAATAAACCAGTACAGCAAAGTGGCTGGTTACAAAGTTAGTACACAAAAGACAGTAGCATTTCTCTATGCAAATAACTATGTAGAGGAGAGAGATTAAGAATACAACTCAGTGGGGCCGGGAAGGTGGCGCTAGAGGTAAGGTGTCTGCCTTGCAAGCGCTAGTGTAAGACGGACCACAGTTCGATCCCCTGGTGTCCCATATGGTCCCCCTAAGTCAGGGGCGATTTCTGAGCGCATAGCCAGGAGTAACCCCTGAGCGTCAAACGGGTGTGGCCGAAAAAACAAAAACAAAAAGAATACAACTCCATTTAAAATAGTATCAAAAAACATCAAGTACCTAGGAATCAACCTTACAAGGGAAGTGAAGGACTTCTACCAGGCAAACTTCAAAACACTTCAGAAAGAAATTGAAGAGGATCTAGGGAAATGGAAGAACACCCCATGCTCATGGGTAGGTAGAATCAACATAGTCAAAATGACTATCCTACCCAAACTTCTATATAGATTTAACGCAATCTCCATCCAAATTCAGACATCATTCTTTAAAGACTTAGAACAATCAATCATAAAATTCATCTGGAACCACGAAAGACCCAGGATAGCCAAACACATACTAAAAAACAGGAAGTTGGGGGACATCTCTTTACCTAACCTGAATCTATACTATAAAGCCATAGTGATCTAAACAGCATGGTACTGGTACAAGGACAGAGCCTCAGACCAGTGAGTTAGAACAGAATTTCCAGACATAAGCCCCCAGACATACATATTTGACAAAAGAGTCAAGAACTTGAAATGGGACAAAGAAAGTCTTTTCAACAAATGGTGTTGGTACAACTGGAAAACCATTTGTAAGAAATTGAAAATTGACCCAGCCTCACCCCATATACAAAAATCAACTCAAAATGGATTAAAGACCTTGAAATCAGACCCGAATCTATAAAGTTTATTAAGGAAAAAATATGCAGAACACTATAAGACCTATATATCAAAAAAGTCTTTGATGATAGAATGCCAGTGGCAAGAACTTTAGCATCAAACATAAACAAATGGGACCACACCAAACTAAAAAGCTTCTGCATGGCAAAAGAAACCCTACTTAACACAAGAAGACAATTAACTGAACAGGAAAAAAGTCTTTGCACTCAACATGTCAGATAAAGGGCTGATATCCAGAATATACAAAGCACTCAGAAAGCCAAACCCCCCCAAACCAAATAAAGCCATAGAAAAATGGGGAGATGAAATGAATAGACACTTCTCATACGAAGACCGAAAGATGGCCAAAAAACACATGAAAACATGCTCACCTTCACTCATCATTAGGGAAATCCAAATCAAGACAACAATGAGGTACCACCTTACACCAGTGAGGATGGCTCACATCAAAAATAATGGGAACAATCTCTGTTGGCGGGGATGCAGTAGGAGAATTTTTTTTGAAGGAATATCATATTGCTACTGAAGTGACCATAGTGTTAATGCATATGGTGCATATTAGTGCTTCTCCACTATCATCAAAGTGCCAAAGCCCACCACCACTGCCTTTACATTACTTCTAGCCCGCCACTTCCAACCACTACTTCCCACGTCTCCTCCCACTCGCTCCCACTTTGATAGGCCTCAGTACTCATCAAAATTCAAAGATTTGTTTTATGTGGTACTCCTACCTGTTCCTTTTTTATGAGTATGATCATCAGATATTTATCCTACCACTTCACTTAATATGATATACACAAACCATTCAAATTATAGCGAGTGCAAGATTTCATCTTTTCTCATAGCTGAGTAATAGCCCATTGTGTATATATACCTCAGATCTTTCATCCATTCACCTTGTTGGTAAAGGCGAAAGATTGATGTGATCTGAAGAGAAACCAGAGTATATTCATTCACCTATTGTTGGGCAAACATGGCTTGTTTTCAGATTTGTCTGTTATGCGTAGTGCTGGAGTGAATATGTGTTCATGGTTTTGTTTTGTTTTGTTTTGTTTTTGCAATTTTATATTTTGGGGATAGATGCCAAATTATGTAATCACTGGGTCAAATAGGAATTCTACTTTTAATATTGAGATATCTCCACACTGGATAATAGACCTGCCTTTGTTTCAACTTGGGTACATACTCACTAGTTTGCCAAGCACGGCCAAGTTAGAGCTTGCTTCTGGAAACTGCCAGGATTAATGTCCAGAGTAATGAAACAAAGATAGTTTCTAACAAAAGCCATATACATGCACCATTTTAAAATTCTAAGAGTTTATCTCTATTTGAACTTTCTTAGGAATATGATTCTATGTGTTGGGGAATATGATATAATTTCTTTTCTACCTCTTGAGGTCAAATTTTAATGACATTTAGGCTCTGTCCTTACCACTATTTTCTGATTTTATTTAGTAAGAATTTAATAATGTGTCATCTAAAGCACATTATTAGATTTTTAAGCCTTTTTTAAAACTGAGTTATTATAATATACAGTACTGTTTATGATGGTTCCTGATGTATTTCCAACACCACACCCATTACCAGGTTATCTATCTCCATTCTCAAAGGCCCCCATTACCCCTTAAATTTACCTCCCCCCTACCAGACTCAGTTCTTTGGCCACTTTTCCTTTGAGTTCTTTGGCCCATTATTACTAACGTGCTTTGTATCTTTAAATCCTCTATGTGAGAGAGATCATTCTGTATCTATGCCCTTCGTTCTTACTGACTTATCTCAGCATGCTATCTTCTACTTCTGTCTGTAACATGGCAGAATACATAATTTTATTCTTCTTAAGATTATATAACAGGGACCAGACTGATCGAACAGCTCGTAGTGCTTTTGCCTTCCACAAAGCCACTTTTATATGGTCCCTTGAGCCTGCCAGTAGTAATTCCTGAGTTCAGAGCCAGGTAGGTACTACCAGGAGTGACCCTTCCCTCTAAGAAAAGAAAGACTGTATAGTATTCCATTGTGTATACATACCACAGCTTAAAGATACGTTTATCCATAGTTCTGTATTTGGGTTGTTTCCATATCTTGGGATAAGTGCTACAGTGAACATAGGTCTACATATATCATTTTAATTTAATGTTTTTGTGCTTTAGGGAATTAGTATCATAGAGACACATGGGAGTTCTGTTATTATTGTTAAATATTTTGGTTTATGAATTTACTAGAGGAAATCTTTGCTGACATTGTTACTACTAGTGTTTTTTTTTTTGAGGGAAATTATAATAAACTTACTCATTTGATCAGTGACACCTGTGGTGGGTGGGTGGGTGGGTGGGTGGGTGGATGGGTGTGTGTGTGTGTGTGTGTGTGTGTGTGTGTGTGTGTGTGTGTGTGTGTGTGTGTGTGTGTGTGTGTGTGTGTGTGTGTGTCTTAGTATCCTCTTTTCCCTCATCCTTTAAAAAAATTATTAGGCTTTAATTTTAGAGTTTTAGATTTTGAGAAAATTTGAGCTTGGTTTCTTGAGACCATATCTTCCATGTGCGTTCATCTAACATGTGACATAATCATTACTAATTAACAAGATAATACTAATATGTATTGCTTTTTATAATATACATTAGATTTTATTTGTTGTACTATATAGTTCTGTTGTGTAATTTATGTATCATCAGTATAGTAACTCACAGAATAGTTTCACTGCCTTAAAAATATTAAGTGCTCCACCTATTATTCCCCCATTTTTCTCCCAATCTTTAGCAGAGACTAATATTTTTTACTGTTCTATGTTTTTATTTTGCCCAGAATGTTATATAGTTGAATTCATATATTGTGTAACTTTTCAGATGAACTACTCTGATTTAATAATATAATCTAAACAGTTGTCTTTTGTGCCATAATGACTTACATATTTTTATTGTTAGATAATACTTTGAATAAAAGTTTATTCAATTTTTGAAAAACAGATTTATTGTTTCTAGTTCAGGGCAATAAATATACTGCCTTTTAAAACATTCATTTCTAACGTTTGATTTGGAGTAAATTTTCAATTGAATTGGATAAATACTAGGAATGTGATTGCTAGATTATCTGTAAGATAATTATCTGTAAGATTATATTTAGCTTTGTAAGAAACTGCCAAATTGTTTTTCCAAAGTGACTGTACCACTTTGCATTCTCAAGCATTTGCTTGATTGGAAATTTTACTGACAGGTATGATATCTGTGCTTGTGCTATTAGAAAACCGAAATCTGCTTCAGGAATTTTAATTTTAAGCAAAATTGGAATTCACCCAGTTCTGTTTATTGTTTCCCACCTTTAAAAGAAAATTTCCTATATTTTAGTTCTTTAGCGACTCAGCACTTTCATGATTTGTCTTCTCTAATTTATTTTTATTTACTTTCTAAAAGGACTTAATGTTTGGGCTGGAGAGCTAATACAGGGATTAGCTAGTACAGGGTACTTACCTTATGTATGGCCATCACTGGCACCAAATATGGCTTTCCCAAGCACCTGAGTGGGGCATTTCTGAGTCCAAAGCCCAGGAATTGTCCCTGTCCCTGGGCACTACCATGGCACCAGGCATCTCAATTTTTTTTAAAATAAATCAACTTTTAGTCAAGATCTTTAAATTTACATCTTTTCTTTGTCAGAATTTTCTTCATGTCATTATCTTCTTAAAAATTGCTACTTTATAACTTGTACCTGTGGGAATTTATAAAGGTAATACATAGTTACATACAAAGAGGCTAATGTACTGAAATTTGTAAAAAAAAATATTTTTAAACTTTAATTTTCTGAAGAATGGCTATATCATGCCCCTGGGAAAGGAACCATCAGGCCATCAGGTTTTGGTCAGAAGGCTGGACATTATTGATGTTTCCACAGGAAAAACAAAGGATAAATTAGGGCTAATTGGTTAAGCAAGTATTAGCAAGATATAGAAATGGATAAACAGAAACCTTTGTATATTGCTGGTGGGAATATGAATTGGTGCAGCCTCCATTATTGAGTCACTTTAAAAAAAATTCTTAAACTTTATATTAACCAGCACTTCCCACCTCTGGGTATTTGAAGAAAGCTAAATCACTTTTTCATATTCAGAACTGTTCAGGACTTTCTCCTTGCCCTGTGCTCAAGTGTTATTTCTCATTTTGCTCTGGGGTCATATATGGTACTGGCAATCAAACTGGAGTCAGTCATATGTAAGGCAAGTGCCTTATCCCTTGTGCTGTCTTTACGCCCTGAACTCACTGTTTTGTTAGGATATCTGCATTCCCCTCTTCTTGCAGCATTATTTACAAAGGCAACAACATGGAAGCAACGTAAGTTGAAAGAAATCTTGCCACCTGGTTCAACATGGATGGAGCTTGAGGGCATTATTCTAAGTGAAATAAATCAGACAGAAAGACATCATTTTCATTTGTATACTCTAAAGAAAGAAAACTGAATTTATAGACATAGAGGACAGAATGATGAGTGTCAGAGGTGGATATGGGATGGGGGCCCAAGTGGATGAAGATGTTCAAAAGGTATAAATTTACATATGTGTATATCCTGGGGATGTAATGTAAGCATGATGACTGTAGTTAGCATAACTGTAATATGTATTTGAAAATTGCTAAAAGAGTAATTTATCTTAAACAAAAATAATTTAACTATGTGCGGATGGTGATAACTAAACAAAATAATCATTTTTTAGTATATTAATACATCAACTCACATAGCACACATAAAACAAATATGTTTGCCATTTATAGATCAACTTAATTAATTAATTAATTACTTGGGATATATGCTTTTGAGTTATATAAAACTTAGTCCTGGTAAAATAAGGTGGAAAATTGTGACTTGATAAGCAAATATTCAAGAAGTTTGTTGGAACTCTAGATATGAAATTAACTATAGCTTGTTTATGAAACTTGTATTCGTGTACAGCCGTTGTACAGCCCTTTTCTATCTCTAAGAATTGGTTGCTGTAGAGAGGATAGTTTTTTTCTTAGGAGGGGTGGGGGGTTGTAGAGGACAGTTATTCCATATCTAGCTTATGCTTGACAGCTATTCCAGTCCGGTTGTGCTTGAGAGCTATTCTAGTCTATCTGACTTACATTAAGGGAACATCTGGCACCAGGGATTGAATTGTAGTCACACATGCAAATGCAAGTGCCTTTAACCTTGTACTATCTCTGGTCCTGAGGCAGAGTTTTTCCTTTAACCAACTCAGCCACATGTACCAAAGCATTAAGTGGTTGTTAATACAAATAAAGCAGCATGTTCTTTGATAAGGAAAAATTGTAATTGGATGTTCTTTCAATATCCCTGTTAAAAAAGTTAAGTCAAGCTAGTGGACCTATAGTTCTAATAACAATTAGAGACATAATAGGAGAAAGGAGGAAGGGTTTGTTTGACTCAAAGTAGATTCCACATAATTATAAATAGACCAGTATATTCTTAAGATCAGAGAGCAAAAGTAAAACAAGCTATGACTTTACAATGAAATCTGTTAGAAAGCAACTTTCTTAAATTCTGTGTTGTAGATATAGTTGAAAGGTCCAGATGCAGATATAAATAGAGGCTACTTGAAATTTTTATTGATTTTAATTGTTATAGTGCTCACAGACATGTAATTCTTTTTTTTCTTTTTTTTTTTTTTTTTTTTTGGTTTTTGGTTTTTGGGTCACACCCGGTGTTGCAAGTCAGCCCCTGAAGAGGTTGACTGATGGAGGGATGGAGGATGAGGCCTTTCTCTTCCAGCTCGGAGCACACGTCTGCCACCCTGTCTAGCCGGCAGGTAAACAGCTCGCAGACAGTCAGGCTCGTGGAAATATTAGCTTTATTCGGTGGACAAGACTGAAGTCCAAAGACTCAGCCTCAGTTCCAGCAAAAAAGCCTCGGCCTTTTACAAACCCTTGTTTTTATCCCCCAAAGTCAGGTACCACCCAATGGTGGGATCAGATACCAACCAATGTTGGAAGCAGAATCAGGTACTACCCTAGGGTGGGGGCAGAATGCCAGGTCACACCCTAGGGTAGGGCACAATCACCAATCAGTTTAGGGTGAGTAACATAGTAATCCCCTAAAATATTTACATACACAACACCCGGTAGCGCTCAGGGATTACTCCTGGCACTACGCTCAGAAATTGCCCCTGGCAGGCACAGGGGACCTTGTGGGATGCCGGGATTCGAACCACAGTCCTTCTGCATGCAAGGCAAACGCCCTACCTCCATGCTATCTCTCTGGTCCACACTTGTAATTCTTATACATATACTTACAGGTCACACTGTTTACATTTTGGTTATACAGCAGTCACATATATTGTTGTGTTGTTGTACACTCTTGGTTGTGGTTCACCCGAGACCACAAATTTGTTGTTGCACCAGGATCCCAGTTAGCAGTGGCACAGTGCATGCAGGGGAGTGCTCGAGAGCAAGTTCTCAACCTCATGCTTAGATGGCTGTTGCTTTGCCACTGAATTATCCAAGAGCCACTTGGGGTGATTGTAACATTTTGGTTGATGCACTTCTTTTCATCTAATAAACATTAATGATTATATGTATTGGATATAAAACTGCTTTGGCTCTTATTCTCATTTTACATTATGAACTTAGGCTAGCATCAGTAAGTCTGAAGCAGTTATCAAGATTTTATGCATATGACTAGCCTATAAAATAATTTCAAGAGTATATTTAGCAGTTATTAGTAGCAACTGAAAATTAGGCTACTACTGAGTCAAATCCTTGGCCTAAGGAACACTTATGTAAATATTTCCATGTGTAATTTTATAACATACTTGTTTTATATTGTTTTAATTTGGGGACCATACCAGCAATGCTGTGAATTTACTCTTGACTCTGTGCGCATGGATCATTCCTAATGGGATCAAACGTAGCTCAGGCACATGCAAGGCAAATGCCTTACTCACTGAAATTATTCTCCTCCAACCATGTATGACACAAAGTAAGACTCATTTTAAGACCTACATGATTCAGGGGTCTCAAACTCGGCCACAAAGGGCCCTCCGTACAACATTTTGTGGCCTGCCCTAGAGGAATCTCTTTTTGTTTTGTTTTGTTTTAGTTGTTTGGGTCATACCCGCCAATGTTCAAGGCTTACTACTGACTTTGACTCAAGGATCACCCTGACTTTGCCTACTGCGGCCCACAGGTAAATTGAGTTTGAGACCCCTGAATGATGTTCAGGTTTCATCACAGCTAACGTGCCTTTTGGTAGAAGCTATATTGTCCTAACATGGTTTCAAGCATATGTTTGACTATTATCTAAGAAGTAATGTAAATATTGCTAGTGCTGAGTAAGTTCAGAATGTTTAAAATGTTTTATAGCCTTTGGTTTACAAGAATGTAAATATTTATGTTCTAGGTGTACATTGCTACCACACCCACAAACAAAACACCAATATCCTTCCACCAAAGTCGATTGAATTATTTTAGTCCACTTTAACCTAACCTACTTGGTAGTCTCAATTTTGTGGGTTTCTTTTCCTTTGCCACTGGTCTCTTGTTGTATTTGTTTATATAACCACATATTAGTGAAATTCGTTTTTTTGTCTTACTGATCTCATTTAGCATGATGCTTACTGGATTCTTTTAAAGTTCATTTGAGAAAGAGACAGAAAAAGAAAAAGGGAGGAAAAAGAGAAATAAGAAAAAAGAACAGAGGTTGAGACACATGCCTTATGTGCTGCCCACCCTAGTTTGGTCATCAGAACCACATACATGGTCCCCTAACAATTGTGGGATGTAGTCCTGGATACCTGTGACCTTGGCAATTCCTAGAAGACTGCAGAGCTGGAGCAGCACTATATCCTCAACTTGAGGATTTTCTTGATATGATAAAGCTAGAGTATTAATTTAAGATATAGTGTTTTATATTTTAATACCTTGTTTATGCTGCATTCTAATCACTCAAAACCTGGTTTTTATCATATCCCATACAGTTAACCAATTTACGTACTCCCTTTTACTTTTGTTTTCCTCTAGAAAGTAGTTTTTGGTTTTGGTTTTGTTTTTTTGTTGTTGTTTTTTTTTTTTTTTTTGAGTCAACATCTAAGCTTCTTTATCTTCTACTTAACATACATTGTAATGTTTTCTTTTTTCCTATGGACTATTTCACCTTAGCCTAATCTCCTCAAGGTCTAGCCATACTGTTGCAATTGATAAGATTTCATCTTTTTATAAAACTTAATTACTTTATTTAAATGCTGTGATTATAAAGTTGTTCATTATTGAGTTTCAGTTATACAGTGTATAGCATCCTTCAACAGTGCCCGCCCATTTCCTGCCATCAATGTTCATAGTTTCTCCCTCACTTTCTCTCCCCATCTTTCTCTCCTCTCCCCTTTTAGATACTGTGGTCTGCTTTATTGTCAGTGAAGGGGTACCGTGCACCTCACTGTCTCCTTTCAGCACCCAGTTCTTGTTCAGAGTGATCATTTCCAATTATCAATGTCATAGTAGTCCCTTTTCTGCCATAACTGCACTCCTCCACTATTTATGGCAAACTTCTTACCACAGATTGGTCCTCCTGGCCCTTGTCTCTATTGTCTCTGGATATTATTACCATACTATCTTTTTTATTTTTAATGTATCCCACAAATGAGTGAGATTATTCTATGTCTATCTCACTGACTCACCTTTATCCTTAATTGTTAAGGTATCATACCACATTTTTATCCATTCACATATCTATGGGCACTTCTTTGTTTTTATACTTAGGCTTATTACAAATAATATCTGTAGCAAACATAATAAAATCATGTTTTGAAGCAGTATTTCTATATATGGAAGACTTCAGAGATGAAATGGATGGATCTTATGGTAATTCTTCATTTTTGATAAATCTCTGTATTGTTTTCTCTATAATGACATTATTTAATATTCCCATCAGCAGTGAATGAAGGTTCCCTGAAGTAAAGAATGCCACCTTTTTTGTTGTTGGGGCTGTTTTTTTTTTTTTAATTTAGGGCTTCACCCTGCCATGCTCAGAACTTAATTCTTGGCTCTGTATTCAAGGATCACTCCTGGCAGTGGTAGGGGGAGCATATGGCGGACCAGGAATTGAACCTGAGTCAGCCACGTGCAGGACAAGTACGTTATCTACTGTACTATTTCTCCAGCCTCCCTGTGTTATTTTAGTATATCTATCACAATAATAATTGCTAAAACCATTGGATAAAAGACATGGGATAGAATATTCAGTCTCAAAATATTTCCAGATGGATCATTTGTTACTTTCAAAGAAAAATAGTACCTTTATAATAAACATTTGACGATAACATTTAAACCAAGAAATCAAGCTTAGTACTACTGTTTTGCTATAAAATAGTTCTGCCAAAAAAAGAATGAGACAATGAGCAGTTGTGACAATACATTAACAGTTGGTTCACCTAAGTGAAGAATGTATGGGTACTTATTGTATTCTGGCATTTTTTTTTGTTTATTTGAATTTTCAAAATAAATTGGGATAAAGATGGAATTTTAGTATGATCACTGGTCAGTCACCTTGCATTTAGCAAAAAAAATTAACACTAAACTTGTTTATCCTTCCAATATATCCCTTTGTATTCATTGCATTACTCAAACTAACTTATATTTTAATAATATATTTCTTTCCTTCTTACAAATTGTCCACAAGTTCTTTCCCTTGTTACTTTGTACAGACTGTTTTCTCAGAAATGTTTTTTCCCAACTTTAGGACTGTTTTCTCAGAAATGTTTTTTCCCAACTTTAGCTTGTGGAATTCCTGGTTTTCCCTTTAAACGAGTAACCTTCAATCACTAGTCTGCTGACTTGGTTATAACTGTGGATAGTTGCCAGCCAGGACCTATGAAATGGTTTAAGAATACTTATTAAGTGCTGTAGTTGTCATCTTCATTCAGAATCTTCTCTGTTCATCCTATACTGTGTGGAACCAATAGTATGTTGCCTGTATCTCTGTTTTATCACATTATATTGGATAGTTAACTAGAAAAGTGTGTCTATCTCAGACCCTTACAAAATTGTGAACTCTTTGGGTCTTAGACTGTGGTTTCTTTTTCTTCTTAACGTCCATAGTACATGCAAGTTTATGTACAAGATGAAACAATATTAACATACAGTGGGTGTTTATATGGATTATAAGTAAATAAATATTTTGCCTCCTATTGTTATTCTAAGTCATGTATTATAATTTAAAAGTGGTCTGGGAGGGCAAGGTGCCAAGCTAGTACAGAGGCTAGGGTGCTTGCCTTATACACAGCTGACCAGGATTCAATCATATGCACTATATATCCTTCTACATATGACTTCTGAGCACCAACAAACTGTCTCTTAAAGTCATCTCTGAGCACATAGACAAGAGTAAGCCCTGAACACTGCCAGGTTTCACCCCAAATAAAAGTGGTGTATTTGTTTTTTTTTATTTAATATTTTAGTTGTATATATGCTGTTTTTTCTTTTTCTTCAAAGTAAATTAATTCATTAGGATTAGATATCATTAGATAGTATTTCATAAAATTCTACAGTACAACTACTGCTTTTAGATAAGCAGCATTAAAGAAATAGTACATATAAAGCATATAGCATAGTACAGGAATAATATTTTGATACTGAATATCCAATTAAAATTTTAATGAGGACCCTTAGGAAGTTAGTACAGAGGTTAGGGTGCATGTAAGGTCCAGGTTAAATGATCAGTATCATGTGGCTTACCAGGCACCACTGGGCACATATCTCTGGAGGCCTTGAGCATCTACAGGTCTCCTTGATGGTCCCTGGCAACATAGGGCGGCCTGAGCATCCCTGCTTCTTCAGGCCCTAGTTTTGAATTTTTACTCAATTTCTTGGCTAAATATCACTAGAAGTGGCCCCCAATCCCACCGAGTACTGTGTGGGAGACCCTATATCACAAAAAAATAATGAAATCTAATGAGAAAAGTAAGCTACTTCCTAGAAAATTTCAATATCTACAAACATACACAGTTCTACTCAGTACACAAACCCTTTGAATGATTATCTATGGTATTAAAGATAAGAATCACTGTGCTCTCTATACCAACACTGCTATTACGTAACATCCTCTACTAATTTAGTACTATCGAATCTAACATTAAAAAGAGTGAAAAAGACAGAATGGTTTAATTTTTTAAGTAAATGCATTTGTTAAAATTATTTTAAAAATGTGTTAGAAATAAAGCAAACTGAAAATCCTTCAACCCACTTTCAGAATTGAACATTTTCTTCAGTACTATCCTGGATATAGAGAGAATTAAGAAAAAAGTAGCATAAAATCCTTAAAAGAATTTATGGGAAAGTACATAGTTCTTTAATGGTTAGGCATTACATAAAATTTTATATTAAATGCAGATATTACTAAAGAATGAAAGAGTATTTAACTGAAATAGTAAGAGAAAATTACAGCCTACAAAAAAGAAAAAGAAAAAAGAAAAGTTAAAAAAAATAAAAGGTAGAGAGGCCAGCGAGGTGGTGCTAGAGGTAAGGTGTCTGCTTGCAAGCACTAGCCAAGGAAGGACCGTGGTTCGATTCTTGGCGTCCCATATGGTCCCACCAAGCCAGGGGCAATTTCTGAGCGCTTAGCCAGGAGTAACCCCTGAGCAACAAGAGGGTGTGGCCCCCAAAAAAAATTAAATTAAATTTAAGGAAATAGAACCAGAGTGTAATAGTACAGCAGGTAGGGCATTTGCCTTGCACATAGCCAACCCAGGTTTGATCCTGACAACCTATATGGTCCCCCAAGCCAGGAGTAACCCCTGAGCATCACTGGATATGGCCCCAAACCAAAACAAACAAAAAATCAAGAAGCTGGCAATTAAAAGAAATCTGTTTAGATAATTTTTTATCTTAAAAGATACCCCGTACACACAAGTTTTTTGTACCTGGCATTAACACTGCTTCCAGGGTAAACTATGGCACTGCCTGCTTAAGTAGCACTTATCTTTCCCCTTTAAATGATTCACGAGACTTTTTATAATCTGTTTCCTGTCGCTTGACCCCACATTTACCCCTTGTTCCTGTGTCCTGCATCTTCTGTCCCTCACTGTAACTCATGATTCAGCTATATTGAACTGCAACATTTGTATTAGGTTGCTAAATATGATAAACTGACATTTCTTCTCCTGGAGATTTATACATGTGCTTCTCTGCTTCTGAAAGGGCTTTGGGACACAGATTAACTTTCATATTTTCTAGAATGTCATTAAGTATTCTCACATATCTCAGGTAATAGATCAGATTAGGTACTTGATCCTGTTTTCTCTCATTTAGCATTTTATCATAGCACTTAATCACCAATTAATATCAAAGAAATGTTTGAAGAAGAATGGTAATTGAGGTATGCCATTAGGAATCATGTTTAAGGTTACAACATTTAAAATGATTAAAGACAAATTCCAAAAGCTACTTCTGTAAAGTAGTATAAATGAGATAGACTAATAAGAAGATGTCTTAACAAATTTGTATGTGTTGTCTTTCGGGAATAATAAAGTTTTTTAGCAAATCTAGAGACATTTTTTAGGTGCAGTAGATAAATAAATATAAGAAATTTAATTGTCTTAAAACTAAATAATAGAAACTAGTATTTTCGGAGCTGGAACCATAGCACAGTGGTAGGGTGTTTGCTTTACACGCAGCCAACCTGAAATGGAACCAGATTCGATTCCCGGCATCCCATATGGTCTCCCAACCCTGCCAGGAGCGATTTCTGAGCACAGAGCCAGGAGTAACCCCTGAGCGCCACCAGGTGTGACCCAGAAACAAAGAAAAACTAGTATTTTCATCACATCTCTATACCAGTGTTATCCAGTGGAAATATAATTCTGTCAATTGTATTTTACATTTTTTAGTAGTCATAGTAAATACATTAAGACAGGCTGTGGAGATAGCTCAGGGGTCAAGGAAAACATGCTTGCATGTTCAAGGCTTAAGTTAAATTCCCAGCAACCCATAGCCCCTGAACATTGCCAGGTTAATTATTGGGAGACCAAAAGCACTGCTGGGATATTCTTTGTGGCCCTCTACATTATTGGGCCCTTGCAGTTACTGGGCCCAAGCAGAGCATTGAAATGTCCAGCCACGTATGCTGAATATCACAAAACAACCCTGTGTACTGCTTGGGAGCTCCCCTTAAAGAGAAGCAAGAAAATAAAAATATTAAATTAATAATGTTATATTTAACCTAGTATATTCCTAATATTACTTCATGTATAATATTAAATTATTTTAAAGCTATTTTGTTCTAATATTGTATTTTAAATCCAGCATATATTTTTTTGCTTAGTAAAGGCAAGTTATATTTCAAGTACTGGAAGCTTGTCACAAGTTAAATTTAAAAGCAATAGCTGTCACTAAAGAAAAAGTGAACATTGATAAGAGGAAAATTAACTGTTGAATTTAAAGAAAATGTAATGCTAATAATATCGTGACATACCAAAGTATATAATTACTATACAGAGATCACATAGAAACCATTGAGCTCACATAAGACTCAAAAAAGAAAAAAGGACAAGATATATTTTTAAAAAAAAAAAAAAAAAAAAAAAGGAAAGAAAGACTTGAAGAAGCCAGAGAGATAGCTCAGGAGGTAAGGTACTTTCCTTGAGCACAGTTGAACTGGGTTTGATTCCCAGTACCCAGTACTGCAATTCTACCAAGAATGATTCTATATATATATATATATATATATATATATATAGCTATTTCTCTAACTAAACTCATCATTCTTTGTGGTGAGCTTCCTGAGGTGAGCTGGAACTTCCAGCTTTTTTCTCTTTTGTGTCTGAAAATTATTATTGCAAGAATGTCTTTCATTTTTCCTAAAACCCATAGATGAATGAGACCATTCTGCGTTTTTCTCTCCCTCTCTCTCTGACTTATTTCACGCAGCATAATAGATTCCGTGTACATCCATGTATAGAAAAATTTCATGACTTCATCTCTCCTGACAGCTGCATAATATTCCATTGTGTATATGTACACAGTTTCTTTAGCCATTCGTCTGTTGAAGCGCATCTTGGTTGATTCCATAGTCTTCCTATGGTAAATAGTGCTGCAATGAATGTAGGTGTAAGGAAGGGGTTTTTGTATTGTATTTTTGTGTTCCTAGGGTATATTCCTAGGAGTGGTATAGCTGGATCGTATGGGAGCTCAATTTCCAGTTTTTGGAGGAATCTCCATATTGCTTTCCATAAAGGTTGAACTAGAAGGCATTCCCACCAGCAGTGGATAAGAATTCCTTTCTCTCTACATCCCCACCAACACTGTTTATTCTCATTCTTTGTGATGTGTGCCATTCTCTGTGGTGTGAGCTGGTACCTCACAGTTGTCTTGATTTGCATCTCCTTGATGATTAGTGATGTGGAGAATTTTTTCATGTGTCTTTTGGCCATTTGTATTTCTTCTTTGTCAAAGTGTCTGTTCATTTCTTCTCCCCAATTTTTGATGGGATTAGATGTTTTTTTCTTGTAAATTTCTGTCAGTGCCATGTATATTTTAGAGATTAGCCCCTTATCTGATGGGTATAGGGTGAATAGTTTCCCCCACTAAGGGGTGACTCTTGTATCCTGGGCGCTACTTCCGTTGCGGTGCAGAAGCTTCTCAGCTTAATATATTCCCATCTGTTAATCTCTGCTTTCACTTGCTTGGAGAGTGCAGTTTCCTCCTTGAATATGCCTGTAGTCTCAGTGCCCTGGAGTGTTTTGCCTATGTGTTGTTCTATATATCTTATGGTTTTGGGTCTGATATCGAGGTCTTTAATCCATTTGGATTTTACCTTCGTACATGATGTTAGCTGGGGGTCTAAGTTCAATTTTTTGCAAGTGGCTAGCCAATTGTGCCAATACCACTTGTTGAAGAGGCTTTCTTTGCTCCATTTAGGATTTCTTGCTCCTCTATCAAATATTAGGTGACTGTATGTCTGGGGAACATTTTCTGAGTATTCAAGCCTATTCCACTGATCTGAGGGCCTGTCCTTATTCCAATACCATGCTGTTTTGATAACTATTGCTTTGTAGTAAAGTTTAAAGTTGGGGAAAGTTATTCCTCCCATATTCTTTTCCCAATAATGGCTTTAGCTATTCTAGGGTGTTTATTGTTCCAAACGAATTTCAAAAGTGCCTGATCCACTTCTTTGAAGAATGTCATGGGTATCTTTAGAGGGATTTCATTAAATCTGTATAATGCCTTGGGGAGTATTGCCATTTTGATGATGTTACTCCTGCCAATCCATGAGCAGGGTATGTGTTTCCATTTCCGTGTGTCCTCTCTTATTTCTTGGAGCAGAGTTTTATAGTTTTTTTTGTATAGGTCCTTCACATTTTTAGTCAAGTTGATTCCAAGATATTTGAGTTTGTGTGGCACTATTGTGAATGGGGTTGTTTTCTTAATGTCCATTTCTTCCTTATTACTATTGGTGTATAGAAAGGCCATTGATTTTTATGTGTTAATTTTGTAGCCTGCCACCTTGCTATATGAGTCTATTGTTTTTAGAAGCTTTTTGGTAGAGTCTTTAGGGTTTTCTAAGTAGAGTATCATGTCATCTGCAAACAGTGAGAGCTTGACTTCTTCCTTTCCTATCTGGATTCCCTTGCTATCTTTTTCTTGCCTAATCACTATAGTGAGTACTTTCACTGCTATGATGAATAGAAGTGGTGAGAGAGGACAGCCTTGTCTTGTGCCAGAATTTAGAGGGAAGGTTCTTAGTTTTTCTCCATTGAGGATAATATTTGCCACTGGCTTGTGGTAGATGGCTCTAACTATATTGAGACAGGTTCCTACCATTCCCATCTTGCTGAGAGTTTTGATCAAGAATGGGTGTTGGACCTGGTATTTTTTCTGGGGTCTCTTTTGGTTGGTACTCTTCAAGCATGCAGGATTTGATCACATATATTCTTTAGGTCTGGAAGTTTCTCTTTAATGATGTTCTTGACTGTTGATTCTTCCTGGAAATTTTCATCCTGGGTCTCTGGGACTCCAATGATTCTTAAGTTGTTTCTGTTTAGCTTATTATAGACTTCTATTTTCATCTGTTCCCATTCTTTGACTAATTTTTCCATTGTCTCTTCATTTGCTTTAAGTTTTTTTTCCAATCTCTCCCGCTGTATGGAATTGTTATTTATCTCATCTTCCTCAGCACCAAGTCTATTCTCAGCTTCTGATACCCTGTCCCAGAGCTTATCCATTTTATCATTCACTTCGTTTACTGAGTTTTTCAGGCCTGTTAGTTAACATGTTATTTCAGTTTGGATTTTTGTGATTTCTTTCTTCCTTTTTTCTTGGTTCTTATTAGTGTTCTGTTCAACTCGATCCATGGTTTCTTTGAGTTTGTTAAGCATCTTCCATATTGCTAGTCTAAAGTCTTTATCTGAGAGGTTGATTAGTTGGTTGGTCATTATCTGGTCCTCAGAATTGTCATCTTCATTCTCTATGTCTGATGCTGGCCTGCGTTGTTTCCCCATTGTCACTTGTATTGTGGGTTTTTCTACATGTTGTGGTGGTATTCATTGGCTAAATGATGCAGGCAGCCACACTCCTCTGGCCCCACCCTTTCTGGATGGGTCGGCTTGCCTCCAAGAGAGGGAAGTCCTCCATGGATGAAGCCTCACGCAGGATCAAATCTTAGGCCCAAGCACGCAGCAGAGAAGACAGTCCAGAGAGAAATGCTTGTCTTCAGTGATCCAGCACAGGCCTTAGTGTGATTTTTTCTTCTTGTTGCGATGGTGTTCTTTTCTTAGAAAGAGCGCAATGCCACGTAGCAAAGCGGAGCCAAAGTGCTCTTCTGGAGCCTCTTTTCAGCATACTCCCAAGAGGTTTACGGAACAGGACAGTAGACAGACACACACAGGCAGCACCCACAATTTTTCACAGTTGGGCCCCACTAGGCAGGCATAGTTTCGTGGATTTTTCCAGCTTGACGTCACAAACAGAGGACCTGGCTTCTGCAAAGTACTGCTGATAGCCGGTTTTCACGTTATGGAGCATTTCCTTGGCGTTCCCGCCCTAGAATTGGCCTCTGGGAGAACAGGTTTTCTGGAGCCTCTTTTCGGCCCACTCCCAAGTGGTTCACGCAGCAGGACAGTAGACAGACACACAGAGGCAGCACTCACAATTTTTCACAGTCGGGCCCCCCTGGTCAGGCGTAGTTTCGTGGATTTTCCCAGCCTGACGTCACAAACCCAGGAATGATTCTTGAACACAGTGCCAGGAGTAAACCTTGAGCACTAGCAGATGTGGCCCCAAAACCAAAGAAGGGGAAGAAGGCATAGTTAGGCAAGAACTCTTTTTCTAACAATACCAGGGGTGGTGAACAAGTCAACACAAAGAGCCAAAATTTTAAACTGTGAGAGTCAGAGAGCCACACCACACAATAACCTGCCAAAACAGACAAACACTTGCACAAAAACATATAATTTTAACAATAATATATTAAACACATATTGTATTTAGCCATTTTGAGTGAGGGTAAAATTCCTGTTTGTCACCCCTGCAATAGACCTAAATGGAACAAAATTAATTTTAAATATGGAAAACTAAACACTAAGCAGCATTATTTATAATGGAATAGTTGCAAACTACCAAAATATTTAGTTATAATAGGAGTATTTGGGGGGCCAAATACTGGGGCCAACAGCTGACCCAGGTTTTATCTCTACCTCTCCATATGGTCCCATAAGCACCACCAGGAATGTTCCCTGAGTTCAGTGCCAGAAGTAAACTCTAAGCACTAAGTGTGGCCCAATAATCAAGTACTATAAACAATAATAGTAAACTGAAAGATGTCGTATGGAAGCCAGAGAGACTGGTATGTTTATTGCCCTTGCATATAGCCAACTGGATTCAATTTCCAGGACAAGAGCCCTTATAATCCCTTGAGTCCTTCCAGGAATGATCCTTGAGAGCAGATGTAGGAGTAAGTCCTGAGCACTGCTGAGGGGGACCCAGAAAATAAAAACAAATTTGTAAAACAGCATGATTTTTATTGGGTAGGGGGTTATCCAGCTGTGCTTGGGAATCACTATTAGTGGTACTGGAGGATCAAACTGGTGCTGCTAGAGGATCAACTGAGGTCAATCACATGCAAGGCAATCTGCACTATCAGGTAGGTAGGTAGGTACATAGGTAGGTGGATGGTAGGTAGTAGGAACATAGGTAGGTAAGAACCTATATATAGTGAGCAAAACTAAGAAATTAATTTGCATGTTACTTATTTTAACATAGAAAAGATCTTCCCACCTCAGTTTTTATTTTT
Organism: Suncus etruscus; assembly: GCF_024139225.1. Classification (NCBI taxonomy): domain Eukaryota; kingdom Metazoa; phylum Chordata; class Mammalia; order Eulipotyphla; family Soricidae; genus Suncus; species Suncus etruscus. The sequence continues at coordinate 61,186,609 of NC_064855.1, forward strand.
CAGATGTCATAATATTAGTTCATATTACCTACAGAATGAAAATTATTTTAAATGAAGTCATTTAACATACTCTAGTATTTTAAGAGTTTATATTTTAACTCCACGTTTGCTTCAGAGTGAAATTTATTGAATTTCAATTATTTTTCCCCTATCCTTTTTATATTGCCTTGCTTTGGGCTTCAATTTGGCATTTCGAAAAGTTAAGAAATACTGTTTTAGTAAATGTGTGATCTTAGTTTCATAAAAGATCTTGTCTGTTCTCTTACTTAGCATTTAATGTCTCAATATGTTTATTTACTCTATTTTATTAATACTCATTCCACTCATTTTAAGGTTATTCTGGTACAAGTTAACCCAGGTGAAGCATTTACAATAAGAAGAGAAGATGGACAATTTCAGTGCATTACAGGTAAGAATGGTCACTTATTATCACTTGAGGTGAGGCAAAAATTTATAATAGAAATTATTTATGGTTTTGTCTCTGACTATCATCAATATTCAAGGCACAAACTTGGAATTCCTTTTTGACCTAACTGTTGCAGTAGCAGTAGCAATCCTAATTTATGAGTTTATTCACTGTCTCTTGAAAGAGTCTGTTCTTTTTCAGTTGTTCTTATCTAGCATTTACCTTTAACACCACCATCCACAGACTGTCCAAATCCTACCACGGCTATAAGACTGAACTTAAATTTTATCTTTGAAAGTTTTTTTTGTAAATTCTTTAGTGGGCATTCCTTTATCCTGCTCACTAGCCACTTATACACCAATATTTCTGAGAAACAGAGTTGTTTTATAGATATTACTAAAAGTTGTCTTGAGGGAAAAATTAACCTGTTGAAATCACCAGTTTATGTGATTATAGTAAAACTATAGTTTTAACTTACAACTTCTATAAAGTATAATTCTTCGTCAATAGAGTTCTTATCTCTGAATAATCAAACATTCTCTAAGATAATTGCCAGGTCTTGTAATAAGTTGTTTTTTTTTTGGGGGGGGGGGGGTTGGTCACATATAGCAATTGGTGCTAAGGGCTTACTCCTGGCTCTGCACTGAGAAATTACACCTGGAAGGCTCAGAGGACTATACAGGATGCCAAGGATTGAACCTGGATTGGCAGCATGCAAAGCAAATGCCTTAACCACTATGGGTAAGGCTGCCCCTGTTTTTAAAGCACTGAATTCAGCCAAACACATAAAAGGCACTCAGTTATAGTGGCTGGTAATTATACCATTGTTCAACTAGAAAGTGAATGTGAAATTCCATACCAATTATTATACCATTCATTTAGCAAATAGTTATGTACTTAATATAGTGTTTATTTTGGCTTTTTTTTTTTTTGGTAGGTTTGTTTGAGGGTGAGGGAACACAGTTGAACCCATAGCAGATAGTAATAAGTTACCATTGATATCCTGGTTTTCATGGTTGTATTGTCATTATATAGGAGAATATTCTTATTTAGAGAAGAAAATTCACACTAAAATATTCCATAGGTAATGGATTATGATAGTATCTTTTCTTTTTATGCTGTAGAGAAAGAAGAAAGATGGCAGCTGGGCATGTGACTTTTCTGTACATGGGTTAGCTTCAAATTAAAAAATCAAACATTTCTTTAAGAAGATGATAATTGGATGTTATCCCAGAACATTGGGTGGAACTGAGAGCCATACTGAAGATTAAAGCTTCAGGAAAAAATGCCCCAAATTTATGCCACTGACTGTTCTGATGAAAAAGTCATCAGTGCCATCATCGTATTCATGTATTTTTTTCACTAAGAACTTAGTATCATTTGGTTCCAGCACAGAAACTGTTTTTGCAACAGGAATCTTGTAGGCACCCATTGTGTATCCTAAATTATCAGAATTTATGGGAGCTAGATAATACTTAACTTGCCCCTATGTGACAACTTCCAACATAGATAAGGCTGCAGATCCTTTGAAATGACAGTGTCTATTATATAGTTCAAGAGAAAAGGACTTAACTTTATTAATAGAACAATGAGCTTTTAGTTTTAATAGAATAAAGCTAAATCAGTCAATAGTTGAATCTCATTTGCAAAAATGAAAACAAAATTTCAGACTGCTAAAACAAATAAGAGCTCTAAACACATGGTAATCTGATTAGTATCCTTATTTTTGTTTGCTTTTTGTTTTGGACCACATCCAGAGGTCCTAAGCTTCCCCCTTGCTTTGTACTCAGGGATTACTTTCGGCAGTGTTAGGGGGCCATATGTATGTGGTGCTATGGATTGAACTAGGGTCTGCCATTTGCAAGGCAAGTGCCTTATCTCCTGTACTATCTCTACAGCTCCTAGATGGTATCCTTTTAAGCTGTTTCAAAATATTAACAAATGAAAATTGAACCTGAAAAAACAGTCAGGTAAGCATAGTCATGAACAACTAAAAATAAAGGGCATTGAACATAAAAAGCTATCTGTGGCTTGAAATAGAATTTGGAGGACAGAATTTAGACCATGGGTGAGAATTACAAGGAAGCAATTTTTTATTTACAGGAGAATTATTTCTACAGTAAGACTGCTATATGAACATATAGTTGTTGTTTTGTTATAGCAGCACTCCATCATATGTACTCATGAGTTGGTTAGGTAATATAAAAGTAATCATTGCATAAGGAAAGAAGCTTGATTAGGTTAACTCCAACATCAGTTCTCACTGAAGATTCTTTGATCTTTTTGAGGTCTATTAAACCAAGACCTCTAGTTAATTCTGAGAATAAGTTACTCTGAATAAGAGTCTAAAATTTAGCAAGTACATCTGCACACAGACAGATATAAGAAAGTAATTGCACTAGGGAATAGTTTTTAATAATAATATACCAATTAGGATACAGCTAGTTAATTTACTAGTGATATGCATTCTTAATGCATTCCTGATTAACAACACATGGAACAGAAATTTCTGCAGAACTTTTGACATATTAAAGGAAGGAAAAATGGTGCTGTCATCTTAGATCTTTTTTGGCAGAGTAAGCTGTAGAGTTTGTCCGTGAGCACTCAGTGGTGCTCCAGGGCTAATTCTAGATTTGTATTTAAGGCTTACTCTGGTCAGTTCTTGGAATTGAATCAGGACCATGCAAGGCAAATGCTGTACACCCATACTGAAGGATCCTAAATTGGGTCCTTTATTTTAGATTTTAAATTTTTATTTAGAGTTGAAAGAATATTAGCTGCTTTCTGTTTCTTTCCTTACTAGAAGAAATGTTCTTTTTTTTTTATCTGATTCTTTACACTATAGTAATGCTTTTTTTTAATAGGTGTCCTACTAAACAAAATCCTGCCTATATTTATTAAAGGCATTTATTCTAAAAACAGACTTCCACACAGAGGTATTTTAGCACTTTATGGTTTTCAGTATGAACTCCAGTTTTAATTGTAGAATAATATGGAGATGTTAATTGAAATATATGTGAACCATAGATAACACTGAATGTTTATCATTTATCCGAACTTTAGATTTTTGTTTATTTTCTAGTTTAGACTAGAAAAGTCTAGTCTAAAGACTAGGAAAAGTCAAAGAGAATTTATTTAGGTTTGTTGAAAGGAACACTTGATTTTTTTTTCATGCCTCCCTTATTTAGAGAAGCCATGAACATACTAATTTAATAGTTTCAGTATTTGTTGATGCTGAATCTTCACCCCTAGAGTTAGTGTTGCAGTAAGTTCCATCTTCAAGTCATTTTTGCTTTCATTTTTGCTTCTGAGTGTCTTGGACCAAGTACTTTGTTGCTCCTGGTGTGTACAGTGCTATGTCTAATCCTCTGTGTCTTTTGTTGTATTTTGTCACTCATTCAAAAAGTGATAGTATGCTTCCACTGTGTTTGCTGCTTTCTTTTGTTACCCATGCAGAAAAGTAATAGCATACACCTGGGATCACAGGCTCTGTTCCATGGTGGTGCAGAGGATAGAAGCTGCTATATTTTGACACCCATTCAAAAAGTGACAGTATGTTTCTGGGATCAGTTTATTATTTATTCTGTTCATTATTTATTCCTTGCTGCTACTGTTCATCATTGCTTTCCCATCTCTTGTTTTTTGTTTTTTGTGGTTTTTTTTGTTGTTGTTTTTTTTTTTACCATATTTGACCCTTACACTTCCCACCATTACTGAAGTTTTAAAGTTAAAAACAATTCCTTCTGGGGCCAGAGAAATGGCACGGTAGAGAGGGCATTTGCCTTGCAAGAGGCCAACCTGAGTCTGATCCCCAGCACTTCATATGTTTTCCTGAGCATTGCCAGGTGTGCCCCCCGCCCCCAAAATAAGCAAACAGAAATCCTCAAAAGTTCCTTCCTTGTGGACTGGGATCATGATGATTACAACTACATATCTATCCATCCTCCCACAATTAGTCTACTCTTTCATAGTTTCCTTCTCTGCAGAGTCTTTATCAGACAAGTCTCTTAGACTGAATCAGGTGACTTTTAGGATTCTTCATTAATATTTTGTAAAATAAGTCCTTATCCTTGACTCACAATTCTGTTACCTCAGAGCCAATTTTATAATAGTAAAACATCTCTGAAATTTAATAGAAATTAGATGTCTTTTGTTTTATATGACTATAGTCATTGGACTAGTCACTATAACTTATTGAGATATAGAAAACTTCCTAAATTCATACTAGTAAAGCTCAAAAATGTATAATGAATTAAAAGCGCTTTGTCAAAGATACTGGCCTAGAATAAAATAAACCTCGGGTTCTAAAATCAATCTAAGATCAGCAGATTAAAGTGCTAGGGAAACAAGTTTTAACTTGGAATGATGAAAATTAGTGATCATAAGAGTTGTCAAAAAGCTTCAACATCAAGAATTTCGTCTTTCATCGGGTAATGTTGCTTTGAATATATAGGATGTGTATAGGATGACTTTTTTTCCTTTTTTTCTTTATTTAAATATCTTGATTACATATATGATTGTGATAAGGTTTCAGTCATGTAAAGAACACCCCCTTCACAGTGCAACATTCCCACCACCAATGTTCCAAATCTCCCTCCTTCCCACCCCACCCCCACCTGTACTCTAGACAGGCTTTCCAGTTCTCTCATTCATTCACATGATTATGGTGGTTCTCTGTGTAGTTATTTCTATAACTGCACTCATCACTCTTTGTGGTGAGCTTCATGAAGTGAGCTGGAAGTTCCAGCCCTCCTCTCATTGTCTCTGAGGATTGTTTCAAAAATGACTTTTATTTTTCTTAAAACCCATAGATGAGTGAGACTATTCTGCATCTCTCTCTCCCTCTGACTTATTTCACTCAGCATGATAGATTCCATGTACATTCATGTATAGGAAAATTTCATGACTTCATCTCTCCTGACAGCTGCATAATATTCCATTGTGTATATGTACTACAATTTCTTTAGCCATTCGTCTGTTGAAGGGCATCTTGATTGTTTCCAGAGCCTGGCTATTGTGAATAGTGCTGCAATAAACATAGGTGTGAGGAAGGGGTTTTTGTATTGTGTTCTTGTGTTCTTAGGGTAGATCCCTAGGAGTGGAATAGCTGGGTCGAATGGTAGCTCAATTACAAGATTTTGGAGGAATCTCCATATCGCTATCCATAGAGGTTGGACTAGACAGCATTCCCACCAGCAGTGGATAAGAGTTCCTTTCTCTCCACATCCCCACCAGCACTGATTGTTTTCAGTCTTTGTGATGTGCGCCAAACATGTGGTGTGAGGTGGTATCTCATCGTTATTTTGATTTGCATCTCCCTGATGATTAGTGATGAGGAGCATTTTTTTATGTGCCTTTTGGCCATTTGTATTTCTTTTTTATGAAAGTGTCTGTTCATTTCTTCTCCCCATTTTTTGATGGGATTAGATGTTTTTTTCTTGTAAAGTTCTGTCAGTGCCCTGTATATTTTGGATATTAAACCCTTATCTGATGGGTGTTGGGTGAATAGTTTCTCCCATTCAGTGGGTGACTCTTGTATCCTGGGCAATATTTCTTTTGAGGTGCAGAAGTTTCTCAGTTTAATGTATTCCCATCTGTTGATCTCTGCTTCCACTTGTTTGGAAAGTGCAGTTTCCTCCTTGAAGATGTCATGGAGTGTTTTGCCTACGAGTTGTTCTAAATACCTTATGATATCAGTTCTGATATCAAGGTCTTTAATTTATTTGGATTTTACCTTCGTACATGATGTTAACTGGGGGGGGGTCTATGTTTGCTTTTTTGCAAGTGGCTAACCAGTTCTGCCAGCACCACTTGTTGAAGAGGTTTTCCCTGCTCCACTCAGGATTTCTTGCTCCTTTTTCAAACATTAGGTGCTTGTATGTCTGGGGGACAATGTCTGAGAACTGAAGCTATTCCACTGATCTAAGGGTCTGCTTTATTCCAATACCATGCTGTTTTGATAACTATTGCTTTGCAGTATAGTTTGAAGTTGGGAAAGTAATGCTTCCCATTTTCCTTTTCCCTAGGAGTGCTTTAGCTATTCGAGGTTGTTTATTGTTCCAGAGGAACTTCATAAGTGTTTGATCCACTTCTTTGAAGAATGTCATGGGTACTTTTAAGGGGATTGCATTAAATCTGTATAATGCTTTGGGGAGTATTGCCATTTTAATTATGTTAATCCTGCCAGTTCATGAGCAGGATATGTGTTTCCATTTCCATGTGTCCTCTCTTATTTCTTGGAGCAGGGCTTTATAGTTTTCTTTGTATAGGTCCTTCACGTCTTTGGTCAAGTTGACTCCAAGATATTTGAGTTTGTGTGGCACTATTTTTTTTGGGGGGGGGCCACACCTGGTGACATTCAGGGGTTACTCCTGGCTATGCGCTCAGAAGTCCCTCCTGGCTTGGGGACCATATGGGACGCCGGGGGATCGAACTGCGGTCCGTCCAAGGCTAGCACTGTTAAGGCAGGCACCTTACCTCTAGCGCCACCGCCCAGCCCTTGTGTGGCACTATATTGAATGGGATTGCCTTCTTGACTTCCTTCTCTTCCCTATCATTATTGGTGTATAAAAAGGCCATTGATTTCTGAGTGTTAATTTTGTATCCTGCCACCTTGCTATATGAGTCTATTGTTTCTAAAAAGCTTTTTTGGTAGAGTCTAGGGTTTTCTAAGTAGAGTATCATGTCGTCTGCAAACAATGAGAGCTTGACTTCTTCCTTTCCTATCTGAATTCCCTTGACATCTTTTTCTTGCCTGATCGCTATAGCAAGAACTTCCAGTACTATGTTGAAGAGGAGTGGTGAGAGTGGACAACCTTGTCTTGTACCAGAATTTAGAGGAAAGGCTTTTAGTTTTTCTCCATTGTGGATAATATTTGTCATTGGCTTGTGGTAGATGGCCTTAACTATATTGAGAAAGGTTCCTTCCATTCCCATCTTGCTGAGAGTTTTGATCTAGAATGGGTGTTGGACCTTATCAAATGCTTTGTCTGCGTCTATTGATATGATCATGTGATTTTTATTTTTCTTGTTGATGTTGTGTATGATGTTGATAGATTTACGGATGTTAAACCATCCTTGCATTCCTGGGATGAAACCTACTTTGTTGTAGTGTATGATCTTCTTGATGCATTGGATCCTATTTGCCAGGATTTTGTTGAAGATCTTTGCATCAGCATTCATCAGGGATATTGCTCTATAATTTTCTTTTTTGGCAGCATCTCTGTCTGGTTTTGGTATCAAGGTGATGTTGGCTTCATAAAAACTATTTGGGAGTGTTCTCGTTTTTTTCAATTTCATGGAAGAGCCTGGCTAGGATTGGTAGTAGCTCCTTTTGAAAGATTTGAAAAAATTCATTAGGAAATCTATCTGACCCCGGTGTCCCATATGGTCCCCCAAGCCAGGAGCAACTTCTGAGCACATAGCCAGGAGTAACCCTTGAGCGTTACCGGGTGTGGCCCAAAAACCAAAAAAAAAAAAAAAAATTTGCATTGTATATTGTCGGGGCCGGGCGGTGGCGCTAAAGGTAAGGTGCCTGCCTTGCCTGCGCTAGACCGCGGTTCGATCCCCGGTTTCCCATATGGTCCCCCAAGCCAGGAGCAACTTCTGAGCACATAGCCAGGAGTAACCCCTGAGCGTTACCGGGTGTGGCCCAAAAACCAAAAAAAAAAAAAAAAGGAAATCTATCTGGGCCTGGGCTTTTTTTGGGGGGGGCAGATGTTTGATTACAGTTTCAATTTTCTCAGTAGTGATGCTACATCTTCCTTACTTAACTGTGGAAGGTTATAAGTGTCCAAGAATTTTTCCATTTCTCCTAGGTTCTCATGTTTAGTAGCATAAAGTTTCTCAGAGTAGTCTCTGATTACCCTTTGGATCTCTGCAATATCTGTTGTGATCTCCCCCTTTTCATTTCTAATACGGGTTATCAGATTTCTCTCTCTCTTTCTTTGTGAGTTTTACCAATGGTCTATCAATCTTGTTTATTTTTTCAAAGAACCAACTTCTGCTTTCGTTGATCTTTCGGATTGTTTTGGTTTTCCACTCCATTGAGTTCTGCTTTCAGCTTTGTTATTTCCTTCTGTCTCCCTATTTTTGGTTCCTTTTGTTGGTCATTTTCTAATTTTTTGAGCTGCATCATTAAGTTTTCAGGTATTCTCCTTCTTCCTTCCTGGTGTATGCTTGTAGAGCTATAAATTTTCCTCTTAGGACCGCTTTTGCTGTGTCCCATAGATTCTGGCAGTTTGTGTCTTCATTATCATTTGTTTCCAGGAAAGTTTTGATTTCCTTTTTGATTTCATCTCGGACCCACTGGTTGTTCAGTAGCAGGGTGTTTAATTTCCAATTGTTAAAGTGTTTCTTCTATGTGGCTTTGTAGTTCACATCTAATTTCAGAGCCTTGTGTCAGCAAAGTTAGCCTGCAAGATATCTATCCTCTTGATTTTATGGAGGTATGTTTTATGTGTCAGCATGTAGTCTATCCTGCAGAAGGACCCATGTATATTGGAGAAGAATGTGTATCCAGGTTTTTTGGGATGGAGTGTCCTATATATATCTACTAGTCCTCTTTCTTCCATTACTCTTTTCAGGGCTAGTATGTTTTTGTTTGGTTTCAGTCTGGTTGACCTATCAAGTGTTGATAGAGCCGTGTTGAGGTCTCCCACAATTATTGTGTTATTATTGATTTCTTCTTTCAGATTTGTCAGTAATTGTATTAGATAATTTGCTGGTCTCTCATTGGGTGCATATATGTTTAATATTCTGATTTCTTCCTGTTGCACATATCCCTTGGTTAGTACATAGTGTCCATCTTTGTATCTTACCACTTTTCTGAGTATAAGGTTGGTGTCATCAGATATTAATATGGCCACCCCAGCTTTTTTGAGGGTGTTGTTTGCTTGGATGATTTTCCTCCAGCCTTTGATTTTGAGTCTATGTTTGTTCTGACTATTCAGATGTGTTTCTTATAGGCAGCAGAAGGTTGGATTCATCTTTTTGACCCATTTTGCCACTCTGTGTCTTTTAATTGGTGAATTTAGTCCATTGACATTGAGGGAGATGATTGTCATAGGATTTAATGTCATCTTTGTAGATAAGTTTGCTGTGTTTGTTGGTCTCTCTTGTCTTATAGTAGACCTGTCAGTTTTTCCTTTAAGGCTGGTTTATCATCTGTGAAGTTTCTGAGCTGTTGTTTATCCATGAAGCTATGTATTCTTTCTTCAAACCTGAAAGTGAGTCGGGCTGGGTGCAGTATTCTTGGGGAGGCATTCATTTCCTTCAGTCTTGTCTCAATAACCCACCACTGTCTTCTGGCCTTGAGAGTTTCTTGTGACATGTCTGCTGTAAGTCTTAGGGAAGTCATTTGAATGTAATTTCCCTTTTTGATCTTGCTGCTTTCAGTATTCTATCTCTCTGTGGGATTTGTCATTGTAAGGAGGGTGTTTTTCTTTGGGTCTCTTTTAGCTGGTACTCTTTGGGCATACAGGATTTGATTGCATATAGTTTTTAACTCTGGGAGTATCTCTTTGATGATGTCTTTGACAGTTGATTCTTCCTGGAGATCTCCTACCTGGGTCTCCGGGACTCAAATGATTCTTATGTTGTTTCTGTTGAGTTTATCAAAGACTTCTATTTTCATCTGTTCGCATTCCTTGAGTACTTTTTCCATTGCCTGTTCGTTTGTGTTAAGGTTCTTTTCCAATTTATTCTGTTGTGTTGAGTTTTTCTGCATCACATCTTCCAGTACTCTGATTCTCTCCTCAGCTGCTGATACCCTGCTGGCGAGGTCATCCATTGAGGTTTTCAGTTGAGCTACAGTGTTTTTCAGTTTGGAGTTTTCTGATTTCTGTCTTTGTGTTCTGTTCAGATCGATCTATGCTTTCTTTGAGTTCTTCAAACATCTTCCATATTGCTATTTTAAGTTCCTTATCCGAGAGATTAATCAGGTGGTTGGAATTTATTAGGTCATCCAAGCTTTCATCTTCATTCTCTGTGCCTGGTGTTTGCCTGCAAGGTTTCCCCATTGTCACGCTTGTAGTGTTGTTTTTCCTGCGTGTTGTGGTGGGGTTCATTGTTTAAAAAGAGTATGCAGCCGCGAAGCGAAGCAAAGCAGCCACGCTTTTCTGCTTCCTCTATTTGACAGTTTTTTGGGGGGTGCGCTCCCTAGGCCTCTGAGGAGACCTTCAGGGATTCAGAAACACAGGCAGACAGGCGCAGGAGAAGTTTCCCTTGAAGTCCTGGGAGTGAACAAAGGCACAGCACGGCGGAGCCTCAGCATGCCAGAGAGCTCAGCTTATTGGACGGCGACCCCCACAGCCAGTATTTAGTCACTGGGCAGCTTCAAAAAGCAGTTTTTTGGGGGGCGCGCTCCCTAGGCCTCTGAGGAGACCTTCAGGGATTCAGAAACACAGGCAGACAGGCGCAGGAGAAGTTTCCCTTGGAGTTCTCAGAGTGTTAGGATGACTCTTGATGTGGTATGTATAGGATGTCTCTTGATGATGCAATTGAAAAGGAGATTTAATCTTTTTTGAGTAAATTATTGAAGTTGAGGCCTTCTAAGGTTTTTTGTTTGTTGGTTTGTTTCTTGGCCCCACCTAGCTATGCTCAGTGCTTACTCCTGGCTTTGTTCTTAGGGATCTTTCCTGATGAGTTTGGGAGACCATATATGGTTCCAGGAATTGTTAGTACAACCTTACCCACTGTACTATGTTTCCAGCCCAGCTTTTACAAGTCTAAAATGTTATGTTTTTTAGCTTTGGTAAACCACTTATTTTTTTAAAATGAGGTGTACTGTTATGTATCAGATTAAGAAATTGTTTCCAACACTCAACTTTTTAGTTACTTATAACTATGCTAATCTCTTAAGTGTATTTTATTATAAGGAAGTCAGTGTTCAGAGAATATTTTTATATTTTTATATGACCATTATATGACCATTGGTTGAATTTAATTTACTTCTTTGAGTTCAGTGAAAATCATAGTTTACTCAGGGATTCTTATTCTCATGTATTTACCCTCTTATAATTTAGCAAAATAAATAATAGGAGTTTTATACTTTGTATATTGCTTAGAAATTGTTAGCTATTCTTAGAAAATGCTCTAAATCATCTTGTTGATGGAAATTACATTATATTAAAAACTTTACATTGGACTAGCAAAGCTAGTATCTGCAGCCAACCCTAGATCAGTCTCTGGCATCGCATGGTTCTCTGATAATTGCTGAGTGCAGCCTGGGAAGTCCTTAAGTACCAACAGAGTGGTCAAGTAGTTAGTTCCTAGTACTCCAAGGCCCAAGCATTTCCAAGACCTTTCAAACACAACTTGGGAGCCCTCTTTCCCCCAAAGCTAAATTCTTGGGAAAATCAAAGTAAAAGCTGTAAGGGACCAGAAAGATAGGACCATGCATATGACCAGGGTTCAATTCTCTGTAAGCCCATATGATCCTCTGACCACCACCAGGAGTGATTTCTGAGTACAAAACCAAGAGTATCCCCTGAATATCAACCAAACAAAAAAGGCAAAAGCTCATTTCATTAGTCTGTCTTTTAAATATATAAAGCCAAATACTTGAAAAATGATTATGTCTAAGTAAAAAATACATGGTAACATGTTTTTAATAAAAGTTTCTAAATTGATGGATTTTAAATATTAAATACCATATATAATATTAGTTGTACTTGTTTAAAGTAGTTTTTGTGATCTAGGAAATTTATCTAGGAAATAATGTGTTTTCCTATTAAAGAACAGTTTTTCTTGATTCTTTATTCATTTTCTTTTTTCTTTTTTTGTTTTTGTTTTTGTTTTTGTTTTTGGGCCACACCCGGCAGTGCTCAGGGGTTACTCCTGGCTGGCTGCTCAGAAATAGCTCCTGGCAGGCACAGGGGACCATATGGGACACCGGGATTCGAACCAACCACCTTTGGTCCTGGATCGGCTGTTTGCAAGGCAAACGCTGCTGTGCTATCTCTCCAGACCCCTTTAGTCATTTTCAATTGGATTGGATTTATGTTTGAATCAAAGGCCTTTTTGAAGGCCTTTAATTATAGCCAGCACCATGACTTACTTATTTAGCTTATTAATGTTAGTTAACCCAGTAGATCATTTGATCATTAATCTTTTTTAAAGCATTTAGAACTCTTCAGTATGTTAAATACTTTAAACCTTTTATATCTGAAGCCATTGCAGAAACATGCAATAATAATGGTCTGTTCCCGTTTGCCTTGCAAGCAGCCGATCCAGGACCAAAGGTGGTTGGTTCGAATCCCGATGTCCCATATGGTCCCCCCCGTGCCTGCCAGGAGCTATTTCTGAGCAGATAGCCAGGAGTAACCCCTGAGCAATGCCGGGTGTGGCCCAAAAACCAAAAAAAAAAAAATAATAATAAAATAAAACAAATAATGGTCTATTCCTAGAACTATGTAAACAATTTAGTAAATATTTGATAATTAAATAATCTCAGTAGATACAGGCAACAGATAGGCAATCTTAATTTTTTTCTACCATACACAAACCTGTTCCCTAAAATACATCTTTTAGAATCTAATTTTATCATGAAATAACTTTGAAAAATGAGACTTAAGAGATGGTTTTTGTACTATATTGACTTTTACTCAGATTTATATCACTTCACTTAACTCTAGAATTCTCATGCCATTGGAAAATAATTTATTACGGCAGTATTGTGATATTTGTATCACATGAGTACTGCTACAAAATTGGGCTATGACACTCTTCTTATCAAGGATACCAGTTACTTCTATGATATCAAAGTGAATTTTTTCTTAACATGCTTCACCTCTCCATTATTATTTGACAGTGTATGTTTCCTCCTTGTACACTTTCCTTAATTTTTCTTTTGTTTCTACTATCACAAAAAACTCCATTTTAGAGCATATTAAAATTTAACCTCAAAAGTATGTGGTAAATGAAATATTCCAATCAGAAAAGGACAAATAATTTTTCAATCCCATTAGAATAGAATTCATAGACAGAAAGAATGGTGATTATTAAGAACCAGAGTCTAATTGGCAATTATTGTTTAATGGGTATAGTGTTTCAATTTTAGATGAAAATGTTTGAGAGGGACCCAAAGCATTAGAGTGTTTGTTTGTCTTGCATGCAGCCAACCTGGTCCCTCAGCCAGCAGGAGTATTTTCTGAGCACAGAGCAAAGAGTAAATCCTGAATGCTGCCAACTGTGGCCCAAAACACAAAAAAGTTTGAGAGATATTGGTAATATGTTTGACGACTTGAATTTAAATAGATTAGAATGCACATAAAATTTTTAAATGGTTAATTTATACTTAGCCATAATTTTAATAATCACATTCACATTACAAAAAAAAACAGATCTTTTTTAGAGTCTGGCTGTTGTGAATAGTGCTTGCCAAAAAACACTATATTTTGGGGTTTCTAGGGTATATTCCTAGGATTAATATTGCTGAGCCATAAGAAAGTTCAACTTCTAGTTTTTTTGAGGAATATCCATCTTGTTTTCCAAAAAGGATGGACCAGTCAACATTCCCACCAGCAGTGAATGAGAGTCCATTTCTCCCTGCATCCACTCCAACACTGTTGTTCTTGTTCTTTGATGTGTGCCAGTCTCTGGTGTGTGAGATGGTATTGTTGTTTTGACTTGCATCTCCCTGATGATTAGTGATGTGAAACATTTTTTCCACATGCCTTTTGGCCATCTGTATTTCTTCTTTGAGGAAGATTCTGTTCATCTCTTCTCCCCATTTTTGGATGAGATTAGATGTTTTTATCTTGTTTAGTTCTGACAGTATCTTATATATCTTAGATATTACCCCTCTTAAAATATGATTAATTTTACTTCCATGAGGAGTTATAAGTCCTTCTAGAAGAGTTTCAGGAGCATACCACATAAGAATATTGTTGGCCTTTAGGATTTGAGAGTGACTCTTGGATTATAGCCAGCTAGGAAATGAAATTCTATCTTACTGGAATCTGAATTTTACCACAACCACGCAAATAATAAAAAGAACCTCAGGCTCTAGATTAGAATAGACCCCAGCCAACACTTTTTTTTAACCTAGTTAGACACTGATCAGAACACCTAGTCATATTATACCTAGGCTTGAACTGCAAACTAATAAATGACTATTTGTTTTATATTTCAGGAAGCAATTAAAAAAAAAAAGCATACCACAAATTCATAGGAATGGATTCCACAGTATAAACTCTTACCATTGGAAAGAACCAATGTAAAGAACTCTTTCCTACCAGCAGTGAATGGGAGTCCTTTTCTCCCTGCATCCACTCCAAGAACTCCAAAGAACTTTTTCCATTGATTCTTACACAGTGTGCTTACACAATACAGGATGGAACCCTCTGCACTTAAGTTAAAACCACATTGAATGATGTTGGGGAGGAAGTGGTAGTAGTAGCCTTGGATACAGTTGTGGACTTGCTTTTATTTGCTTATTAGCTTAAATTCTAAGCTAGATTTCTAGAGGAATGCTAAGTTTTTTTTTCCTTAAAAGGAGACATTAAGTCAAATAACTTTGGGAACTTGCAGGTCTAGTTGTTATCTAACCTGGCATACATTGCTTACTACTGATTTCTCTCTTTTTTCTATTATAAAGCCTTCCCTTAATAATGTATTCATTAGTTCACTAGACTTCAGCCAGCACTATGCTGTGTGCTGCACTGATTGTGTTTAAACATTAAAAGAATGGGGAACCCATTATTCATAAGCTTTATAGCTAGTTATTAGTTATTAGTCTCAGACAAAGATTTTTCTGACTGTGTAGATATAATTCTTTAAAATTTTATTTTAGTCACTGTGCTTTACAATCTAACAAATACTGTCAGTGGTGGTGTTTCATGCATGCAGCATTCCAACACCACACCCCTAACCAGCATATCCATTGCCCTCAACAAGTCAAATGCTCTGTAAGCACGGTTCTTTCCCATCCAGGCCTCACTGCCACAGTCAGCTCCATTTTGTAGATCAGTCCTTAGATTCTGTTGCTTTTGATTATCATAGCATTCTTTATATTCCACATGCAAAGTCATTCTGTAGATTTCCTTCTTCTTCCTGATTTCCCTCAGCATCATCCCCTTCATTTCTGTCCACATAGTTCATGATCAGTCTTACTATAGCTGAATAATACTCCATTGTGTATATTATAGACATAGACATATTATAGACATATGATTGGCTGATTCCAGATTTGGCTACTAAGAATAGTGTTGCAGTGAACATGTCTTTTATGAAGAATTTTTGGATCTTTGAGATAAGTGCCCAAAAGTGGAATTTCTGAGTCATGGAAGCTCAGTTTTAGTTTCTTGAAAAAATCTTAAAATTATTTTCTGAAAAGGTTGAACCAGTGAGCTTTCTGTTAGTATATCAGCGTAGGAGGGTTATGTTCATCGCTTCATTCACACAACACAAAACATAAAGCTTGAGTTTAAACTTGTCAGTATCCAAGAGTAGCTGTGCACAGAATTTAAGAAAATCTGGGGGACAACCTGGGTTCAAATTTACTAGAGCTTTGAGTGTCATGTGGGGCAGCCCCTTGGCTGCTGTCTGCGATCACACAGGCCTGCACATAGTTGGCGAGTATGTGGGGGGGGGGGGGGAGTTGGGTTTATGAATAGATTGGGCCCTTCGTCAAAGATCATGTTCTCCTGTGCAGGACAGGAACCTAAAAGGCTGAGAGGTATGCCTGCTTGATAACTAATTATACTTTGGGAAAGTTCACAAAACATTTTTGACTGTAGGGCTATAGTTTGCCTACTAGCAATCACATGGGGACTTAATCTGATTTGATTGTTCGCTAGACTACAGCAAATTATTTCTCAGCCCAGTTTGTCTATTAACTAGAGATGGGTAGAACTCCCTCAGGAATTTGCCTTCCAAGTCTGTTATTGTGGAAATTAGATCCAATATAGCAGGTAGATGAAGAACATCAAGAAAGGTAGATGATGTCTGTTGGTGACTCATGTTACAGCTGGAATCCAGTATAGCATAGACTGGGCAGATGGTGAGAGGTCTCCAAAATAACACCAGTTAGTTAAAGATTCTTGTTTAGTTTCTTGCTTCCTGTTGTCTTGTAGGAATAAGATTGTGGAATAGGGGAGCCAAATGTTCAATGTGATTACCCATGTTCCTCAGGGCCAAGTTTCACACCTTAGAAAGCTATTCTCTCTTGAAACTTGCTGCTCTTCAGGGTATTTTATTTCTTGACAATGCAACCTCCTGTCTCTTAATTAACCAGGAAGCTTTCTTTCTCTTCCTTGTAAACACTTGTGGTACATTTCTGTAATTAATCTTGGGTTTTGGTGCCATGGAGCATGAAAGCACAGGTAGCTCTCCCTACGCCAGATTTCTTTTCCTGTCTATAAATTGTTGGATAGTAGGTAGGTGGCATATAAATTATATCTGTATATATTTATTACCTCTTCCTAGATATGAAAGGGAGCATCAAGAAAGGGCAGTGCACAACAAATTGGAATATCTTTAATTTATCATGAAGAACTAATTTTCTAAATGTATATAGAGCCTTTGTAAATCTGGTAGCATAGTCAAGGGCTATGAATAGACAAACTACAGAAAATGAGAAATAAATGTCTCTTAAACATATGACTTGAAACTTACTCATAAAAAGATATAAACTGGGGCCCGGAGAGATAGCACAGTGGTGTTTGCCTTGCAAGCAGCCGATCCAGGACCTGGTTGGTTCGAATCTCAGTGTCCCATATGGTTCCCCGTGCCTGCCAGGAGCTATTTCTGAGCAGACAGCCAGGAGTAACCCCTGAGTATCGCTGGGTGTGGCCCAAAAACCAAAAACCAAAAAAAAAAAAAAACTGAACTATATTGAGATTCTGCTTTCATCTTTCAAATTAACAAATACCACAAAGTTTAATGACTTAAAGTGAGGTTCCAGGTACTATATATCAGAATAGCCTATGAATCAGTTAATGCATGAGGTTATTTTGTGCAGGTCAAAATAATGGTGGTCTTAGATAATGGTTCTCTAACAGTATAGAGACTAAGATATCAATAAATTATGAGACCATGTTGTAATATTACAATAAATATAAATCTTACTTGTCATGCACAATATGTTATCTAAAGTACTTAATGGTACCAGATGATTTGTATAACAAACAAGAGATCATTTCTGGGTAATTTATATGGTTGCTTGAACTTCTAAGACATGTTTTTAAAGGTCTGGACATTAAAACACAGAAACTGAGGAAATTTGAAGATAAATATAGAGTTTGTTATGTGGGAAATCTGTAATTAAAATTTTAAAGCTTTAAAAAGAGCTTAACTGTAAAATGAACCATTGTCCTTTCAATATCAGCACTACTGATTTAATACAGTCTGTGCATATTGGATGATTGTTTTCCCTGTCATATGAGCACTTTTTTCCAGACCCTGTGCCCTTAATGTTTGATCCTGACAGTATTTGCGTCATTGATCCATATCATAGCCTGTGTGATGTCAGCATGTGGGTGTATAGTAATTGAGACATAGCTAACCTAATGTGCTGCAGTAAATTCCAAGCACTGTTTTCTTCTAGAATAACAAAGAGTGATTCATCTATGTTCACATTTAACTGATTCTAAAAATAGTGGTGCTCACAACCTGCTGCAGTTATGCATATTAATAAACACAATCTTTGTAGCTTTCTAAACAGCACTATAGATAACTTCTTGTTTAAACAGGTGTATATAAACTGTCAATTTTCCTACCTACAATTATTTTAGTGTCAAAGGTGAATTTTAATCCTCATTCTTCAAATTTTTTCTACATTTATCACTGGTTTATCCAGATGCTTAGTAAATCTAATAGAAATTTCTGTTATCTGTACACAGATAAATAAAAGTACTCTTATTTTTTGTTGTTATTTTTTTATTTGGAGACCACACTGAGCTTTACTTAGGAATTGCTCTTGACTCTGTTCAAAGGTTGCTCCTGTAAGGACTTGAGGGGACCATATGTAATGCTTGGAATTGGACCCTGCTCGGTTGCATGCAAGGCAAATGCCTTACCTGCTGTACTATAATTTTTAGTCATACTGAGTTATGCTAATATTAGGACCCTAGTTTTTAATTTAATCCCTTTATTCATCCTTTAAAAAGAAGAATAAATTTGGGGCTGGAGCAGTGGTGTAGCAGTAGGATGTTTGCCTTTCACGCAGCTGATCCAAGACGGACCATGGTTCAATCCCTCAGCGCCCCATATGATCCCCCAAGCCAGAAGCGATTTCTGAGGGCAGACCCAGGAGTGACCCCTGAGTGTCACCAAGGTGTGCCCCCCCCCCAAAAAAGAAGAGTAAATTTGCAAAGACATGAAATCCCTAAATATCTAAGCTCTGAGTAGTAATCTTGAACTTTTCACTTGGTTCTATAACTTGCTGCTTCATTTATTTAAAAAAAAATCTTACTTTAATTTTATTTCAGGTTAACTCAGTATGACTAAAAATTATAGTACAGCAGGTAAGGCACTTGCCTTGCATGTGCTTTATAGTACCTGCTTCATTCTCCTAAATTATGGCTGCCAACTTCTTAAATTCTTAAACCTTATGTTCATTTCCTATGCTTGAATAAATGCTGCTGTTTTTATAATCTTTTAATTGTATGTGTGTGATCTTAGGTTCCTATTTGTCTAGGACAGCCCCATTTTATGTCTCTTCTAGTAGTGATATGGTTTGGTATATCTTGATAACTTTGTACCTAGTATTTTCCCCAGACCTTAGTGTAGAGTTTAATTTATTGTTTCATTAAAATAATCTATGGTTCATTTTGTTCATTTATTTTTCCAGTTCTACTGTGATCTCTAGTAAGCATCTTCACTCATCTCTTATTTTCACATTAACCTATAATTAAATCTTAAAGACAATCAGAATTAATCATTTCTCCTTTCTAACTCTTTCCAGAAGCAACCAAGGACAATAGTTTATATTTAATGTATTTAGTTAAAGCAGAGTAGTTTTAGAATGGGCAGAATGTTGGTTATTATGAACTATGTGGTGTTGTTTCCCCTTCTGACCACTGGGTGTCACCAGGCCACCAGGTAAGTAAAGCTGTAATAAGACTATAGGTTATGTGGATGTAAATATTTGAAAATAAGATTTCTGAGCAGACAGCCAGGAGTAACCCCTGAGCACCGCAAGGTGTGGCCCAAAAACCAAAAAAAAAAAAAATATATAAGGGGCCGGAGAGATAGCATGGAGGTAAGGCGTTTGCCTCTCATGCAGGAGGTCATCGGTTCGAATCCCGGCGTCCCATATATGGTCCTCCCGTGCCTGCCAGGAGCAATTTCTGAGCCTGGAGCCAGGAATAACCCCTGAGCACTGCCGGGTGTGACCCAAAAACCACAAAAAAAAAAAAATGAAGAAAATAAGGTGTAAACACCTTTTCTACAGAATAAACATGTATATAAATAATTTTATTATTTTTATTTATAAATCTTTACATTTTTATTTGCATTATCTTGTTGCATTATTTAGTAGCAATCATAAATAATTAAATTTTGTTCAACAATGTTTTGTAGTTTTTTTTCTAAAGCTAGCTAAAGGTATTATAGTAATACTGAAAATTTTTAAATACTTGTGTTTGTGAGAAAAAATAGAGCTGATCTCAAAATCAGTATTTTATTTATTTAAGTCTTAAAGAGTCCATTGATGGCATCAGCAGGTTTATATTTATTAACCAAAGTTAATAACAATTTTTGAAAAAGTTAAAGTAATATTGAAAAAAGGTTTTCAGTTTAGTCATTGGTTGGTATGTAATTATAGATTAAAAACTGATGAAAATATGTAAGTATATAGACTAAGAATAATTTTGCTTTGCTATCTTTTAATATTCAGATACATGACATAAAGAAGTCCACAAAATTCTTTTTTCCTTGTAATTTTTAATGGAAATCATAGTATGACATACGTGTCATCTTGATCCTGATTTACTGCAGCCTCTCTCAATTATGGTTTTATAGTTCATAAGTTTGTTGCATTTAGCTTATCGATTTGTTCCATTGTATGTCATATATTAGTAAGATGTATTTGTCTTTCTCCAACTAGTTTACTTCACTTAGCCTAGTATCCTCTAGGTACATCTATATGGTTTCAAATGGCACGATTTCATTTTTCTCTATAGCTAAGTAGAAATTTATGATAAATAGATGCAAAATGTCATCTTTTTTGTAGCTGAATAATAGTAAGTGACTTTAGATAGATAGATAGATAGATAGAAAGATAGATAGATAGATAGATAGATAGATAGATAGATAGATAGATAGATAGATAGATAGATAGATAGATAGATAGATAGATAGATAGATAGATTCCACATCTTTATCCATTCATCTCTGTAGGCACTAGGCACTAGGTTGTTTCTAGTGCTTGGCTACTGTCAATGATGCTGAAGTAAAAATAGGTGTATGTTGGAACAGATATAGCACAAGGGTAAGGTACTTATTTTGCATTCAGCTGATCCAGTATCAATCCCTAGCACCCCATATGGTCCCTCAAGCTTGCTGGGAATAATCCCTGAACGCAGTCAAGAGAGAGCCCTGAGTACTGCCAAGTGTGCCCCCCCCCCCCAAAAAAGAAGTGAATATATATTTTTAAATTTTTATTTTTGTATATTTCAGGTAAATGCCCAGAAACGGTATTACCAAATCATACAGAATTGGGGGGGGGGGGTTCTTTTTGTTTTGGGTTCACATTCAGTGCATTCAGGGGTTTTACTCTTGACTCTGTGCTCAGAACTCACTCTTTGGCTCTGGCGACCCTATAGGATGTTGGGGGTCAAACTCCGGTCTGCCATGTGCAAGACAAAAGCTCTAACTGCTGAGCTATCGCTTCAGCCCTAGAATTTTCTTTTGTTAATTTTGGGAGTAATCTCCATACTCAATAATGCTCAGAATGACTGCCCTAGTTCACATTCTCACAAGTGGTATGAAAAGGTTCAATTCTCTTCAAATCTTCCAACATTCTTGTTATCTTTTGAGTCACAGTTTTTATAGGAGAAGGAAATAACGGCATTGTTTGCATTTGCCTTTGCCTAATAATAACTTAGTGATTGTCTTATCGTCACTCTTGGTCATTTGTATCTTTTCTTTGGAGAAGTCTTTGTTCAGATCTTCTGCCTACTCTTTGACTATTAGTTTTGGTTTTGTTGTATATTTGTTCCAGTTCTTAAATTTTGGACATTAGCACTGGATTAGACTATATGATATACAAATAATCTGTCATGACCCTCCCCAAAGTTACTTTGTTTTGTTTTTGTGTTTGTTTCTTTATACAACTTGTCATCAAAGTCCTTTTTGAAGTCCATTTTTGCTATTTTTCCCTCTTGCCTTTGTAATGGAATTAGCCAAAGATATCTCTGATATCTGTGTCCAGAGTAGATTGCCTAAATTTGTTTTCACTTTGATTTCAGGTTTTATCTAAGTGTTTATTGTAACTTTAATTGATTTTTGTGAATGTTATCAAATAGTGGTTTAGGTTGATTCTTCTGCATTTGACTGCACAATTTTCCCAGATCTTTTTTCTCAACTATATTATCTTAGTTTCTTTGTTAAAATTAACTGTCCATTTATATATGGATTTCTTTTAGAATTCTCAGTTCTATTTCATTGGTGTTATGTTGCTTTTATTCCAGTGATCATGTTGATTTTATTATAATAGGTTAATAGCATAATTTAGACTCAGAAAATGTAATACCTTCTTTTTTCTCATTTTTACTTAGGATTATTTTGGTTATTCAAGATCTCATACAGCTTTATCTCCATATACATGTTAGAATTATTTGTTATTTTGAAAAGTGTCATTGGGATTAATATTAGGGATTGCATTTAAAATGGAACTTTATGTAAGATGTAAGATGATTATGTTTACTGTGAGTTTTTTTTCTAATTCATAAACCTGGGCTATCTTTATAATTCCTTGTTTTTCCTTATATTACTTTTACCATTTTTTGGTGATTGTTCTTTTACCTCCTTCGTTAAATTTATTTCCAGGTATTCATGTGATTGTAAATGGAAATGTTTTTTAAATTTATCTAACGTAAATGTATTAAACTCATATATCTGGTATTTTATTTGTGTGATTGTAAATAGAATTATATCTTCATTTCTGTAACAATTATTTTTGAAATATTATAGGACATATTTAGATGTTATCCTGTCCTTAATTTCTTTCTTTTTTAATTTAGTAACAAATTGACCTAATAAAAATTTGATTGCTTTATCAGTCTCCAGAGTTTGCTTTGAAATTTTATTAGCCATAGATCCAAATACTTGGGAAATGATATATTAAATCACAAATTTTTGTCTGTACTGACCATTCTTTGACTAATGTCTAGCAACCAACTTCATTCAACCACCCTAATGACCTAGTCAATTTAAAACATGCCTGGTTCTAAACTCACATTTACTTCTTTTGGCATATTATCATATGAAGTAAAAATTTTGATAAATACCTATTTTAATATAAACAAAACAAATGATAGAAAAGACACTATCATATGGCCAAATCTGAAAAGAAACAAGGCTTGATTTGTGCCAGTTGTAAAGTTACTGGGGTTTCTAGTCCTTCATACATCACAAACTTTCTTGAGATTTGCATATATCATTGTCGTTCACTCCCTAAAAATAAACTTTCATCCAAAGAGCCTTGATTAGTTGCAGATTTTGTTGACTGTATTGCAGGGTTTTGTTTTGTTTTTCTTACTATTTTTAGTCTCTCGATCCATTAGTATGCATTAGTTAGGTCTAAAATGCATGAACTGAACATGTTATATGAATGTGTATTCAGATTACTGTACTCTTAATACTGAAATAAGAATCACAATCATTGCCATGATCAGAATTTGTTTTTGTTTTCAAAACTTAAATTAAAATGTGCAGAAAAATAGACATATCCTTTTTGATTTGTTTTAATTCTTTGGAACTACTCTTGTTGAACTGTTTGAGGCTACTCTTTTTTTTCTTTTTTTTTTTTTTTTTTTTTTTGGTTTTTCGGGCCACACTTGTTTGATGCTCAGGGGTTACTCCTGGCTAACTCAGGAATTGCCCCTGGCTTGGGGGAACCATATGGGACACCGGGGATCAAACCAGGGTCCTTCCTTGGCTAGCACTTGCAAGGCAGACTCCTTACCTCTAGCGCCACCTCACTGTCTCCTGAGTCTACTCTTAATTTTTTTGTTTGTTTGTTTTTGGGTTACACCTGGCAATGCTCAGGAGTTACTCCTGGCTCAATGCTCAGAAATCGCTCTTGGCAGGCTCAGGGGGTACCATATGGGATGCCGAAATTTGAACCACCAACCTTCTGCATGTAAGGCAAACACTTTACCTCCATGCTATTTCTCCAGCCCCCAAATTTTTTTATATGTAGCCTCTATGTCCAACCTCCACCATTTCAACCAACGTCCATATCTTAGATCCTCTGCTCACTCTGCTGCTTCCTGGTGCACATTCATACCCTGTGCCCATAGTCTACTTGCCATTGATTATACCCTGAGCACCAGTGGCTGTGCATCATACTTGACACCATACACACTTATACTTCCTATCTCTGGATGAGAACAGGCAGAAAAGAAAAGTCCAACACACAACCTAATTCCTCAGATTTCCATCGAGGTGAACTACAAAAATTTATCCTCAGTATACAGCAAATAGAAATGGAGAAATTGCATAGAAATCCACTAAGCTTAATGAGTGCAAATAATAGTATAGGAGACTCTACCAGTACCAACCAGCTTTGCAGTTTCTCATGTATTGACTTTATACTTTATTGAGAATGTTTATTTTTATTTATCTGTTTGGGGTTTGGAGTCCACACCAGCTGTGCTCTGGCTATTTCTGGCTTTGCACTCAAGAATTACTTCTCAGATCATATGGGGTGCCAGGGATTAAACCCAGTTTATCTGCATGCAGGGTAAGCACCCTCCCCACTATCTGGCTCCTGTTGAGAAGATTTAATGAATTCAAAGAAAATATGGTAAAAAGTAGTCGGAGAACAAAAAGTATATGATCAAAAATGAGAAAACCATGGTCAAAAGTGTGATAGAAGATGGAAATCTGCCTGCAAAGAAATGAACAGATACCAAAGAATTATGAAATGACTAAGAACAGAGTTCTGAGGATTCAGAAGACAAATTAAATGAACCTCTAGTCAAAGAAATCACAGATAAGAATTCTCCAGCTGTATGGAGTTTTCCTTACATGCGGCTCACCAGGATGGATGGTGGTTTGAATCCCAGCATCCTATATGGTCCCCTGAGCCTACCAGGTGCAATTTCTGAGCGTAGAACCAGGAGTAACACCTGAGTGTGGCTGGGTATGACCCAAAAACAAAACAAAAAATTAAATTAAAAAATAAAAACTCTGAGATGCATTGCATACTCAGAGCAGCAAGAACAAGAAGAAGCTTACATTACATACTAAGAAATTTCCTGTAAGATTTACAGCAGCTCTATCGAATCTCTTAGGGCCAGAGAGATACTAGGACTGCAAGAAGAAACACAAGGCTTCCAACCTTGGTTTGATTGTTGACACCATATATGAATCCCTGGGTCTTGCCAGGAGTGATTCCCTGAGCAGAGACAGGAGTAAGCCTAAGCATTACAGGACCTAGCAAAAAAAAAGGGGGGGGGGTATATATAAAAAATGGTGGTATATAGTTGAAAAATAAATGGTGGTATATTGCTTGCTAGAAGGGGCTCCCACCTTTTTCATAGAACCTTGGGACACAGATTATGGTGTCTAACTACATATTTCTACATTCTTCTATAAAACTAAGAAGAAAAGAATAAAAGAGACTGAGCCAGGGGCCAAGTGGTTTCAGATGAATTGTTGGAGATAAAATAAGGACAACTAAATATTCAAGCCAAGGTCAAATACAGTAGAATCAAAGAGACCTAAACTTGAACAATCTAAACTTAAAGGGGCCTGTTATACTGGCAGACTAGGGAGCAAAGTGTGGTGGTATAGGATGCAATCTGGATCCATTCATTGGTCGAGGAGGGTTGACACTGGTGGTGGGAAGGGCCCTGACTCATTGCATATCTGAAATTCAACTACGAAGAACTTTGTAGATCACAATTGTTTCAATAAAATAAGATTTTAAATGATGAACACCAAGAGTACTCTGTTCTGCTAAATTATCATTCAGATCTCAAGGAATGATACAAAGCTTCACAGATAAACAACACTTAGGAAATTTATAGTCTTAAAAAAAAGTTTCATAAAAGCATTAAAGGAGCTTCTCTAAAAGAAAAAATGACTTCTCAACACCTTGCCATTGTGGCACTTTTGGTTGCCCTATATTATATTAAGAAAGATATATCCCAGGCCCCGAAGAGATAGCACAGTGGTGTTTGCCTTGCAAGCAGCCGATCAAGGACCAAAGGTGGTTGGTTCGAATCCCAGTGTCCATATGGTCCCCCATGCCTGCCAGGAGCTATTTCTGAGCAGACAGCCAGGAGTAACCCCTGAGCACCCAAAAACCAAAAAAAAAAAAAAAAAAAAGAAAGAGAGAGAGAGGAAGAAAGAAAGAGAGAGAGACAGAAAGACAGAAAGAAAGAAAGAAAGAAAGAAAGAAAGAAAGAAAGAAAGAAAGAAAGAAAGAAAGAAAGAAAGAAAGAAAGAAAGAAAGAAAGAAAGAAAGAAAGAAAGAAAAGAAAAGAAAGATCTATCCCACACTTGCTAATGGTTTTACATTTTTTAAATAATTGATAGTTGATGTTTGATTTATTTTGAAATTTTCTGTGTGTTTAGGTGGATTTGTTTTACATTTACAGAAACTATTTTCTTTTCTTTAATGTAGTGCTTTAAGCATCACTTAAAATACTTTCTAACATAAAACCCACATCTTTTTAGAATGAAGCTCATACTTTCATGAGCCTATTTAGATTTTCTTTAATATTTTTATCTTATTTTCTTACTAAATTGTATAGTTGTAGGATTGTAGGATTTTATCTTTTTGTTTGTGGCTTCACCCAGTATCTTGGGGGTCAAATTCAGGTTAGCATGTGCAAGGCAAATCCCCTGCCTGCTATAGTATCACCTTAGCCCATATTTTATGTAAATATTTATTTATGTAAATGTTTTATCATAGAATTATTTAGACTTTTGAATTTACCTGAAATAGGTTTTGACATTTTTTTCTATCATGATTGCAACGATTTATAATTTTGTAGAATTTTAAGAGTTTAGTTTTATGCACTTGTATGTAGATGTCACCAATTCCACAATCAATAAAAGATTTCTCTCCTGTTGAATATAACGAAATATACTAAGGGAAAAACAAATGGCGAGAAGCATCAGAACTGGAGATTTTATCTATAGAATTGAGCTTATTTTGTGGGGAGTGGGAGGAATTCTTGGAGGAATTAATGGAGTGAGGTGTGCACTCTGTTGGTGGTTGTGGTTATTGGAACAAACATGTATGCATGAAAAGTATAAAAGCAGTATTGTAAATAACGAATTAAAAAAACTAAAGGAAAAAACTTTATTCTAAAATACATCAACTTTTGTTTTACGTGAGATTCTCTCACTTCTACTTGCATTCATGCCTAAATCACATGATGTCTTGGCACTCCAGCCCAAGACGATATAAGAGAATTGTGGTCTGTGACCATCAGACCCTTGGACATGCTCTGTCCAGCCAGCTCAAAGTTGTGTGTTGGATCTATGCTGTCTACAGTGAAAATATTGTTGTTTGCAGTCATCTCAGATTGATATTTCAGATTTTTTGTGATGGTAGTAAAAAAGAAACTCTCTGATGCCAGAGTGACAGTATAATGGGTAGTGTTTGCCTTGCACTTGGCCCACTTGGTCTTGACTTCTGTCATCCCATATAGTTCCCAAACCCATCAGAAATGATCCCTGAGGGCAAAGGCAGGAGTCTGAGTGTTGCTCCAAAATTGTTTCCAATATTAAATAAATTTGTAAGTAAAATTAATATGTAAATGTCCAATTTTATTACTGTGTACAAAGAACAGCCTGAGTGAACAACTGGCTATGCTTATTTTGCCAGGTCCCCAAACTAATTGGCATGACAAATAACAATGTGATCCTTCCTACAGTTTATCTGATTGTACTGTTTTAGCTACTCATCTTGCAATTGTTATTTTTAAAATTAGTTTAAAATTGTTTATTTTTAAAATTGTTTAAAATTAGTTAATAATGCTTGACTGAATTTTACATAAATGTAATCAGCATTGTTTTATACCTACTTTGGTTTTTTTAATACCAAATCATTGGGACATACTCTTAATATTAGATCAGCTGAAGGTAAGGAATAACTTGACAGTAGATGAGGATTGGAATGGTGGAGAATGGTGTAAACACTCAAAGTACTCAATAAATATTACTACTCAACCTGACAACAGTGAGAATGAAGAAGCAGGTGGCATATTCATATAACATAAGGTCAAGGAAAAAGAAAAATTAGTATGAAGTAGGAACCACTATGATAATGGAAATCACCTTTGGAATATCTGAAGGCTGTCTCCTGGGATGGGAAGTTTCTGCTCTTGGGGCTGCTGGGGGTTAAAAAAAAGGTGGGGGAGAAAGCCCACTCCCTTTTTTAAGGTACTACAGCACCAGATATTAAATGAAATATTGAGCTGGATGGAAACCATCTCATCCATAGACTGTGTAAGACTCATGAAATCATGTAGTCTAGCCCTTGTGCATGCTGATAGAAATGCATGAGGGAGGTTAAAGAGTTAAATGGAGACACATTTCTATCATTGTGAAAATATGAGACTATAGGAACTAGGCTATAGGAACTTAAGATCAGAGAGGCATGGTCATATTTATTTACAGGGAGTCTTAAGTCTAACATTAGAACAGATTTTTCTTGAGACTTGGAAACTTTACTGTTAAGTCTGGTTTTTCAGGGAAACCTTTCCTTTTAGCAGGAACTTCCAATATTCATAGTTACTCTTTCATACTTGTAAGAATTATCCTTTGGTTTCATTTCTTTTGAGTTAGTTATATGGCATGTATTTGTTGAATCCTATTATAGCTTGCTCATTAGTTTAATTCTGTTAAAATACTGTCTTTTGTACTCTGGGAACATTGGTTGACTGAGGTCAACACTGGTGGTGAATTTGGCCCTGAAACATTGTATGTCTGAAACCCAACTATGAAGAATTCAGTAAGTCACAAGGGTTTTTCATAAAATATTAAGATAATAAGACTATGTCTTTGCAGTTTTCATTTTTAAAATAGGAGTCTTATTTCTAGATAATCCTATCTTTATCATATCAGTAAAAATACTGAGAGCTAAATATTTTGCACTTTATATTTATTATAAAAATTTATTTTCTGAGTATTGTCAGACTTGGAACCTTAAATTTATTGAACTGTCCTAATATTGAGAATGTATGAGGGAAATGCAGAGCCTGTTTAGAGTACAGGCAGGGGTCGGGTGGGGAGGAGGGAGATTTGGGACATGGGTGATGGGAATGTTGCACTGGTGATGGGTGGTGTTCCTTTTATGACTGAAACCCAAACACAATCATGTATGTAATCAAGGTGTTTAAATAAAAAAAAATTTATTGAACTTTGTTTTTATAACCATACTATAAATTGATCTTTTTAACCTTGAGTAATTGCCCTGCTAATAAATGTTTAAGCTGTCATTAGGAACTTTTATCTTTTGAAACAGTTTTTATTCCCCATCCCTCCAAAGTGCAAGTAGTCACAAATCACAATCATTATTAACTGAATATACTTGTTTGCTATTATTAAAATTTATAACTTACATAGATAATGGGGGGGGGAGGGGTCTGGTCTTCTCTTATAAGGAAACATCCATAGTTTCCTTCCTGCTCCACTTATGTTTGGATAGCAGGATCTAAACTTGAACCCATGAACTGTTTTGTTTGTTTTTTTCACATTTCATTAAAATGGGCACAAACCATTAATCAAATATTTTAATGTTAAATATTACCAAAAATAGCAGGATCCAAACTTGAACCCATGAACTGTTTTGTTTGTTTTTTTCACATTTCATTAAAATGGGCACAAACCATTAATCAAATATTTTAATGTTAAATATTACCAAACAAAAAGAATTAAAACCAAATGTAAAGGTGTTTCAAGATTGGCTTGAGATAAAAATACTTTTTAAAAATTCTATTCTGAGGAACATATTGATCAAACCTGTTTTTACTGTGAGCATTCATTAAGGGTTAAATTTGAGTTTGATAATTTGATTGTTATACAAGGACATTGCCAGTGGTTATTGTAAATAAAGTGTCATGAACTTTATCAGTGAAAAGCAACAAGCTGGAAAAGAAACTTTAAAACTGCCTACGATGTTATCCCAGGAAAGCTTAAAGAAGGAGGCTCATTTTAAATATAATATGAGCTTTTACGTTGGTATATAAAGAAGGATGATTAAATCCAAGGCAATAGCAATTGAAATCCTTTATCAGAAGAGCTACAAGCAGGAACATTTCCCCCTCCCCCTTCTCCCTGGTTCTCTGCGGATCACGTGATGGGTGTCACATGACTCGGTCAAAGGATCTTTTCCTCTTACAGCTTTGCCCCCCCACCCCCAAAAGCCTGCAGCCGTTCTCCAATTAAAGCTGCTAACGTGTACTACTACGCTGTTTCCTTGTTGGATTTTCGTTTTCTCTGCTGCTGCTTTAAAAACAAAATGAGTGGTAAGATTTGCGGTATTTTAGCATTCTGCTTTAGTTTTAAAAGATAAAAAGCATTGTGTTAATCTAAAGTCATGTAGTTTATGCTTTTCTGTCGTTGCTAAATCTGTTGCTTAAAAAACATTTAAAATTGTAGCCATGTAGTTATAAAAGGATTCAACTCAATTTATAGAGTTTGAGCTGACTTATATTCCACAGAATAATTCTTTCCAATATCTTTATCTTAGCTTTTCTTTTTACAACTAAGATTTGAAAATTGGAAGCCATTGTGAAACCTTATAACAGTGTGCAGCCTGTCAGCAGCCCAGTTGAATTTTAGGAATTTAAACTGGGACAGACTTGTGATTTTGTTTTTTACAAAGCAAACCCTTAAATGTAACAAAAATATTTATCTTACAGTAGATGAAATGTCTTTATTAAATCATTGATGCCACTTTTTAAGGAACTGAAGAGCTTTTTGATTTTAGGAAAATTAATAGAACAGTTCGGGTTTTGGGGGCTGGCAAGGTGGCGCTAGAGGTAAGGTGTCTGCCTTGCAAGCGCTAGCCAAGGAAGGACCGTGGTTCGATCCCCTGGCGTCCCATATGGTCTCCCCAAGCCAGGGGCAATTTCTGAGCGCTTAGTCAGGAGTAATCCCTGAGCATCAAATGGGTGTGGTCCGAAAAATCAAAAAAAAAAAAAAAAAAAGAAAAGAAAGAAAAAAAGAACTGTTCGGGTTTTGAACCATAGAGGAAATAGTAATGTTTATTTGAATTATATCTTGCTCAAATTATGAAGATTAGGGGGTAGGGGGACACTTGAGGTGCTCAGCAGTTACTGTCTCTGGCTCTGCACAAAGGAACCACTCCTAATGTACTGTGGTGCTTGGGGACCTGTGGATTGCCAGGGATATAACCCAGGTTGGCCACGTGCAAGGAGTGCCCTACCTGCTGTACTAACTAGCGTTCAAATTATGTCGATTATTAAGCTGTTAGCTATATCTATGATTATTTAAGTATGTGTCAGATATAACCATCTGCTGACGTCGCTTACTTTTAGTCATTTGCAATTAATCTATTTGGGCGGCCACATCTGATGGTGCTCAGGAAGTACCCCTAGATCTATACTCAGGAATCTCCTGGCAGACTCGGGATACCATATGGGATACCAGGGACTGAACCCAGGTCTGCCACATGCAAGGCAAATACCCTACCCTCTCTACTATCACTCTGGCCCAACAATTAATCTTTCTTGTTTGTTTTTGGTTTTCGGGATCACACCCTGCGGCACTTGGTAGTTATTCCTGGCTTGCACTCAGAAATCGCTCCTGGCTGGCCCAAGGAACCATATGGGATACCAGAAATGGAACCCAAGCCCCATACAGAGCAAAAATGCCCTACTGCTGTGCTATACTTCTAGCCCAATTAATCTTTTTAATACTTTAGGAATTAGAAGGTACTATTGGGACTAAGGGAGTAATAGAACACTTGTATCAGTATTGAAGGTTTGTGATTTTGCCCCTTTATATAAGAATAACAGAATTAGTAGTCAATACTGTAGTCCTAAAACAAATAACTTTAATTATAGTCATGCAGCAAGAATTTTATGTTTTCTGTATCAAAGTGATGCTACCCAGTCTTTTAGATACTAAATATAATACTTATGAATTATTTTTAGTGGAAATGTTTTGCTCTAACCATGTACCAATTTTTGCCTGAGGATAAAGATTGCTGGGTGAAAGGATTACTTAAGTGCCAGAGATAGTACAGCAGATGTTTGCCTTGAACACAACTGGCCCATTTGTACTACATATAAGTTCTGCATATACATGGTCCCCAGAGCACAGAGCCAGAAGTAAACCCTGAGTACAGCTGGATGCAGCTCAAATACAAAAATGAAAGAAAAAGAAAATGATTACATATAAATGTACTGAGTTAATCATTACTAAACTGGAAGTTTATTCTGGTTGGTTTTAGCTTGGGTTTGTTCTGTTTTCTGTATAATACTTACAAATGGGAACTTTTTCCCCTCTGGCAAAGCCTGTCTGGCTTCTAGTTCTATTCCCTCTCCTTGCTTTATCTCTCTCTCTCTCTCTCTCTCTCTCTCTCTCTCTCTCTCTCTCTCTCTCTCTCTCTCTCTCTCTCTCTCCCCCCCTCATCTCTCTCCTCCACTCTCCCCTCTTTCCCTTCCCCCCTTTCTCCAACACTCACCCTCATACTCTAATTTCTCTGTACAATGCTATTTTGATTTGCATAAAAAGGATAAAGTAAATTTTATACTACTATACTTATTTTTTTAGTACTACTATACTTATTTTAGCAGCTTTCCAAGTATGTGGTTTAAATTGTGTCTGTGGGTAGTATATGTACTTCATAATTTTAGTAAAAGTGACTAAAAACAGTTACTCAGTCTTATCATTTTTAATAATATACTATAGCTTATTTTTACATGGTGGCTAAAAACGATTTTTCTGATCTCGTCAAATAAACCATATATTTGAAGACCTGTTACATTTACCACAGTTCTCTGACACATAGAACGGAAGCTCCATATGTAATTTTTTTCTGATTTGAGTAAGATTTGTAACGAATTTTTTCTAATTTAACTTCTTATAGCATGAATCTATAAGCTATCTCTGTTCAGAAAGCAAGTTACTAAAGTTTCACATAGATTATCTGTTGGATGTTAACTAGCATTTAGTTTTAAATTGTCATTTTCTTGAGTCCAAAATACAAACGTTAAAAACTTGGGGGGGGGTTGCTTGTTTGGGGGCCACACCCAGCGGTGCTCAGGGGTTACTCCTGGCTCTACGCTCAGAAATCACTCCTGGCAGGCTTGGGGGACCATATAGGATGTCTGAAATCAAACCTACATCTGTCCTGGGTTGGCCACATGCAAGGCAAATGTTCTACCGCTGTGCTATCTCTCTGGCCCCAAAAGTTAAAAAGCTTTGAATAATGCCTTTCTGGCCAAGAGTTACAAAGCACCTTAGATATTTGTAAAGGAATAAATAATATAGACTTAAATTTAAGAAAATGATATTCTTTTTCTTGTTTTTAGGGGATAAAAAGACAGCGGTTTTAGTTTTTCTTAAAAAGCATCATATCTTTTTGGGGAGAGGGGCATACCCCATTGTGCTCAAAGCTTACTTCTAGATTCCATATGTGATGCTGGGGATCAAACCATGTAAGCCGCACACAAGGCAAGTGACTTACCTACTGTAGTATCTCTCCAGCCCAATTTAGAACTAAAGTGGCAAATTTCAAAAATTGCCAATAGCAATACTATTTTACCCTTTTCTTCCTCTGTTGTTGATATTGCTAGACCTGGAGTTATGCAAACTGGGTAAAAGGAGTAATTGGTACTCCTGCATGTGTTCTCCAGGGATCACTCTTCCTAGCTGGGTTTTAGCTGGAATTGGTTTGTGCTATGTTCAGCATCACACCCATTGTAGCTGTTGGTACAGCACTCAGTGTGTTCGGTTCCATGAGGGATGGGACTCTTGGTCTTATGCTTAAAAGGCAGAATTCTAAATATTTGAGCTATCTCCCAGACAATGATGTTTAGTACTTAATGTTTACTAAATATGATCTGGCCATACAGCCTTAGAAATTAAACTCCCTTCAGTGCCTGGGAATTGCTCAGAAGTAGCATGCCTCATTGTAAGTGTGAGACTGTTGATGATTTGAGTTTGATTCCTAGCACTCATAGAACAAAGAGTGTTAATCTGAATACCAGAACTAGGTGTGTAATCCAAGTGAGCATTACAGCTAAACATTCATTTATCTACACATTGGAATATTATGCAGCTGAAGATAGACATGGGCAGTATCGTACTGAATGAAATAAGTCAGAGTAAGATATTGTAGGTTATTAAAAAAACAATACAGTATGAGAATAATACCCAAAGACAGTGGAAATGAGGGGGGTGGATGGGAGTGCAGTTAGGACAGAAAAAGGGCCAGTATGACAAATAAAGTTGTTAAAGATCACTCTGGGCAAGTTGCTGAAAGGAGGTAAAGTGATGTGCATGATACACTTTCAGTATTACTTGTGCAAATGGCTGTGCATGCAAGGATGGGGACTAGGAAAATTAGTGGCAGGAAATGAACAGTGGTGAAGGGATGGTGTTGGAACACTGAAGCTCAACCATCAGTAACTTTTTTTTTGTCCCCCAATTCACAATACAGACCAGGCAAAGGGCCTGAGGTGTATATGGGGTGCATTTACTGTACCTTCTCTTTCTATACAGTCAGTGTAAAGAACACAGCCTGTGGTAAGAATTGGGAGGCCATATCTTTTTATTTTTGATTTTTTAATATAATTCTTTTATATATATAAAATATATATTTTATATATATATTTATATATATCCTTTTAAATATATATAAAAAAATCCTTCACCACAGGGATCATTTAGTGCAGTCACAGAAATAATTACACTGAGAACTATCATAACAAAATGTGACTGAATGAGGGAAGTAGAAAGCCTGTCTAGAGTACAGGCCAGTGTGGGGAGGAAGAACACTTGGGATATTGGTCATGGGAATGCACTGGTGAACCATCAGTAACTTTTTAACTATGTCGTGATGATTCAAATAAAATTTTTTTGAATATTAACCAGTGTATGTATAAGAAAAAACTTTTTCAACAGTTCATCTTTTCATAGTAATATAGTCCCTAGTTTTGGTGTCGATATTGAACTCAGCGTATAATTCAAATTGCTTCAGGACAACTTGCTAAGTCTCTAATTAATTTATGATTTCTGTTATCTATTCAGGTCCTGCTCAGGTTCCAATGATGTCCCCAAATGGTTCTGTGCCTCCTATTTATGTGCCTCCTGGATATGCTCCACAGGTATGTTTTGCTACTTTTTCCTTTTATAAAATGTATATAATGGTAGTTATAATGCTTTTCTATTTGACTTTAATACAGATGTTGCTGATGGATATATAGCTTAGCTCCTATATGTTTAATATATTTTAAAAGGAGAGAAAATCAACTTATTACAGAGAACTGCAGAGAATTACTGAACTACTATTAGAGAATTGATTCTAGATATTATCTTCCTGAATTTGTAACCAGTACTTTACTTATAAAGGTGTCTACAATAAGATTTTAATTAATCATTTGTTTAGAATTTAGTTTAATAACTAATTCAGTTTAATAACTAAGAGCTAAAAGGATCAGTATCACTACACACTTTTATAGCTATTAAGATAGTCTGATTAAGTATAGTTAATTCTTTTGTGTAGGCAAGCAGGTTTAAACTGTTAAGACCTACAGATGATTAATATCTTCTACTGTGATTCTGGGTAGTCTGTATATCTTTTTTTTTTTCTTACCATTGAATTTTGAGCTTGTAATTTCCTTTAGGGCCTTTCTTCCATCCTCCATGATTAAGTCAGAATCTTGATGAGATCTTATAGTGAATTCCTCCTATTCTTTGAGGTTCGTCAGTTTATGAATGACATTAAAGTAAATTCATGGGGGCTGAAGAGATAATATAAGGGTCAGGCAAATCAATGTCAATGGGGGAAGTAGAAGTAGTATGAGACCATGATAATACCATAAAAATGTAAATTGATGTCTTATTTTAATCTTTAGAGGCTGAATGGCATTGAAAAAAATCAACTTCCTTGAACCTCTGTTCTCATTTAAGATAAAGTGATAAAATGAAGTAACATATTTGAATGTATTTTGTAAGCTTTTCAGAAGAATCAATTACATCTCCTGTGCTTTTATGACACTGACTTAATTCATTCTGCATTTCTCTATATTAACCTAACATACATAATAACAATTAGAATATACTTATGAAGAGCCAAGTTCTAGGCTCTTTTAATAATAATAGAATACTCATTACATTTTACTCACAAGAACTTTAATGTGTGTAGTACACATTAAATCTATGAATAACTGAAATCTTTGTTCTCCTTTTTTAGACTTTACACAGTAAACTCCCTTTGTGCCAACAGATTTAATCATTTCCGTTCATTCTTGTATTTCTTTATGAAGGCCAGTAATTCATTGAGGGTCAAGTAATGTTCTTGCTTTCACATAATAGTATGTACTACTTAGAAGATGCAGCAAATTTGTGTGTATGTTTGTTAAAAAAGAAATATAATATCAAAATCCACTTTTGAGAATGTCTAGCCCTAAGACTGAGGACATAATAATCTACATTATCTAAGAACAGGACAATGAAAAATTACCTCAATTGTTTTTTGTTTAAAATGAACACCAAGATTTAATGAAAAGAGTTAAAAGGGAAATAAATCATTCCTGGGTCAGAGAGTACAGAAGGTACGGGATTGCCTTGCATGTGCCCAATCCAGATTGACCTACAATAACTTATATGGTTCCCCAGCATTACCAAGAATGATTTCTGAGTGCAGAGCCAGGAGTTACCTCTAAGCACTGCCACGTGTGCCCCCCTCGAAGAAGAAAATCATGATTTAACTGGGGTAACATTCAAATACGATACTTTATACTACTGACATGTCCTTATTCAGGTTAGAATCATTTCAAATGTGAACTCATTAACTCTTCATATATTTTAACTTAAAAAATATTTTTATGGAAACCTCATTTAGTAGTTCTTGAAAAAGAACTACCACTTCACACATGCATATACTCAGGTATATGACCTGAATCATATACCTAGCCCTTACTTTTTTTTTTGAGAATAATACATCAGTCAATAATAGACACTGAGTATCTTAAGGAGTATTTATTTTTGGTTTTTTTTTTCACTTGCAAGCCCAAATCTACTATGAAAAAGTTCCATTATATTATACTTTTTTTACTCAAGACTTCTGCAGCATTGTTTCTCTTATTAATCTTTGTAATTTGCTATTATCATGAGCATTTTTCTCAGTACCAATGAGAAAATTGGATTACTTTGTTTTGATCTTTAGTTTTGAAGAAAAGGTTGCTAATATTAAAGATAAGATAGCCTACCACCAGAAGCAGAGGGTTCATAAGAATACTTAAGAACAAAAAACAGTTCTTAGAGACTTTTTTTTTTAATTAGAGACTTTTGAGCTACATATATAACATAAATCATTGGATCAGAAAAAATAAAGTGATTTATTTATTTTATATTTTATTTAAACACCTAGATTACATACATGATTGTGTTTGGGTTTCAGTCATGTAAAGAACACTACCCATCACCAGTGCAGCATTCCCATCACCAATGTCCCAAATCTCCCTCCTCCCCACCCGAACCCCGCCTGTACTCTAAACAGGCTTTCCATTTCCCTCATACATTCTCATTATTAGGACAGTTCAAAATGTAGTTCTTTCTCTAACTAAACTCATCACTCTTTGTGGTGAGCTTCCTGAGGTGAGCTGGAACTTCCAGCTCTTTTCTCGTTTGTGTCTCAAAATTATTATTGCAAGAACGTCTTTCATTTTTCCTAAAACCCATAGATGAGTGAGACCATTCTACATTTTTCTCTCTCTCTCTGACTTATTTCACTCAGCATAATAGATTCCGTGTACATCCATGTATAGGAAAATTTCATGACTTCATCTCTCCTAACAGCTGCATAATATTTCATTGTGTATATGTACCACAGTTTCTTTAGCCATTCGTCTGTTGAAGGGCATCTGGGTTGTTTCCAGAGTCTTGCTATGGTAAATAGTGCTGCAATGAATATAGGTGTAAGGAAGGGGTTTTTGTATTGTATTTTTGTGTTCCTAGGGTATATTCCTAGGAGTGGTATAGCTGGATCGTATGGGAGCTCGATTTCCAGTTTTTGGAGGAATCTCCATATCGCTTTCCATAAAGGTTGAATTAGATGGCATTCCCACCAG
Organism: Suncus etruscus; assembly: GCF_024139225.1. Lineage (NCBI taxonomy): Eukaryota > Metazoa > Chordata > Mammalia > Eulipotyphla > Soricidae > Suncus > Suncus etruscus. The sequence goes on from NC_064855.1 coordinate 61,224,472, forward strand.
CAGTGGATAAGAGTTCCTTTCTCTCCACATCCCCGCCAACACTGTTTATTCTCATTCTTTGTGATGTGTGCCATTCTCTGTGGTGTGAGGTGGTATCTCATCGCTGTTTTGATTTGCATCGCCCTGATGACTAGTGATGTGGAGCATTTTTTCATGTGTCTTTTGGCCATTTGTATTTCTTCTTTGTCAAAGTGTCTGTTCATTTCTTCTCCCCATTTTTTGATGGGATTAGATGTTTTTTTCTTGTAAAGTTCTGTCAGTGCCTTGTATATTTTGAACATTAGCCCCTTATCTGATGGGAATTGGGTGAATAGTTTCTCCCACTCAGTGAGTGGCTCTTGTATCCTGGGCACTATTTCTTTTGAGGTGCAGAAGCTTCTCAGCTTAATATATTCCCATCTGTTAATCTCTGCTTTCACTTGCTTCGAGAGTGCAGTTTCCTCCTTGAATATGCCTGTAGTCTCAATGCCCTGGAGTGTTTTGCCTATGTGTTGTTCTATATATCTTATGGTTTTGGGTCTGATATCGAGGTCTTTAATCCATTTGGATTTTACCTTCGTACATGATGTTAGCTGGGGGTCTAAGTTCAATTTTTTGCAAGTGGCTAGCCAGTTGTGCCAACACCACTTGTTGAAGAGGCTTTCCCTGCTCCATTTAGGATTTCCTGCTCCTTTATCAAAAATTAGGTGATTGTATGTCTGGGGAACATTTTCTGAATATTCAAGCCTATTCCACTGATCTGAGGGCCTGTCCTTATTCCAATACCATGCTGTTTTGATAACTATTGCTTTGTAGTAAAGTTTAAAGTTGGGGAAAGTAATTCCTCCCATATGCTTTTTCCCAATGATTGCTTTAGCTATTCTAGGGTGTTTATTGTTCCAAACGAATTTCAAAAGTGCTGATCCACTTCTTTGAAGAATGTCATGGGTATCTTTAGAGGGATCGCATTAAATCTGTATAATGTCTTGGGGAGTATTGCCATTTTGATGATGTTAATTCTGCCAATCCATGAGCAGGGTATGTGTTTCCATTTCTGTGTATCCTCTCTTATTTCTTGAAGAAGAGTTTTATAGTTTTCTTTGTATAGGTCCTTCACATTTTTAGTCAAGTTGATTCCAAATATTTGAGTTTGTGTGCCACTATTGTGAATGGGGTTGTTTTCTTAATGTCCATTTCTTCCTTAATACTATTGGTGTATAGAAAGGTCATTGATTTTTGTGTGTTAATTTTGTAGCCTGCCACCTTGCTATATGAGTCTATTGTTTTTAGAAGCTTTTTGGTAGAGTCTTTAGGGTTTTCTAAGTAGAGTATCATGTCATCTGCAAACAGTGAGAGCTTGACTTCTTCCTTTCCTATCTGGATTCCCTTGATATCTTTTTCTTGCCTAATCGCTATAGCGAGTACTTCCACTGCTATGTTGAATAGGAGTGGTGAGAGAGGACAGCCTATTCTTGTGCCAGATTTTAGAGGGAAGGCTTTTAGTTTTTCTCCATTGAGGATAATATTTGCCACTGGCTTGTGGTAGATGGCCTTCACTATATTGAGAAAGGTTCCCTCCATTCCCATCTTGCTGAGAGTTTTGATCAAGAATGGGTGTTGGACCTTATCAAATGCTTTCTCTGCATCTATTGTTATGATCATGTTGTTTGATTTTTCTTGTTGTTGATGTTGTGTATTATGTTGATAGATTTACGGATGTTAAACCAGCCTTGCATTCCTGGGATGAAACCTACTTGATCCTAGTGGATGATCTTCTTAATGAGGCATTGAATCCTATTTGCCAGGATTTTGTTGAGGATCTTTGCATCTGTATTCGTCAGCGATATTGGTCTGTAATTTTTTTTTCATAGCATCTCTGTCTGGTTTAGGTATCAAGGTGATGTTGGCTTCATAAAAGCTGTTTGGAAAAAAAAAAAAAAAAAAGCTGTTTGGAAGTGTTTCTGTTTGTTCAATTTCATGAAAGAGTCTTGCCAGGATTGGTAGTAGTTCCTCTTGGAAAGTTTGAAAGAATTCATTAGTGAATCCATCTGAGCCTGGGCTTTTGTTTTTGGGCAGACATTTGATTACCGTTTTAATTTCATCAATAGTTCTGGGAGTGTTTAGATATGCTACATCCTCTTCCTTCAACTGTGGAAGATTATAAGAGTCCAAGAATTTATCCATTTCTTCCAGGTTCTCATTTTTAGTGGCGCAGAGTTTCTCAAAGTAGTTTCTGATTACCCTTTGAATCTCTGTCATATCAGTAGTGATCTCTCCTTTATCATTCCTAATACAAGTTATCAAGTTTCTCTCTCTCTTTGTTAGTTTTGCCAGTGGTCTATCAATCTTGTTTATTTTTTTCAAAGAACCAACTTCTGCTTTCGTTGATCTTTCGGATTGTTTTTTGGGTTTCCACTTCGTTGATTTCTGCTCTCAGCTTTGTTATTTCCTTCTATCTCCCTATTTTTGGGTCATTTTGTTGAGCACTTTCTAGTTCTATTAGCTGTGTCATTAAGCTACTCAGGTAAGCTCCTTCCTTCCTGATGTGTGCTTGCAAAGCTATAAATTTTCCTCTCAGTACTGCTTTTGCTGTGTCCCATAAGTTCTGATAGTTTGCGTCTTTATAGTCATTTGTTTCCAGGAACCTTTTGATTTCCTCCTTGATTTCATCTCGGACCCACTGGTTATTGAGTATGAGGCTGTTTAACTTCCAGGTGTTAAGGTTTTTCTTCTGAGTCCCTTTGGAATTCACAAATAATTTCAGAGCCTTGTGGTCAGCGAAGGTAGTCTGCAAAATTTCTATCGTCTTGATATTATGGAGGTATGTTTTATTTGCCAGCATGTAGTCTATCCTGGAGAATGTCTCATGTACATTGGAGAAGAATGTGTATCCAGGTTTCTGGGGATGGAGTGTCCTATATATATCCACTAGGCCTTTTTCTTCCATTTCTCTTTTTCAGGTCTAGTATATTCTTGTTGCGTTTCAGTCTGGTTGACCATTCCCGTGTTGAGAAAGCCGTGTTGAGGTCCCCCACAATTATTGTGTTGTTATTGATATTATTTTTCAGATTTGTCAACAGTTGTATTAAATATTTTGCTGGCCCCTCATTCGGTGTATATTTGTTTCGGAGAGTGATTTCTTCCTGCTCTACATACCCCTTGATTAATAGAAAATGTCCATCTTTGTCCCTTACAACCTTCCTGAGTATAAAGTTTGCATTATCTGATATTAGTATGGCCACTCCAGCTTTTTTATGGGTGTTGTTTGCTTGGATAATTTTTCTCCAGCCTTTTATTTTGAGTCTATGTTTGTTCTGGCTATTCAGGTGCAATTCTTGTAGGCAGCAGAAGGTTGGATTGAGTTTTTTGATCCATTTAGCCACTCTGTGTCTCTTAACTGGTGCATTTAGTCCATTGACGTTGAGAGAAAGAATTGTCCTGGAATTTAATGCCATCTTTATATCAAAATTTGGTGTGTCTTTGGTTAGTCTTGTCTTAAATTAGGTCTTTCAGTTTTTCCCTTAAGACTGGTTTTGAGTCTGTAAAGTTTCTGAGCTGTTGTTTGTCTGTGAAACCATGTGTCCTTCCATCAAACCAGAATGTGAGTTTTGCTGGGTACAGTATTTTAGGTGAAGCATTCATTTCATTCAGTCTTGTCACAATATCCCACCACTGCTTTCTGGCCTTGAGTGTTTCTGGTGACAGGTCTGCTGTAAATCTCAAGGATGCTCACTTGAATGTAATTTCCCCTTTTGATCTTGCTGTTTTTAGAATTCCGTCTCTATCTGTGGGATTTGTCATTGTGACTAGGACGTGTCTTGGCGTATTTTTTTGGGGGTCTCTTTTGGTTGGTACTCTTTGAGCATGCAGGATTTGATCACATATATTCTTTAGCTCTGGAAGTTTCTCTTTAATGATGTTCTTGACCATTGATTCTTCCTGGAAATTTTCATCCTGGTTCTCTGGTACTCCAATGATTCTTAAGTTGTTTCTGTTGAGCTTATCATAGACTTCTATTTTCATCTGTTTCCATTCTGACTATTTTTCTATTGTCTTTTCATTTGCTTTAAGTTTTTTTTTCCAATCTCTCCTGCTGTATGGAATTGTTATGTATTTCATCTTCTACAGCACCAAGTCTATTCTCAGCTTCTAATACCCTGTCCCAGAGCTTATCTATTTTGTCATTCACTTCGTTTACTGAGTTTTTCAGGCCTGTTAGTTGACATGTTATTTCAGTTTGGAGTTTTGTGATTTCTGTCTTTCTATTTTCTTGGTTCTTATTAGTGTTCTATTCAGCTCGATCCATGGTTTCTTTGAGTTCGTTGAGTATCTTCCACATTGCTAGTCTAAAGTCCTTATCTGAGAGGTTGATTAGTTGGTTGGTCATTATCTGGTCATCAGAATTGTCATCTTCATTCTCTATGTCTGATGCTGACCTGCGTTGTTTCCCCATTGTCACACTTGTATTGTGGGTTTTTCTACGTGTTGTGGTATTCATTGGCTAAATGATGCAGGCAGAACACTCCTCTGGCTCTGCTCTTTCTGGATGGGTCCACTTGCCTCCAAGGGAGGGGAGTCCTCCATGGATGAAGCCTCACACAGGATCAAATCTTAGGCCTGAGCACACAGCGGAGAAAACAATCCGGAGAGAAATGCTGGGCTTCAGTGATCCAGCACAGTTCTTTTTTTTTTTTTTTTTTTGGTTTTTGGGCCACACCCGTTTGATGCTCAGGGGTTACTCCTGGCTATGTGCTCAGAAATCGCCCCTGGCTTGGGGGGACCATATGGGACGCCGGGGGATCGAACCGCGGTCCGTTCCTTGGTAGCGCTTACAAGGCAGACACCTTATCTCTAGCGCCACCTTCCCGGCCCCTCCAGCACAGTTCTTAGTGTGATTTTTTCTTCTTGTTGCAATGGTGTTCTTTCTTTAGAAAGAACACACGGCCGTGTAGTGAAGCGGAGCGGCGCAGCAGTGCTTTGCTGGAGCCTCTTTTCGGCCCACTCCCAAGAGGTTCACGCAACAGGATAGTAGACAGACACAAACAGGCAGCACTCACAATTTTTCACAGTTGGGCCCCACTGGGCAGGCGTAGTTTCCACTGATTTATTTTTTTTAAAAATTTTTGTTTAAAAATATTGGGCCAGAGCGATAACACAGTGGTAGGGCACTTGTCTTACATGCAGCTGACCCAGGATGGACCTGGATTCGATCCCTGGCCTCCCATATTGTCCCTTGATCCAGGAGCAATTTCTAAGTGCATAGCCAAGACTAACCCCTGAGCGTCACCGGGTGTGGCCCAAAAACCAACAAAAATACAATAAATATAGCAGTCATAACACTGTTTTAGATGTTGCCCAATGTGGTAAGAAATTTTAATATTAACTGAAAGTTGCCAGAATGGTAATAGAGTCGATAGAGAGCTTGCCTTGTACATGGCCCATCAGGGTTTGATTTCAGGCAATCTCAGATGGACACTTCCAGGATGGTTCCTGATTGCTGAGCTAGGAGTAAAATGAGTTCCACAGGATATAGCCCAAAATGACAACAGCAGCAAAACATGATATACAGAAAGCACAATAAATGTACTTACCCAGCACTTAGACATAAAGACATACTACTTTTGTAAGTAAATCAATAGAAAATAATATATTGGCATACTGAATGTAGGGGTTAAATGCATTTCATTATAACCCAAAGATCCTCTTTGTTATATATTCATATTTCTTTTTAGCCTTTTTTTTTCTAATTACAACAATTTTAGAAGAGAGAATTTTCAGGTAATTTGAAGTTTTGTTGGATTTTTGGCTTTTTTTTTTTTTTTTTTTTCGGGGCCATACCCAGCAGTGTTCAAGATTTATTTCTTTTTTTTTTTATTAATTTTTTTCTTTATTTAAACATCTTGATTACATAAATGATTGTGATTAGGTTTCAGTCATGTAAAGAACACCCCCTTCATCAGTGCAACATTCCCACCACCAATGTCCCAAATCTCCCTCCATCCCACTCCACCCCCATCTGTACTCCAGGCAGGCTTTCCAGTTCCCTCATTCATTCACATGATTATGGTAGTTCTCTGTGTAGTTATTTCTATAACTGCACTCAACACTCTGTGGTGAGCTTCATGAAGTGAGCTGGAAGTTCCAGCCCTCCTCTCATTGTCTCTGAGGATTGTTGCAAAAATGACTTTTATTTTTCTTAAAACCCATAGATGAGTGAGACTGTTCTGCATCTCTCTCTCCCTCTGACTTATTTCACTCAGCATGATAGATTCCATGTACATCCATGTATAGGAAAATTTCATGACTTCATCTCTCCTGACGGCTGCATAATATTCCATTGTGTTTATGTACCACAGTCTCTTTAGCCATTCATCTGTTGAAGGGCATCTTGGTTGTTTCCAGAGCCTGGCTATTGTGAATAGTGCTGCAATAAATATAGGTGTGAGGAAGGGGTTTTTGTATTGTGTTCTTGTGTTCTTAGGGTATATCCCTAAGAGTGGAATAGCTAGGTCGAATGGGAGCTCAATTTCCAGATTTTGGAGGAATCTCCATATCACTTTCCATAGAGGTTGGACTACATGGCATTCCCACCAGCAGTGGATAAGAGTTCCTTTCTCTCCACATCCCCATCAGCACTGATTGTTCTCATTCTTTGTGGTGTGTGCCAATCTCTGTGGTGTGAGGTGGTACCTCATCATTATTTTGATTTGCATCTCCCTGATGATTAGTGATGAGCATTTTTTCATTTGCCTTTTGGCCATTTGCATTTCTTTTTTATCAAAGTGTCTGTTTATTTCTTCTCCCCATTTTTTGATGGGATTAGATGTTTTTTTCTTGTAAAGTTCTGTCAGTTTCCTGTATATTTTGGATATTAGCCCCTTTTCTGATGGGTGTTGGGTAAATAGTTTCTCCCACTCAGTGGGTGACTCTTGTATCCTGGGCACTATTTCTTCTGAGGTGCAGAAGCTTCTCAGTTTAATGTATTTCCATCTGTTGATCTCTGCTTCCACTTGTTTGGAAAGTAGCTAAAGCACTCCTAGGGAAAAGGAAAATGGGAGGCATTACTTTCCCCAACGTTAAACTGTACTACAAAGCAATAGTTATCAAAACTGCATGGTATTGGAATAAAGACAGACCCTCAGATCAGTGGAATAGGCTTGAGTTCTCAGACATTGTCCCCCAGATACACAATTACCTAATTTTTGACAAAAGGAGCAAGAAATCCTAAGTAGAGCAGGGAAAACCTCTTCAACAAGTGGTGCTGGCAGAACTGGTTAGCCACTTGCAAAAAAGCGAACATAGACCCCCAGTTAACATCATGTACAAAGGTAAAATCCAAATGGATTAAAGACCTTGATATCAGACCTGATACCATAAGGTATATAGAACAACACTCCATGACATTGAGACTAAAGGCATCTTCAAGGAGGATTTATTTCTTGATCTATGCTTAGGAAACATTCCTACTTGGTGCTCAGAGGAGCATGTGGAGTGCCAGCGGTAAAGCTCAGGTCAGGCACATGCAAGGCACCACTCTAGCCTCTGTACTCACTTTAGCCCCAATTTTTAGAGAATTTTTGGCATACTTCATATTGGCAGAATTTATAACATTTGAACAAATGAGAATCAAACAAAAACTGGAGAAGTCAACCATAAAGCAGTTGATGACAGATAAAGCTAATAATAACAAAATAGAACTTAAATGATTGATTTATACTAGCTTATATCTTTGTGAACATTACAGAACAGAATAACACTAAGAATGTTTTTAGTAATGAACTTAATGACTTTACTAAGAAAAGATTATAAACTACTTGAATGAGACCCCTGAAAGGCAAAAAGTTCTCTCCTTTTGCTTTCTTGTAATGGCTCTCCTGTGGAGAATGTGGAATGTGGGTTGTTATGGTGATGAAAAGGTAGCCAAAAGGGAGAGGATTGTAGATCTCATAATGTGGGGAAAGGACCTCTATCAACTTGAGGAAATGTTTCAAGGCATTCATTTGACCTGTGCTTAATATTTTGTTTTGCCCTGATGTCCGCTCACAGCAATGAGGTCAGTAAATTTTGCAAAGATTGTACAAATTAGTCTAATCTCAGTCTTCTCTTTCTCACCTGGAGAGAGAATATGGAAGATGGTCAGTGGTGTACACAGAAATTAGGAGGTAAGGGTACTTTAGGGCTTAGGATCAAGCGTTATGATAATTATGAGGAGAAATAGATTGTGATTACTGAATTTGTTATATCTGTGTATAGTTATGTAAAATATCAAAAGGAATAGTAAAAAAATTGTTTAATAGATTAAAGTTTGGGTGAAACTACATAGAGATCAGTGGCTAAAAGGAAATAGAAGAGAAACAAAGGTGGTAAGATTTAAGCAAGTCATAGAATGCTACTGACTTGGTGTTTTAAAAAAATGTAGTTCTTTAGTAGAATAGAATAAATTTGTTTCTGGTCATATTTAGTCAACAAGGTTTTTATATAAACACCTGATATAGGTACACTATTTTGACTTTTGTGAAGAAAATAATAAATAGAACTCTTCTGTCAAGAATATATTTCTGGTACAGAGACACACAATATAGAAGTAGTAGATAGTAAACAGAACCTCCTTGCTCCTTTTCTTTTTTTTTTTTTTTTCACTTGTGTCTGTGTTTAAAAAGAAAAAATAATAGTGGAGAGATCAGGAAGGGGAATGAGTTGTAATAGCTCTGCGACAACAAAACAATGAATTCAATTTTAATAGAGAAATAGGGTTTTTCCTAATTTGAAATTGTGTGTCATAAGCAATTGGAGTAAGACTGTGCTGATTTACTCATTTAACCAGAATAATTTAGTTTATATCTTTTTTTCTTTACAACTATTAGTTTTTCTTGGGGGTGGGGCACACCTAGCGACACTCGGGTTACTCCTGGCTCTTCACTCAGAAATCATTCCTGGCAGGCTCCAGGGACCATATGGGATGCTGGGGATCGAACCTGGGTCAGTCTCATGCAAGGCAAATGCCCTACCACTGTGCTATCACTATGATAGCACATAAAGAAAAACCACTTAGGGTTTTTCTTGGTTTGGTTTGACTTGGTACCACACTTGGAAGTACTCAGAGCTTACTGCCTCACTTATGGCAGGGTTTGGGAGAAGGTTATAGGAATGAACCACATGCAAAGCACTGAACCTTATTATGTCCTGCACTCTGTCTGAATCCCTAGCTATTAGTTTTATATCATATCAATCATGTCATGAAATTTTAAATATAGAATGAAAGTACCTTTAGATTCTGTGCTCACAAAGTATGGAAGGGCATAAATTTGAAACCAAATTTATTGAGGTTCAGTACTACTTATCTCTAAGCGTCACCACTCCAGCCCCTAAAGTGCTGCATTTTGACGAATTTTTTTTCTAACCATTTTTACAAAGAAAACTAGGAGTTGGGTATTTTGTATACAGTGCTTCCCTACTCCTACCTTTCCCCCCTCTATTTAATTTTCAGTTATTGTGAGATTTTTTTTTGGATTTGCCATTGACCTTCTAGAGATCATGTTTCCCCCTACCATGTCATAAAGAATAAAGCTGATACTTGTATGTCTCAAATTATTTGTGATTCAGTACAATGCATGTTTTATTTATTTAAACAATTTAGGATCAGGATGATTCAGATTGTAGTATCCCCATAAAGGAGTCTCTGATGGACCATTGTCTTTAGTAGACCAGTATATTGAGGTGGCACTCAATAAACACACTCAGACTGGAGTGGATAGTACAGAGGATGGGGCACTTGATCTTATGCAGCCAACCTGGGTTCCATCATCATCCTTCCTATTGGCAGGCCCCTGAGTAAGTCCTGAACATAACCAGGTGTGGCCGCATAAAATAATAAATTCTTAAAGTTTTCTTTATTCTCCCTTGGCAGGAGAATTTTCCCAAATTAATGCTATTTTTTTATATGTTCTTCACTTTGATCTTGCACACATTCCAGGAGCAAAGTTCTTTTATTATACCAGAATTACTCTATTTACTAAACTCAGTGATCGGTTAATATTATGTTTTACTTGATTCTTCTTGATATATTTCAGCAAACTTACAGGTTCACACTTTTTATTTATTTCTCCTTTACTTGGTTTCCTTTTCTTATTCATTGCTAAATTGCAGACTTTTGAATATAGATAGCTCAAATATTTACTGCATATATTTCATTGGATTTTTATAGAATTACCAAACTCATATTCAACTTAAAATTCTGAATTTTTCCCCAAATAGCTTGTTCTACTTTTGTCTTTAGCATTAGAGAGATGCTGGACAGTCATCCTCTCAGAACAACTTTTCCTCACCTCTCCCATGGACTCATCAGATAATCTTGTATCTTTTTGTTGGGAAGGTAGTGTAAGGGATTGTAGTTTGGAAACACACTACAGTACTCAGGCTCATTCCCAGTGCTGCTCAGGAAACCATTTGTGTTGGTTGGGATTGAAGTAGGATTAGCCTTATATACCTGTACTATCTTTGACCTCTACTCTCAAATCCTTTAAACATATGCAAAATATGAACCATATCTCAACCTGATCCATAGAATGATCATCTATTGCCTAGATGATAATTTTTTTTCTCATCTCGCCCCTAAAATTCTATTATTATGTCCTTTCCTACGATCTATTTAGCAGTTAAAGCAGGCTTATTAAGTGTGAAGCTATTTTAGGATTTCTTAATTTGGTACTCTAGAAAATTAGGCCAGACAATTTTGCTATCATTTCGGGGATTTGTGTTCTGTGTTATCAGAATTTGTCTTCTGTGTTAATTTGTCTTCTGTGTTATTAAATTAACAACACTTCTAACTTCTTTATGCACCAGGTGCCAGCTGTACTGCCCCTCTCTCTTGTTATACCAAAAATGTCTCTAAGGTCTTGAGCAATATTATAAGGGGTAAGACACTTGCATGCACACAGCTGACTTGGGTTCAATCCCCAGCACCCCATATGACCACAGGAGCCTGCCAGGAGTGATTCTTGAATAACACAGCCAGGAGTAAGTCTTGATCACTAACAGGTATGACCCAAAAATCAATTTTAAAAAAATAGTCTCCCCCTCAACACTGCCTTGTCACCCCTTGATAGGTCAAGCAGACTGAAACCCAACAAGAATATACTACCTCTGAAAAGAGAAATGGAAGAAAAGTGGACTAGTAGATATATAGAGGGCACTCCATCTTCAGAAACCTGGATACACATTCTATTCTAATGCACATGGGTCATTCTCCAGGATAGAAAACATACTGGCCCATTAAAATATACCTCCATAAAATCCAGAGGATAGAAATCTTGCAGACTACCTTCATCGATCACAAGGCACCAAAATTAGATTTGAAGTACAAAGGAACACAGAAGAAAAACCTAGAAAAAAAAATACCTAGAAATTAAACAGCTCACTACTGAACAACCAGTGGGTCAGAGATTAGATCAGAGAGGAAATCAAAATATTCCTGGAAACAAATGACAAGACACAAATTACCAGAATTCATGGGACACAGCAAAAAGGCTACTAAGGAAAATTTATAGATCTGCAAGAACACATCAGAAAGGAAGAGGCCTATGTGAAAAGTTTAATGACATAGCAAATAAAATTAGAAAATGAACAACAAAAGGAACCAAAAATTGATAGCCAGAAGGAACTAACAAAGCTTAGAGCAGAAATCAATGAAGTGGAAATCAAAAAACAATATGAAAGACCAATGAAAATTAAAGGAGGGTCTTTGAAAAAAAATAAACAAAATTGATAAACCAACAGCAAAACTCACAAAAAATGGAAGAAAATAAATTGATTAGAAATGAAAAGAGAGATCAAAAAAAAAAAAAAAAGAAAAGAGAGAGATCACTACAGATACTGTGGAGATTCAAAAGGTAATGAGACTACTTTGAGAAACTATGCCACGAAACATGAGAACCTGGAAAAAATGGATAAATTCCTGGACTCTTATAATCGTCCACAGTTAAACCAGGATAATCTAAACAGACCCATCACTACAGAGGAAATTAAAATGTAAACAAAAGTCTTCCCAAAAACGAAAGCCCAGGACCAGATGGATTCACTAACAAATTCTTTCAAACCTTTCTAGGGGAACTACTACTGATCCTTTTCAGGCTCTTTCATGAAATTGAAGAATCAGGAACATTCCCAAATAGTTTTTATTTATCTAACATCATCTTGATACCAAGACAAGATACATGCTGCAAAAAAAGAAAACTATATACCAATATCACTGATGAACACAGATGCAGAAATCTTCAACAAAATTCTGGCAACTAGGATCCAGCTCCTCATCAAGAAGGATATATATCACGACCAAGTAGGTTTCATTCCAGGAATGCAGAGATGGTATAACATACTTAAATCAATCAACATAGTATACCGTATCAACAAGGAAAAATAAAAACAATATGGTCATGTCAGTAAATGCAGAGAAAGCATTTGATAAGTTCCAACACCCATTCTTGATTAAAAACTCATCAAGATGAGAATGGAAGGAACTTTTCTCAATATCGTTAAGGCCATCTACCACAAGCCAATAGCAAATATTAATTTCAATGGAGATAAAAGCCTTTCCTCTAAAATCTAGAACAAGACAAGGATACTCTCTCACACCACTCATTTCAATATAGCACTGAAAGTTCTTGCCATAGCAATTAGGCAAGAAAATGATATCAAGGGCTTCTAGATAAGAAAGGAAGAAGTCACGCTCTCACTTTTGTCTGTCTCACTTATATCTGTTTGCAGATGACAAGATACTATATACCCTAAAGACTACCAAAAAGCTTCTAGAAACAATAGATTAATATAGCAAAGTGGCAGGTTACAAAATCAACACACAAAAATCAATGGCTTTCCTGTACACCATTAATGAGAGAGAAGAAATGGACATTTAAAAAAATCTCATTCACAATATTGTCACACAAACTCAAATATCTTGGAGTCAACTAAATAGGTGAAGGCCCTATACAAAGGAAAACTTAAGAGGACACAAGAATATGGAGACACATACCTTGCTCGTGGATTGGAAGGATTAACATTATTAAAATGGCAATACTCCCCCAAAGCATTGTACAGATTTAATGCAATCCCTCTAAGGATACCCATGACATTCTTCAAAGAAGTGGATCAAACACTCCTGAAATTTATTTGGAACAAACTCCCACAAATAAATAGAGCAACCCTTGGGAAAAGGCATATGAGAGGTATCACTTTCCCCAATTTTAAATTACAAAGTATTATTATATTACAAAGTATTACAAAGCTATAGTCATTAAAACAGCATGGTATTGGAATAAAGATAGACCCTCTGATCGGTGGAATAGACTTGAGTATTCAGAGAATGTTCCCCAGACATATAATCAATTTATCTTCTTTGATAAAGGGGCAAGAAATGCAAAATGGAACAAGGAAAGCCTCTTCAACAAGTGATGGTGGCACAACTGGTCAGCCACTTGCGAAAAAGCAAACTCAGACCTCCATCTAACACCATGCACAAAGGTTAAATCCAAATGGATTAAAGACCTTGGTAAAAATACTTCATGACATTGAGACTAAAGGCATCTTCAAGGAAAAAACAGCACTTTCGAACAAGTGGAAGCAGAGATAAACAGTTTGGGACTATAGTAAGCTGAGAAGCTTCTGCACCTCAAAGGAAATAGTGACTAGGGTACAAAAGCTACCACAGAATGGAAGAAAATATTCACCCAATACTCAACATCAGATAAGGGAGTACTATCAAAGATATACAAGGTACTGGCAGAACTTAAGAAAAAAATCTAACCCCATAAGAAAATGGGAAGAAATAAATTTTTCAAAGAAGAAATACAAATGGCCAAAAGGCACATAAAAAATGCTCCTCATCACTAATCATCAGGGAGATGCAAATCAAAACAAGTTACCATCTCACACCACAGAGAATTTCACACATCACAAAGAACAAGAACAATCAGTGCTGGTGGGGATGTGAAGACTTTTCACTGCTGGTGGGAATGCCATCTCATCTAGCTTTAATGGAAAACAACATGGAGATTAATCCAAAAACTGGAAATTGAGCTGTGATAAGATCCATCTATACCACTCTTAGGGATATACCCTAGGAACACAAAAACGCAATACAAAAATATCTTCCTCACACCTATATTCATTGCAGCGCTGTTTACAATAGCCAGACTCTGGAAACAACCAAGAAGCCCTTCGACAGATGAATGGCTAAAAAAACTGTGGTACTATACACAATGGAATATTATGCAGCCATCAGGAGAGGTGAAGTGATGAAATTGTCCTATGTGTCGATGTACATGGAATCTATTGTGCTGAGTGAAATATGTTGGAGAGAGACACAGAATAGTCTCACTCGTCTATGGGCTTTAAGAAAAATTAAGGACATTATTATAACAATGCCCAAAGACAATAGAGATGAGGGCCAGGGCTAGCTCACAATATGAGGCTCACCACAAAGAGTGGTGAGTGCAGTTAGGGAAATAACTACACTAACAGCTATCATGACAATCTTTTTTTTTTTTTTTTTTTTGGTTTTTGGGCCACACCCGGCGGTGCTCAGGAGTTACTCCTGGCTGTCTGCTCAGAAACAGCTCCTGGCAGGCACAGGGGACCATATGGGAGACCGGGATTCGAACCAACCACCTTTGGTCCTGGATCGGCTGCTTGCAAGGCAAACGCCGCTGTGCTATCTCTCCGGGCCCTATCATGACAATCTTAATGAGTGACAGAAGTAGAATGCCTGTCTCGAATACAGACAGTGGTTGGTAAGGACTGGAGTTGGAGTTTGGGGGGACATTGGTGATGGGAATGTTGCACAGGTGAAGGGGGTTTTCTGTTTATGACTGAAACCCAACTACAGTCATGCTTGTAATTATGGTGCTTAAAGATTTTATAAAATAATAAAAAATAAATAAATCTTGGAGCATTCTTCCTATATTTTTCCTCAGTATGTTTTAATGTATATATTATGGGTCCAGCTTTTTTTTTAGCCTTGTCCAGCTTCCCAGCACCATTGTTGAGGCTATCTTATTTTCATTTTTTATTTAAAGCACTGTGATTTAAAAAATTATTCATAGTTGATTTTTAGACAATGTTTTCAGCACCAGTCCCACCACCAGTGTCAACCTCCCTCCACCAATGTTCCCCAAGTTCTTCCATAGTTCCTCCAACCAGCCATTGGTTGGGTCACACATCTGGCAGCCCTCAGGCATTACTCCTGACTCTGCATTCAGAAATTACTCCTGGCAACCTCAGAGAACCATATAGGATGCCAGGAATTAAATCCAGGTCAGCTGTGTACAAGCAAATGCCCTGCCTGCTGTCCTGTCGCTTCAACCCTTCCTTTTTAAGTTTGGTTGTTTAAAGTATTTAAAGTGCAGGTCTTATAAATGTAGTGTTGTTAACTCTGTGGTTCTGCCCTTCTTAACTCCACTGATGTACCTGCATTCCCTTGACCCCTGTCACTTATCATCTCATATCTCTTTTTCTCCTTCCACCCTATTATTTTCCTTCTCCACTATAATTTAGGGCCATAAGTACTCTAGGAGCCCCCATTTAAGTCATTACACTTACTCATGCCAGGTATTCTATATATGTGATATCCTGTGTTTATTCTCTTTCTTCTGACCTGCCAAGAGCTATCTTTATTCCACTTAGTATACCCAATCTTTTTTGTTGAAAATTATGTGAACCCATCTAAGGGTATTTGATTAAAGTATGCAAATAAAACATTTACAGATCCTAAATACAAGGAAAAAATAAAGCTTGAATGGTAATATAGTAATTATGGTGCTCACTTTGCATGCGCTGATAACATTTAGATACTCAGCATCTTATATGGACCCCCCCAACAAATGTTTCTTCAGCACTGTTGAGAGTGGCCCCAAAACAAAATTTATTTTAAAAACAAATATATGGAAAAATCTCAATCCCTAAAATTATGTTCTTGTTGCTCTATTTGAAATTCAGAAAAAGCACTTAAAAACTCTTTCCTGATATGTGGCAGACCCCTGCATAAAATGTTTAATTTCCAGAAGTCAATACTACGGATATTTTGCTTAACTGACAGTATAGTAGGCATTTGCCTCCCTTGATATGAACTACTAAAGTTGCCTTTCAGTGATTATAGAATTTTGGATCTAAATTCTGCATATGATTGATTTCTTAGAAGTTCGATTCTAGGGTTCCCATTGTGCCTCTTTATTTTTTATTATAGTTGAAGTGAATTACAATTCTTTCACAGTAATATTTGAGGCACATAAATGACAATGAATGAGAGGCATTCTCACCACCAGTGTTGTCCTCCCTCCACCCTTGTTCCTAGCATGCATCCCACATCTCCCTCCTTTACCCCCGTAATGCTAGTGCAACTGTTCCCCCTTGTACAGCTTGTTGTAGATTGGGTATTGATTCTGTTGTCGTTGACTTTGGATTTGGTATTCATGTCTGATCAGTTTTTATTTCCACCTAATGAACATATGACTGTCTTGTCTTGGTATCATGGTGGGGAGGCAACAAAAAAGAGAAAAACTAGGAAGAGTTTGTCTAGATGTTATAAATATTTAGAAGAAAAGGGGGAAAGAAGAAAAAGGTAGCAAAACAAAATTAAAACAAAAAACGGAGTAACAACAAAATTACAAAAAGAATAAACCAAAAACCAAAACCATCAGATACGAAAAAAAAAAAAGAGAGAGAGAAAAAAAACCAGACTAGCAACTTCTTCCTTTTTTTTTTTTTTTTTTTTTTTTTTTTTTAAGGCATGGCAAGTATTGGGGAAATATGGAAGGGGATTCCCTTGGCCTAAGAGATTCAAGGTTTCTCTGCCCTTGAAGCATACTGCCATGGGAACAACTACAGGCTCCATGCTCACTCATTTACACACCCCAAGATCTTTTTTATGGTGCCAGGAAACTTTCCACTCAGCCCATTGTGCCTCTTAATTTCTTTTTCTTTTTTTCTTTTTTTTTTTTTTTTTTTTTGGTATTTGGTTTTTGGGTCACACCTGGCAGCACTCAGGGGTTACTCCTGGCTGTACGCTCAGAAATCGCTCCTGGCAGGCTCAGGGGACCATATGGGATGTCAGGATTCGAACCACCAACTTTCTGCATGAAAGGCAAACGCC
Organism: Suncus etruscus; assembly: GCF_024139225.1. Lineage (NCBI taxonomy): Eukaryota > Metazoa > Chordata > Mammalia > Eulipotyphla > Soricidae > Suncus > Suncus etruscus. Next base: position 61,241,591 of record NC_064855.1, read on the forward strand.
TTACCTCCATGCTATCTCTCCGGCCCCATGCCTCTTAATTTCTGTTTCATAATACTTATCTACTCACTACTGCCATAATATGGAAAAGGAAATTTATTTCTAATTCAGTTATATTCCAACTAGAAATTTTCTTGATTCTCTCTTCATTGTTATTGCAAATAATTATTTTATTTAGTTTTTTAATATTTATACAGCATTGAATGACAGAAACAATTTGTATGCTCAGTGCTAATTATGCATTTAATAATATTTTCATGAAGGTTTATTGAAATTAACTTCTAGTGGCATAAAAATTCTTACTCTGATCTAACGTATATCAAAATTTTTTTACCTTCCATGGAAGCAACTTGTCAATGTTAATTTTGTAGGTTATTGAAGACAACGGTGTTCGGAGAGTAGTTGTGGTTCCTCAGGCACCAGAGTTTCATCCTGGTAGTCACACAGTCATACATCGGACTCCACATCCTCCTCTGCCTGGTTTTATTCCTGTTCCAACCATGATGCCCCCTCCACCACGCCACATGTACTCACCAGTGACTGGAGCTGGGGACATGTCAACACAGTATATGCCACAATATCAGTCTTCACAAGTATATGGAGATGTAGGTAAGATATCTAAATCCAGTGATTATATAGAGCTGGCTATACTTCACTTACACTGATACTATTACACTGATATTATATTAAAGAATTAGTAACAATATCACATTTTTTCTCCTGGAAGTATATATCAAGTGTTTTATTCTTGTAATCATCTTTTAAGAGAGACAAATTCAAGGAAGTGAGCAGAGCTTAAATCATACAGCAATATTTAGTGAAGTCATATTCAAGTGAGAAGTCTTTTCCTCTATTCTGTGGACTGAGGAATACTTTCAGTCTGGATGCCATTGTAAGTTCTACAATAGATCTAAAGAAACTGGTACATCTACACAATATAAGTTGAAGTCATGAAATATATTCAAAATAATATACTAAGTCAATAAAGAGGAGGGCCAGTAAGACCTTTCCATGGTAGAAAGCTTGCAACAAATAGCAAGAGAGTATAGTTAGGGCAGAAAAGGGACCACTATGACAATGACAGTTGAAAATGATCACTCTGGACAAGAACTGGGTGTTGAAAGGAGATAAAGTGATGTATATGCATGATACCCCTTCAGTAACAATATTGATAACCAGTGTCTAAAAGAAAAAAAAAGTGTGTGAGAGAAAAAGAGGAGAGTGGGGAGAGAGAGAGAGGGAAGAGGGAGAGGGAGAGAGGGAAGGGGGAGAGGGGGAGAGAGAGGAGAGAGAGAGAGAGAGAGAGAGAGAGAGAGAGAGAGAGAGAGAAGCCAGAAAATGTCTGCAACACAGGCAGACGGAGACAGGTCGGAGGACAGAAATTAGGGACATTGTGCACTGATGAAGGGTATTGTACATTGTATGATTGAAATTCAGTCATGAACAATTTTGTAAACTGTATTCTGATGATTTAATTAAAGAATTTATAAATGTTTTAAAGGAAAAAATTTTCACATCATTAGAGCCCCAAAATAGGGGCCAGAGCGGTGGCACAGTGGTAGGGCATTTGCCTTGCATGCAGCTGGACCTAGGGCAGACCACAGTTCAATCTCCTGGCATCCCATATAATCTCCCAAGCCAGGAGTGATTTCTGAGTGCATAGCCAGGAGTAACCCCTGAGCATCACTGAGTGTGGCCCAAAAAACAAAAAAAAATGTTACAATTAAAATAAATATACTATCTGGAAGTGCATAGTTCTTTATAAGTAAAGATGAATTTCAGACAGTAAAGCTGGTTTCTGCTGTGTGACCTGAAACACGCAGACGTCTTGGGCCTTCTCTCTGCTGTCCTGCAGCCTGGGATTTTGATTCTCTCTGCCATTGTTACCAGTGGCTGCTGCATTTTCGAGCTCGGCTTATACTCGAGTCACTGTTTTCCCAGTTTTGAGGGTAAAATTGGGGTATCAGCTTATACTCGAGTATATACGGTATATAGAACACCATGTAGGTAAAACGATGACATTGAGATTAAACTCATTTTTAAGGAGGAAACAGCACTCTCCAAACAAGTGGAAGCAGAGATAAACAGATGGGAATTTATTAAGCTGAGAAGCTTCTGTACCTTAAAGAAAGTAGTGCCTAGGATACAAACACCAACCACAGAATGGGAGAAACCATTCATCAGATAAGGGGCTAATAATCGAAAATATACAAGGTACTGACAGAACTTAATAAGAAAAAAAAATCTAAATCTCATCCAAAAATGGGGAGAAGTAATGCAAATGACCAAAAGAAACATGAAAAAATGCTCTACATCACACTAATTATCAGGGAGATGCAAATCTAAACAACAGTGAAGTACCATCTCACACCATAAAGAATTTCACACATCACAAAGAACAAGAACAATCAGTGCTGCCAGGAATGTGGAAAGAAAGGATCTCTCATTCAGTACTGGTGGGAATGCCATCTCATCCAGCCTTTATGGAAAACAACATGGAGATACCTCAAATAACTAGAAATTGAGCTTCCATTTGATCCAGCTATACCACTCCTAGGGATATACCCTAGGAACTCAAAAATACAATTTAGACCAAAGCCTAGGCTAGAGCTTTTGTTGTTGTTGTTGTTGTTGTTGGTCCTCGAGGCGTACTGTCCAGTCATGGTTGTAACAACCAGTCATCTGGAGATAGAGATCTTGGCTTTTGCACAGATCAATGAGTGACAAGTCTTCTGATTTTGTCTTATCGTTGGCTGGTGAGGAAGGACAACTTGCTCTTAGATCATGTTGTTCCCATTTCCTCATTGTCAGGATATCATATTAGAACTGGCACATGTTGGTGTCAGTGCAGCATTATGGATGCCCCAGAGGCGGATTTGGTTCCTGGAGCTTTTGTGGAGAACTGTGTCGTTTCTATTTCTGGGATCCAGGAGTCAAGGCTGGACAGTCAGTGTCTAATTCCCTGGGGTCTAAGTTGGTTCCATATGACATACGTTCAAGGTGGGAGGTGCCCCTGTATTGTAAAAAATATGAGTTCTTATCCCTAGTAGATAAGAGCTTGTTTTTATATATAAGATTTCCCCGTTTTTTAATATGCCTTTTCAGGAAGAAGTGGTGCTACATTATATTTCTGGTGGATTAAGTTCCTTCCTCACACCTATATTCATTGCAGCGCTATTTACAATAGCCAGACTCTGGAAATAACCAAGATGCCCTTCAATAGATGAATGGCTAAAGAAACTGTGGTATATATACACAATGGAATATTATGCATTTGTCAGGAGAGATGAAGTCATAAGACTTTCCTATACATGGATGTACATGGAATCTATCATGCTGAGTGAAATAAGTCAGAGGGAGAGATATAGACACAAAATAGTCTCACTCATCTATGGGTTTTAAGAAAAATTACTGTAAAGCCCAGAAACATGAGGGTAATAAAGGTGATGGCTGAAAGGATTGGCTCACAATTATGAAGCTCACCACAAAGAGTAGTGAGTGCAGTTAGGGAAATAAATACTCTGACAACTATCATGACTATCTTAATGAGAGAAGTAAAATGCCTGTCTTGAATACAGTAAAGGGTTGGGGGGAGGACATTGGTGGTGGGAAGGTTGCACTGGTGAAGGGGGGTATTCAGTTTATGACTGAAACCCAACTACAATCATGTTTGAAATAGTGCTTAAAGATTTTATATTAAAAATGATTAATTTATTTTTAAAAATAAATCAAAATGTGTTGCCACTAACCAGAGTTACGAGATACTGTGACAGATTGAAAACAGAGCAGAATAAGGCTTAATATTGCCCTCTGGGGGTTACTAAATTGTTTATAAAAAAAAAAAGGCAGAATGATCTCTCTCATATGCTGGATATAATGAAATAGGAGAATAACAAATACCTAAAGCTACCTACCATCAGTCATAAAGCTGCAGTGGAAGGAAGAAGTGGGAGGACACTGGGCAAAAGTAAAATCATGGAGAAAAGCGTGGACTAATGGAGGGTGTGGTACTGGAATGTTCTATGCATTAAACTCTTAACATTAGTAATTTTGTAATCTATATAGTGTGTTAAAAATGTTTAAACAAGGAGAAATGATAGTCACATATAAGTTAGAGTGATCTTAAATTCTTTACCATATCTTTAAAACCATCTGTATACTGACTCTTAATTCTGTCTTTCCTACCAAAATCCCAAATTTCATATCAAAAGAATTCTACCAAGATTTCTTTCCTTTTGAAGGGAGAGGGGAATCACTCCCAGTGGCACTCAGGGCTTACTACTGGCTCTGTGATCAGAAATTACTCCTGGAGGTCTGGAGAGATTCCACCACAATTGGGCATTTGCCTTTCATGTGGCCAACCTAGGAGGGACCTGGTTTGATTCCCATATGATCCTCCAGCCTGCAGGGCCACTTTCTGAGTGCAGAGCCAGGAGTAACCCCTGAGCCCCGCTGGGTGTGGCCCAAAAGTCAATCAACAAATAAATAAAGATAAAAAAATTTTTAAATGGAAATAATGTAATTAGGTTAAGCACAATTTTAGGCAATATTACTATGAAATCACATTTTCTTTTTTTTTTATCTTTATTTAAACACCGTGATTACAAACATGATTATAGTTGTATGATTACAGTCATGTAAAGAACTTCCCTTCACCAGTGCAACATTCCCACCACCAATTTCCCAGAAATTACTCCTGGCAGGCTATGGGGACCCTGTGGGAAGTCAGGAATTGAGCCCAGGGTGGCCGCATGAAAGACAGATAACCCATTCACTCACTGCTTTTGCACCAGCCCCTCTACCAAGATTTCTGTCAAAGAATATTTCTGATCTCCAGGTATATTTCTAACTGCCTTTTTGATAATACTGTTTAAATGTGTCATGCATCTCAGTTAATAGCTTTTTTTTTTTTTTAGTTATAGCATTTCTTTTTGGGGGGGAGTCACACCCCGTAACACTCAGTGTTACTCCTGGCTGTGCACTCAGAAATCGCTCCTGGCTTAGTGGACCATATGGGACGCCGAAGGATCGAACCTCGGTCCATCTTAGGTTAGCACATGCAAGACAGATGTATTACCGACAGATGTATTACCGCTGCGCCAGCATTTCGAACCTAGTTAGAGAATTTCTTTTTTTTTTTTTTTTTTTTTTTTTTTTTGGTTTTTGGGCCACACCCCGCGGTACTCAGGAGTTACTCCTGGCTGTCTGCTCAGAAATAGCTCCTGGCAGGCACGGGGGACCATATGGGACGCATTCGAACCAACCACCTTTGGCTGCTTGCAAGGCAAACGCCGCTGTGCTCTCTCTCCGGGCCCTAATTAGAGAATTTCTAAAGGAAAAATCTCAATTGTAGAATTTACTTTTCTGTCATCTTTATCACAATAGATTACCAAATTATTTAATTCATACTTAAGTGAAAAACATTATCTCCTTTTTCAGCCTCTATATTAGTTTTGTTTTTTATTTTTGTTTTTCATTATTTTATTATTTGTTTTTATTGTTTTTGTTATTTTCCCAAGTCTCTACTTTTTTATTCACTGCTACTCAAGTTTAATCTAGGATATTCTTCTTAAGACAGACAGCACAACTAGTCTATGCTTAGTTTTTTGTTTTTTTTTTTGGGGGGGGGCCACACCCGGAGGTGCTCATGAGTTACTCCTGGCTGTCTGCTCAGAAATAGCTCCTGGCAGGCACGGGGGACCATATGGGACACCGGGATTCGAACCAACCACCTTTGGTCCTGGATCGGCTGCTTGCAAGGCAAATGCCACTGTGCTATCTCTCCGGACCCCTATGCTTAGTTTTTTACTACCACCATTACCCCCAAATATGCATAAATAAACTTTTAAAATCGAATCACAAGCTTTTAGAAAATAATTCTATGATTTCCCATTGCATTTAGAATAAAATCTTAGAACTATTCCCCAAGACTAGGATTTCTACATCTCAGTGCTTTTAATAATTTGGGTTTTATAAGATTTACATTAAAAGTTACTGCACAAGGGCCGGCTAGGTGGCGCTAGAGGTAAGATGTCTGCCTTGCAAGCGCTAGCCAAGGAAAGATTGCGACTATGGTTCGATCCCCCGGCCCAGGGGCAATTTCTGAGTGCTTAGCCAGGAGTAACCTCTGAGCATCAAACAGGTGTGGTCCGAAAAACCAAAACCAAAAAAAAAAAAAAAAAGTTACGGCACATTATATGGTTACCATTGCCTGTTGTAGTCCAAAAATAAGAAAACTACACCTGCAGAGACTGGAGAAATAATACAGAAGGTGTGTTTGATATGCACAATATAATCAGTTCACAAAGGTTGGTTCTGTAGTTGTAGAGACCTGGGAAAGGTTTTGTTTTTACAAAATTATTTTGATGTTATTTTCATATACACAAATATAAGTAGAGAGTGACAATATCTAAATGCTTCTATTTCTTCCTAGATGCTCACTCTACACATGCAAGATCCAACTTTAGAGATGAAAGATCTAGTAAAACATATGAACGTTTGCAGAAAAAATTAAAGGATCGTCAAGGAACCCAGAAAGACAAAATGAACAGTCCACCATCATCACCCCAGAAAAGCCCTTCTCCCATAACTGAATATAATGGACTTATAAAAGGACAGAGTACTGGTGGTGGAAACACGGGTTCAGCAAAAAACAAATCAGGACGAGGGAGAGGTGGTGTACAAATTGATGCAGAAACTGAAGGTAATTAAAATACCCAGTCACTCTTTTTGGTATATTTCATTATTATTTAACATATTAAAGTATATTCTAAGCTTTTTGTCTTAATTTCCTGATCCAAATAAAGTGTAAGTTAATACTCTGACATTGACTATGTGAGAAAAGATGTTAGGATCTAGATTATTACTGGGGTACTTTCTTTGACAATTTAGGATAACCCATTATTCAAGTGTCATAAATTTTACTAACCAAGCGGTAAAATGCCAAATACAGGTGAAATGTAATCATATTCCTTTCACTTCTGGACTTTTAATAAGATTATTTTGCCTACTTCCCCCAATTTCTTTGTGTTTAAATTCCTGATAACTACCATTTTAAAGTCATTGAGCAATTTTGGTAGTTTTGGAGTTTTGGTGGAATGTTCTCTATTCCTTTCTAAAGTTCCTGGGTTTTATTTGTTTTTGGTGTTTTTTTCTTTGGCGGCCAAACCCAGAAGTGCTCAGATGTAGCTTCTCACTCTGAGTCCAGGAATCATTTTTTGCAGTACTTGAGACCACATGAGATGTTGGGATTGAACCCTGCTCTGCCGCATGTAAGGCAAGAGCCCTACCCACTATACTATCTCTCTAGTCCCAAGTTTCTGTTTTTTTAAATTACCTTGTTTTCCCTTCCCTAACCTAACTTCTACCATATGAGCATCACACTGTTAAATTTCATTCCCCACCACAAATATACATTTACAAAAGGATTAAACTGCCTTGTTCTTCAAACCCATGTTCTCCCATGAACACATATCGCACTTGTTTCATTGTATCTTTCATTTTTCATTCTGTAAAAGCCAGAGTGGAACAGATGTAATAATACTGTTTGTTTCTCCTCACATCTTTCTAATCAAATTACAGTCAATAAAAACTATCTTGCTTCATATACACACACAAAAAGTCTTATATTCTTTTATTTTTTTGAACCCCCAAAAGTCCTATAATTTTAAAACTTGCTAATAAATAATTTTAGTTGCAGCATTTTAGGCATTCACTAAAAAGTTCAGATGCATCTGTAGTGGCTTAAATTAGTCAAACTATTTATATTCCTATTTTTATTTCCACAATTAAGGTATGTCAAGAAGTAAATACTTATTAACTAATTATTAAGCTGTATGAAATTGAGCCCAGAGAGGTAGGAAGTACAGGGAATGAAGGCACTTACTTGCCTTGCATCTGAACCAACCGTGGTTCAATCTCCACATGTCGTATGGTCCCTCAAAGCCCTTCCAGGAATGATCTCTCAATACTGCTGTATATGGCCCAACACAAAGGACAAGTAAAAAAGAAGATTAAATTAGCAAATAAGAACTTTATATTATTGGATTATACTGAAGTTATGAAAGTAATTTTAGTGAATTATTTTTATAATTAAATAAAAATGTGATTTTCATTAGAAAAATGTATTACAGATTTATATGTGTAATACAATAATCACAACTAAGTACCAATAGAAACTACATAGAAAAAATTCTTAGAGAGCCACAAACTGCTGTGTATACAAACAATAAAAAAATCTAAGATACTCCCCTAATTTTAGGAAATATATTATAGAGGGAAAGAGATTAATGCATTTAAGCTCTTACTAATATTCAACTTGATTAATTTACTTATTTTCAGAAAAAGATGAAGAAACTAAAGCATTTGAAGCACTTCTATCAAACATTGTCAAACCAGTGGTAAGTGTCTCATATTTTTTGGCATGTGTTTTTAGTGTGTTATATAGACTATTGGGGTTTGGTGGGGGTTATTTTTTTAGTTCTTACATAAAAGTTAACCATTTAAGGTCAGTGGATCAATGCTGATCAGATGTAAGGAGAGATACATTCATCAATGAAGCAGAATTTTAAACCAATGAATTTTTTTTTCTTTTTTTTTTTTTTTTTTTGGTTTTTGGGTCACACCCAGCAGCGCTCAGGGGTTACTCCTGGCTCTGCTCAGAAATCGCTCCTGGCAGGCTTGGGGGAACCATATGGGATGCCGGGATTTGAACCACCATCCTTCTGCGTCTAAGGCAAATGCCCTACCGCTGTACTATCTCTCCGGCCCCCCTGATGAGTATTTTAAACAAAATTTAGTGTATAAATGGCATTGCAAAGCATTAAGATAAGGAAAAGATATAATGATGCTGTAATTTTTCTAAAACGTTTTATATGGGTTTTAAATGTTTTAATGTTTTAAATGGGTTTTTCTAAAATCCCACTTGCTTGATTTTTGTATACAACATAATCCAAATACAAAATGAATTCAATAAAATCAAGAGAGTTAATACTCACCAATCTTTTGTAAGTGTAGATATGATAATCTTTCTCGGAGTGGGTAAAACTGCCCCAGCTGGTATGGTTGAAAGGGACAGTAGTAACCTCAATGCAGTTGGGTGCAGTTTTCTGTTTGTTCACTTTAAGATGTTGATTTCAGAGGTAGGAGGGGTTAGCTCCAGGTAAATTTTTTTAAAAGAAAAAGTGATCTGAAAATGTTTAGGAGACAGATGCAGTAGAAGAAATTGGGGTAAAAGCATAGCAGCAAAGCTGGCTACATAAAATTCTCTATATTTTTTACATATCCTAAATACAAGCCATTATTATTATAATAGATAATTATGTATCGTGTTTGACAAAATACAAATATTAAGTTAAAGTGCTTATATAAGTGGTACTTTGGGAGGGGGTTTGATTTGGGGCCATACCTGGCTGTGCTTGGGGACTGCTACTAACTCTGCACTTAGGAATTACTCTTGGTGGGCTGGGGAGGAAGAGAAGAATCATATGGGATGCCAGGGATCAAGACCAAGCTGGCCACATGCAAGGCAAGCGCCCTACCCACTGTACTCTTGCCCTGGCCCCAAAAAATGGACCTTTCTAAATGTATAAAACTCAATACATTCTTTATTAACAATCAGTAGAATTGAAATTGAAACAAAGGTCCCATTTCTCAATAGAAAACTACACAAAAATATACATTGCATCGTTAATTAGCATAATTAAAACAAAGGAATGTGTGGTTAAGATATTTCTACTTGAACTAGAAAGATAGTGTAAAGTGTAAGGCATACAGTCGACCCTGGTTTGATTAGTGTTTAGAAATAATGAAAATAGTCATTAAATGTTTATGATTTTAAAGAAAACTTAGTACACTAATATTAAGGTACCTTTCTTGCCAATCGTTAGTTTAATCCCTATGTGTTTCCTCTTTATTAGATTTTTATTACAGAAGCAATATGTGCTAATAAACTATTCCAGTAATCCAAGAAACAAAAAAAAATAATATTATTAAACCTCCCTTTTTTCTCTTACAATTCTTTATGCATCCACCACACATGCACAAAATCCCAAAGGTAAAGTTTAGTATACATGTACAGTACATTTTCAGATTATTTCTGGCATTTTATAAAGTTCTTAATACAGCTGTGATTATTACACATTTACATCTATTTCATCCTATTTGGAATACCTTCTGTAGTTAAGTAAGACAACAGATATTCAAAAAAAACACTACAAATATTCAAAGTTCTTTTCATTATCAATAACAGTGCATGAATATATTCCTACTCTGGTGTATATCTATAGTATAGTATCCTAAAACAAAAACTCAAAAGTAAGATTCTTGAATCAAAAAAATAAATAACATTTTAAAAATTTATATATATATTATAGGGTGGGAAGATGATAGTAACTGGCAGGAAATGAACACTGGTAAAGGAATTCATATTGGAACTCTGTATTACTGAAATTAATCTGTTAACAACTTAACTATTTCATGGTGATTTAATTTTAAAAATTAGGAAAAATTGTGATGGGTCCAAGGATCTCTGTCTATGGACTGTACCTAACCACAGCTGCATCTACATTCAAATCTAAGAAAATACCCAGCTGGGAGTAGAGCTCAGATTTATGTACTTTTTATATATGAAACTACTGGTTACAATTCTGGCACCACAGGAGAGCCTGTTTCTCTAAATAATAAACTAGATAGTAACTTTTTTTGTTTGTTTTTGGGGCACACCCAGCGGCGCTCAAGGGTTACTCCTGGCCCTGTGCTCAGAAATCGCTCCTGCAGGCTCAGGGGATCATATGGGATGCCAAGGATTGAACCCGGTTCCATGCCAGGTTGGCAGTGTGCAAGCAAATACCCTACTGCTGTGCTATTACTCTGACCCTACATTTTTAATCTTTTTTCTTTGTTTTATTTTGTTTTGTTTTGTTTTGGGGCCACACCTGGTGACACTCGGTTTACAACTGTCTATGCACTCAGAAATTGCTCCTGGCTTGGGACCATATGAGACGCCAGGGGATCTAACCATGGTGTGTCCTAGGTCAGTAGCATGCAAGGCAAGCTGCTACCGCTATGATACCACTCCGGCCCCAGTTTTTAATCTTTTCTAATAAAGTGAGTGAAAAGTAGTATTTTGTTTTAATTTTCTTTTATTCAATTATGAATGTAGTCTCACATAATTTGAAATTTTATCCATTTATATTTTGAGTAGTTCATGTCCTTTGCTCATTTTTCTTTTTCTTCTTGTAGGAAAATTTCTTTTTTTTTTTTTTTTTTTTTTTTGGTTTTTGGGCCACACCCGGTAACGCTCAGGGGTTACTCCTGGCTATGCGCTCAGAAGTTGCTCCTGGCTTGGGGGACCATATGGGACACCGGGGGATCGAACCGTGGTCCGTCCAAGGCTAGTGCAGGCAAGGCAGGCGCACCTTACCTTTAGCGCCACCGCCTGGCCCCTGAAAATTTCTAACTTAAGAAAAATCAACCCTTTCGAATTAATGTGTGGTTTTATTTCCCCAATCTTCTAATTGTATACTAACAGTGTTATAGAATGGTCTTTAAACTTTTATTAAACTGATGCACCTTTACATTGAAAACTATATCTCATCTAGTAATAAGCTTTTATTTGTGAGCCATTTTAGTAGATAGATCTAGATATATTTGATTTGAAACATACTTGATGTTTTATTACTCATTGTGCATTATATAGTTTCTTCATAGAGCTTTTAAGTATTTGTTTTTGCAGGCCTCAGACATTCAAGCAAGAACAGTAGTACTTACTTGGTCACCTCCTTCTAGCCTCATTAATGGTGAAACAGAAGAGACTGCTGTACCGGAGGTCTATGGTTATGAAATTCTGATCTCAAGTACTGGAAAAGATGGGAAATATAAGAGTGTTTATATGTAGGTATTCATTATGTTTTACTTCCTCCTATTAAAGAACCTTAGTAATGATTAAAATCTATTTTCCCATGTTGGATCTTACAGAACTGTGATAATGCTTTTTATGTCAGTAGTCCTCATGCCGCCTATTAATGGGATCACTTGCATTGGCTACATTCACTTGTTTTATTTTTTGTTTGGGGCCACACCCAAAAGTGCTCAGGGCTTTCTCGGGGCCCTGCTCCAGGATCACTCCTGGCAGCCCTAAGAGGACTAACTATATGAGGTGTTAGAGATCAAACCCAGGCCAGTTGTATTCAAGGTAGCATCCTGTTCACTGTGTTATCACTCCAGACCATGTTCTCCTTTTTCAGTGATTCAGTAGACTCTAATAGATATTTGACAACTCAGATATTTTTGAGACAACAATCTGTCTTTTACTATGTTGAACACAAGACCAGATAAATGAAAATCTTTGATGTGAACTGAATTTCTCACATTATGAAGTTGAGTTTAGTTTTTATCTATAGAGACTCATGACCTGTTGTAAAAAGAATTAATTACTGTTTTTACTAATTTGTATGTTGGTATGTTATAATCATTTTAAAACCTAATTGCATTCTCTTTTCTTTGCTTCAAAATTACACTGCCACTATAGAAGCTTCAGAGTCATTGATTGAAATGGACTTTCATTACTGACAGTTGTAAATAAGTCTTCTGTACTCATATAGAAATTGTTTGTTCTCTGGATCAGAGTGATAGTACATTATTTTGGACATTTCCCTTGCACACAGCTAAACTAGGTTCAATTCTCTAGCATACTATATTCCCCTGAGTACTACAAAGAGTGTAGAACCTCTGAATAGTGCCAGATGTGGCCCAACAACCCCAAAAGAAAAGAATATTGCTTGTTCTCATGAAAAAATAAGTAAAATGGATAATTTCTTATAATTTAAGCACCAGGAAGATTAAGTGGTTAGTCATTTGAATGATCATAACACAGAATACCAGAAGTATCCTACATCATCTTTCAAAATGTAGCTAATACAGGAAAAAAAGGAAAGTGAAACTATCCTGAAGACCATCATCTTATACCATTTGGTTGTAAAAGGTCTGATCATCTCTTGAAATATGTCACTATTGAAATATGTCACTTGTTTTTCTTAAAAGAGACAAATGTACAAATAAGATTATGGCCCAATATTTTTGTATTACTGGTTATTTATAGATAGACATGACTACTTACTAATGAAGAATCTCTTATTTGCAGCTTGTTCAGAATGTACAAGAGGAACATTAATCATTTCCTTTACCCTGTAGCAGGGGTCTCAAACTCACCGTATAACATTTTATGGCCCAGACCTAGGGGAATTTTTTTTGTTTTGTTTTAGTTGTTTGGGTCACACACCCCCAATGTTCAAGGCTTACTACTGACTTTGCACTCAAGAATCACCCCGACTTTGCCCTACGGCCCCCAGGTAAATTGAGTTTGAGACCCCTGCACTATAGCAACTAAATGTCTTTCTTTAAGGATGCTACTCAACTGCCCATTTCTTTTTTTGTGTGGTTTTTTGGGTCACACCCGGCAGTGCTCAGGGGTTATTCCTGGCTCCAGGCTCAGAAATTGCTCCTGGCAGGCACTGGGGACCATATGGGACGTCGGGATTCGAACCGATGACCTCCTGCATGAAAGGCAAACGCCTTACCTCCATGCTATCTCTCCGGCTCCCCATTTCTTTAATTGTACTTGCATTGATGAAAAAGTATTTTCTTTTTCTTGTTTGGGTTTTCTCTTTTTGTTGTCTTGTTTTGGGGCCATACCTGGCAGTGCTCAGGTATTATTCCTGGCTTTGCAGTCAAGAATCAATTTTGGAGGCCAGAGAGATAGCACAGTGGTGGGGCATTTGCCTTGCTTGTTGCCGATCCAGAAGGGACCAGTTTGATTTCTGGCATCCCCTAGCCTGCCGGGGGCAAAGAGTGCTGAGAGAGCCAGGATTGACCCCTGAGTGCCACTGGGTGTGGTCCAAAAGCCAATCAATAAATAAAGTTTTAACAAAAATCAATTTTGGCAGCACTGAAAGGACCATATGGGTACTGGGGATTGTATCCTGGTCGGCCACGTGCAAGGCAAGCAACTTAACCTGCTCCAACCCCAAGAAACATTTTCTTTCTTATAATTAGTGGTTTTAATTTGAGGATAGATTGACTATTTGCAGTATTGACAGATATGTAGAAGATGCTACACAGGCTAATGAGAGAATAGTCGTTTAAAAAAAGAGATTGAAAAATAAACTAATTTGAGGCCAGATAGATGGTAAATTTTTGCCTATCTCTGTTAAATTCCTGGTATTACATCTGATCCCCTGTACAACCTCAAAAGTGATCACAGAGCCACAAGTAAGCCCTGGGCACTCTAGCTGGGAAACAAAACACAAAATATAGACTAGTATTCAGATACATACCTGTATATGAAAACTAGTCTCAAATTAATTTTTTAATTAGCGTTTTAATATTTTCATTAAAATTGGTATTTTACTTGAAATACTAGTAGTTAAATGCTTTATCATTGACCTCTTACCTACTATTAAGCTATAATTTTTAAATTTCTATGCTCTAGTCTAATAAAAGACAATAGTGGCACACTGCTTATAAAAAACGTGGTAGTTTTCTTTCAATCATGTATGCATTATATATGTATAACTTTGGTAAATTACTTTAAAATTTTTGTTTTGGTTTGGTTTCTTCTTTTTTTTTTGGATTTTGGGTCACAACCAACGGCGCTCAGGGGTTACTCCTGGCTCTGTGCTCAGAAATCCCTCTTGGCAGGCACGGGGGACCTACCCTATGGAATGTCGGGATTCAAACCAACATTGGTCCTGGTCCTGGGTCTGCTGCTTACAAAGCAAACACCCTAAACTGTGCTATCTCTCTGGCCCCAAATTACTTTAAAATTTTTAAGTAATTAAAGTAATTAAAGAGTTTGATTTTTTTTTCAACAAATTAAATACTTCCTTAAATCTTTCAGAAGTAAAGAATAGGCTTATATATTTATTTCGTCTCACTTTTTGTCTAAAAGTGCTTTTGCAGCCACACAAATTTAGTACATTCCATAATTTCAAATATTCCATTCTAATAGTCTAATATGGTTACATTTGGAAAAGTAAGAAGTAGTGTTATTTCATAAAGTATCCCAAAGTTTAGCATAAAAAATGCATGTCCTCTGGAAAGCTGTGTATTAATCAGATAATGATGTATTACCTTTTCCCCTCCAGAGGAGAAGAAACCAGTGTTACTTTAAATGATCTCAAACCAGCCACAGATTATCATGCAAAGTAAGGAACTCTTTTATATGATAAAGCAATATGATGTTTCTATCTTCTAATTTTCTTAAAATGTTAAACTATAACTTGAATATTTTCAAATGATATATTGGAGAGCTAATAATCTAATGGCAAGACCTAGGGATTATAATGAATGTATAGAAAATGCATGCTTTAGAGCTATAATATCTAGTTCACTGAAAAGTTATCTCAATTTTGGACTTTTTTTTTTTTTTGGTTTTTGGGCCACACCCGTTTGACACTCAGGGGTTACTCCTGGCTATACACTCAGAAATTGCCCCTGGCTTGGGGGGACCATATGGAATGCCGGGGGATCAAACCGCGGTCCAAATTTTGGACATTTTTTATAAAATAAAATTATAAATAGTTTGGTTTTTACTTAGATATTTGACTACATTTGTTTTTAAAAGAAAAGGGTTTTGGGGGGATAACAGATAATGTTTTATTCTCTGTGAGACTTCTGTCACAATTTATCAAAGTTTATAGATTCTAAGGTCCTTCCCCATCTGATCTCAATATGAGTGATGCGTTTGGTTAATCTTTATTTCTAAAACATTTGTGGTTGGCATTATTCGTATTAAACTGTTAAATCTTCAATTTTACTTTCTATAGATTGAACCAAAGTTGTTATCCTACCAATATTTTGAAACTTTGAATTGCCATCTTAAAAGTAATTTGTGGTTGGTGGCCTTATTTTAATGTTTTTATAATTTATAATTTCCATAATCTATGTGATCTATGCAACATGATTCCTTTTTTACATATATTACAAAATAATCACCATAGTAAGCCTAACTAATATTCATCATGGGTACATGGCCACTTCAGGTACATTCACTCTGGCTATGTACTCCAAGGACTTTAGTCTTAGACAAAAGATACATTGCTGCTCTGGCAAAGCAGTGCTTTGAGCCACCACAGTGGTACTGAGGGATCACCCAAACTACATTCCTCAGTGCTTGGGAGACCATACATTGCTGGGAGTGAGGTCAATTCTTCACATGCTAGGCATATGTTACAACCCTTTGAACTATTTCTCCAGGTTAATCTCCTTAGTCTCACAATTATTCTATTAATGTTTGCAATGTTGGGGATAGGACCGAGGTCTCCTACATGCAGGGCATATTTTTCACTGAGCCACATCCCCAACCTAAATCTTTTTTCTTGTGATGAAAATTTTTTGGTTTACTTTCTTAGAACTTTCAAATGTACAGTGTTATTAACAATTTTCTATGTTAATAGTACAGCCAAAATGGTAGGGTATTTTCTCAGAATATGCATGTATATAAATATGTATATATATACATGTATGTATATAAATACATGTCATGCACTTGTGATTTTAAATGTATTTCTCTTTTTGAATTGCAATCAGTGGTTGGTCTAAGCCAGTGGTCGGCAACCTTTTTATTTTCAACTGAGCCAAATCTTGCCAAAACCACAATTGAAATTTATTTTGAGAGCCACACAGGGCACGTACTGACAGAGGCTAGGAGCAGAGTCCTGACTCCTGGAGCGGCCGCCCGGCACACAGAAGAGCCAAATTAAAAATGTAAAGAGCCACATGTGGCTCACGAGCCACAGCTTGCCGACCACTGATCTATACCATTTTGCTTTTTGTAAAGGACTATTTACCCTTGACTTTCTAACAGTTTTTTGTTTGTTTGTTTTGGACAACACACAGACAGCACTTACTAACTTTCAAGTACTCAATTACCTTTAACGGTGATGTTGTTGATAGTAGGAAAGAGTGATTTTTGTAGGTGAACCTAATTATTTTTATCACCTTAGAGTCCAGGCAGAATACAATTCTATAAAGGGAACTCCTTCAGAAGCTGAAAGCTTTACTACCTTGAGCTCTGAACCTGATACACCTAATCCACCAAGGATAGCCAATCGGACCAAAAATTCACTCACTTTACAGTGGAAGGTAAGACGTATTTTACTGAAATGTTTTCAGCTGAACATCTATTTCCTTTTTCCCCCTAATTGCTTTTGAAGATAAGAACTTAAAGTTAACTGCCCTATCTCTTTACATATATTAAAAAGGCATTTGTTTCTTATATCTTCAGTGATACTGATTTTTCTTACTATATATAAATATATCAGAAAAACAACCCAGCTTTCTCTCCCTTCCCCTCTTCCTCTCTCCCTCCTTTCTTCCTCTCCCTCTCACTCCCTTTTCTTCCCTCTCCTTCCCTTTCTCCCTATCCCTCTTCCTCCTTTCTCCCTTTCCCTGTCTCCTCCTCCCTCTCCCCCTTTCTCCCTTTCCTTTTCCCCCTCTCCCTCTCTCTCTCACTCCTTTCTCTTTTCCCTCTCCCTCCCCTTCTCCCTCTCTCTCTCCCTCCCTCTCCCTTACTCCTTTCTCTCTCCTTTCCCGCTTTCCCTCTCCCCCTCTCTCTCCCTCCCTCTCGTTTCTTTCTTCCTCTCTCCTTCCTCTCACTCCTTTCCCTTTCCCTCCCCTTCTCTCTTCCTCCCTCTCCCTTACTACTTTCGCTCTCCTTTCCTGCTTTCCTCTCCCTCTCTCTCCCTCCCTCCTTTCTTTTTCCCTCTCTCTCCTTCCTCTTCTTTCAAAAAAGAAATTAAAAAAATATATATCAGAAAAGATTAACTCAAAATTATATAAATTTATAATTAGCCATCTTTACTAGAATGATGAATTCATGAGTTACAGGTAGTGAATCATAAACTTATCTTTTATTTTGTTGGTTTTTTGTGGGGCCACACCTGGCAGTGTTCAGGGATTACTCCTGGCTCTTCATTCAGGTATTATTATTATTATTGAAAAACTTAGAGGGGGGCCGGAGAGATAGCATGAAGGTAAGGTGTTTGCCTTGCATGCAGAAGGATGGTGGTTCAAATCCCGGCATCCCATATGGTCTCCCAAGCCTGCCAGGAGCAATTTCTGAGAGTAGAGCCAGGAGTAACCCCTGCACACTGCCAGGTGTGACTCCCAAAAAAAAAACAAAAATGAATTATTCTTGGTAGGCTTGAGGTGCCATGTGGGATGCCTGGGGATCAAACCTGGGTCAGTGCTCTTGCTCTAGCCCCTTATTGTTTCTTTTTATGTTTTTAAGTAATATTTTGATATCTTAAAATTATCCTAAAATAAAATATGTAACACCTTAGCCAATTTTTTCTTTCTGATTCTCTTATGTTATTCTGCTTGCACCACACCCAATTTTCTCAAGAGCTATTTCCAGCTCAGTGCTTGAAGATCACTCCAAGTGATCTCTCCCAGTGCTCCAGAACTATGTAGTATTGGTAAATATAAGCTTTAGTCCAATGAGCTCTCTCCAGCCTTACACTTATTTTCACTTATTCAGTATTATGTCCAAAAGGAGAAAATACATTATTTTGTTTGCTTGTTTTTGTTTTTGGGTCACACTCGGCAGTGTGCTTGATTTTTTTATTTTTAACCTATTAGCACTTACCTCAAGAACAAAACTCAGTGCTAGCAGTCTTTCAGAAAGCTTTTAAAATTTGAAGCATACTACTATTTCAGAAGCTTTTTAGTTATTTCTTCAAGGACATTAGATTATGTATAGTTGAAAATTACTGCAGAAGACTCAAGTCAGACAAGAGTATAAATGTGTACATACACATATATTTGTCACGTATTGTATCAGCCTTTGCTCCTGTCCTTTGCTGGGAGAGAATTCCGGCCAGCCGCTTTCTCTTAACCGGAACAGAAGGCAAAAGCAGCTACAAATAATTCGCGAGTGTTAAGCTCTTTTGTGAACACCTAGAAAATTAATCCGTAGAAGTTAATAATAAAAGCTCAAGCTGAATTCCTGTCAAGAGGTTTATTGAGAGAATAAGCAAAGCTTTTATAGCCTGTTTCAGTGGGAGGAGCAAAAACACAGGATTGAAACTTAAACCAATCAGATTTGTACAGGTACAACGATTTTTAACCAATGGGAGCAGACACATTTTGATGGCGGGAAGGATAAGGAGAAACCTGGCAGGATGGGGGGAGGGGAAGCAAATCCTTAATAGATTCTAACAGTTTAAACCTTACAAAAATCTATTTATGACTATGCTTGAGAGCAGTTACAAAAACAGATTCCATGGAAAGATTAAGGAACCTAGTTAAGCCAGGTTCTCTGTGGTGAGCTAAGTTTATTTGCAGGGTTCTTTTGGCTCAGGGCTATGCAAACTTTTGGCTTGAATCAGGCAGCGGTGAAAAATCCATACAAAGTTCCTTTAAACATGTGGGTACTCGGTCGCCCACATCTCCCCCTGTTTAGTATACAATATGGAAGGGACAGATGTGCCTCGGTGGACTGGCCACACTGGGTGAAGAGGTGTGGGGCTTCCAGTCACCGCATCTGCTACCCTTGAGTCAGTCGTTTCCAAAGCTTGGCAAGGCGCGAGCGCACAGATTGAGGTCTATGCGCCAGCTCCTCGATTACTTCAAACTTAAGTGGTGGAGAGTTGGCAGGAGGGGAGATGTCAGGCGTCAGCTGGTCTTCTGAGGTGCATAGCTGTTGGTATAAAACTTTTGAGTCCTTTCTGGTTGCTTCACCCACTTGATTTTTCACGAAGGTGGTGAGTTTGCGAAAAGCCCAAGGACCAAAAGAAACTAGCAACATGAAGCCAATGAAGGGTCCCAAAAAAGCTGGGAGCACTGTAGTTATCCATGGAGTGGTAGAAAACCAATTTTTGTACCAGCTCTCACTCTGCTCTAAATCTTTTTGTTTATTTACTAAATCATCCTCTATACGTTGAATGCTGTCTCTAAGTAAACCTGTTTCATCCTTAAAAACACAACATTCTTCTTTAGGAGCTACACAGATTCCCCCTTTCTTCAAAAAAAAGGAAACCAAATTAAACCATGGTGGTTTTGCTGCACTATTTTTGCTAGGGATTTAACAATGTGCTTTAAGTGTTGTAAACTTAGTTTAAGTTTGGAAACATTATTAACAACAGTTATACTTAAGGCATTGACAGATTTTAGAGTATGAATTAATGAATAAATTATTGTGCCAGCACCAATAATACCCAGGCCCATTAATAAGGCAAGGGTAAGAGCAGTAGCTGGCTGTTTCCTGCGGAGGGAGAGAGACAGAGTTATTTTTAAGGGGTAATAAATTAGTTTCAGGTGTAACAGTTAATTTAGGCATTAAAACAACTAAAACACAGTAGTTTTAGGACTGAAAAAACAAATGTGAAACAATGTGGGGAGATAAACCAGTAGAACAGGCAAGAAACGTTAAATTGGGGGCAATCATGAACTGAAAGGAGGAATTAATGACAAGAATTTGATTACAATTTTCAATATTGGGTACCAAAAGGCAAAGTCCAAGTTTTACCACCTGTTACAAGGTGATGCTGAAGTGAGGCTTGGGGCTGGATCGCAGAGCGAAGGGGTTAGAGACAGGCAGGGGGTTACCAAAGCAGAAGGGCGGTTGAGATGAATAGCAGATAGGCTGGGTCAGTGATGGTGGAGGCGTTGACCATTTGTAGGATGAGGTTCGAGGTGAATAGCAGGTACCGAAGGCGTCTGCGTTTGGACGGAGGGCGGAAGCGTTGATTATGACAAGGATGAGCTGAGAAGAGGAGGGGGTCCCGAGGACAGCATGGGCTGGAAGGGTGGGGAAGCCGGCAGAGTTTTGAAGAGCCGAGGGTATGGGAGAGGTTGAGCTGACATTGCCAAGGGAGTTGGCTATGTTTTCGGCACCATTGTAGAAGGAGAAGGGAAGGAACTAGAGGTGTTGTCATTGTCTTGCAAGGAAGAGTGAAGTGAAGCAAACAAATTAATGAAGCCTTGGTTTGAAGGGGGTGGTTGGTGGCAGCCAGGCAGAGTACCATTCAGCATTGTGAAAGGTGGAGTCAGTCAGCAACAGGTTTGCAGGGATGGTAGCCAGCAGGAGAGGTGGCAGGCTGTTTTGAAGTGAATGAAGAGAGGACTGCAGGAGGCTAAGGAAACTGCTTGGCAGGAGGCAAAAATGGTTATTTTTGAATGCCACTGGAATGCCTTATGACTACTGTTGGACTTTAGCACACAAAAAAAAATTTTATAATTAATGATAGCCAATTGTTTAAAAACCTTTAAACTGAACTTAAATGATTTCTTTTAAACTTTTTAGTTATTATTTTAAAGCTAGATGCTTCTTTTTGTAGCCACATTTGGCCTTATTGTATTGGCCTTAACTATACATAGCAGAAAAACTGGGGATTGCAAAGTTCAAAAATTCTCCAGGAAAAAGTTATTCCTGATGGCCATTTGAGAAATTTTTGAGGTTTACCATCCCCTATCTTTTTTGCCATGCTGATAGAACAAAGCTAGCTTAGCACAGGATTTTTAGCATGATTTCACAGTTTATAGATGACTAGACTAAGCTAGGTAAAAAATTAATTGAAATTTTAAAAATGGATAAGACTATAAAAATTGTATTTATAGAAATGCAAAAACAACAAATAGACAGACAGAACAAACAAGAAACACAACATTGTGGCCACTTTCACTGATAACACGCACACCTGAACAAAAGGATTGAATGAAAACTTGCATTAGAAAAATGGACAAGCGCTTTTAAAGTATTTAGCCGGCATATTTGTGAGAGAAAAGAAGAAGGAAAAAAAATTATTTTAATGTAGCTGGAATGGAACTGCTGAAAATAAATTTTAAGGTTGGCTTTAACACAAAACATTTTTTAAAACAATTTAAATTTGAAGTTTAAAACATGAAGTAAAATGTTAGCAGTTAAAAAAAATTTTTTTTTTTTTTTTTTTTTTTTTTTTTTTGTTAAGTGACATGGTTAGGGGAGCGCTGAAGAAGGAGTTTCCACGCTGAAGTATATTATTTGCTGAAAATGAACAGGTTTGTTATAAATTGGTTTCACAGTAGAATAGTAAGACAGCTGTAATAAAGTGTTAAAATTTTTATGATTAAAGACGAGAGCATGAACTATGATTATTAAAGGTATAAAAAACTGACTTTAAAAAACAACTGTTTGTACTTTGAAGATTTTAAGTGAATAATTTGTAAAAATTATATACCAAATTAACAAGATGTGTAGACATTATAAAATATAGTTAAAGACATTTGATGCATTTTTACACCTAGAACTGAAGACCAAAATTATTTTTAGTACTTGTGAATTTGCTTATAAAATTTAGGTACCTTTATAATGCTAATTAACAATATTATTTTAAAAAAGGCTAACCAGAACATGAACAGAGACAATTTAAGATTAAACTTGGAGAATGCAAAATTATTTGTACTTACCTTTGAGTTTAAATTTAAGCTTGAAATTGAGAAAAGGGATAAGGCTACTTAAGGTTTAAGTTTTTTAAATGGCAATGCTATTTTGCTATATTTATTATGCATTTAAAAGAACTTAGGCTTAGTTTAGAGTTTTGGAATGTTTACACACTATTGTTAAGGAAAGCTGACCAACTTATTTTGCTTACTTGTATTATTTTAGTTGTTAAAAAATTAACTTTATAAACATGTGCAGTAATTTTAACAAAGGAGTTTTGCTCTTTTTTCAATGCAGAGGTAAGAAAGACACCTGTGTTATATTTACAAATTATTCCTTAAAAACAAAGTTAAAAATGTTACAAAATGTTATTTGACTATTAGATTTGAATAGCAGACATGGAGAGGAAAGAGCAATTAAAAAGACAAAATATAAGAAATATTTAAATGCAGATTAAGGAGCCTAAGCTACTAAAAAATGCCCATGACATGAACTATTTTACAAACTTTATATACTTTTAAGATTAAAAATAATTTTTAATAGAAATATAAGATTTAAACTTTAATACTTGTGTGTTTGTTTAAGTTTTAAAACACGAAAAGGTTTTTTATTTACTGATAATTTGTTATTACAAGTAACTGAATTATGACCTTGCTTTAAAATTTTTGAGAGGCATGAACAAAGGGTGTTTATTGCTGTTAGTTGCTTTTTTTTTTTTTTTTTCTAGAGAATTTTTTTTTTTTTTTTTTTTTTTATGTTTTGCACCTTAGCTACACAGAAACCTACAGTTTTTAAAACAGGTACAAAGTATACCACATATACGCCACCTTTGCATAGGTTAAATAACTTATTATGACATTTTTTAACACATATAAGACTTTTTAATTTCACCAACTGTGGCCTTTATCTTTAGAAAAACATTTTAACTTAGGCATTTCGACTTAGGAGAAAGGAAAGCTTGTAAGGGATGGAAGGAGGAGGGGGGAGGACCGTTCTGCTCGCTTAAATCTTTGAAGCAGCCTGAAGTTTTTGTAGGCAACGGCCACTGGCTAACCCAGACAGGTGTGTTTGAACACCAGGTAATTTATTTTGCTTGGGGGTAGGTTAAAAAGCCGGAAAAGCGTGTGAATAGCCTAATTTTAGGCGTTCAGGAATGGGGGCGGGCTAGAACCGGCCACAGCTTCTAGCTCGCCGGCATTCTGCCCCGCGGGGGGCTGTGGGGGGTGCAGGCATAGAGAAGGGAGTGGCAGCGGGAGTTAGTAGAAGTTGGTTGCTGTGACACAGACCTGGAGAGTGACTCAGGCACAGAGTTGCTGACAAGCTGGGATTTGGAAAATGTGTGTTGTTTTTATAAGAGTTTAGAGACTGGGATATTTGCCCGCCCGCCGGCTGGCTAGAGATTAACAGCGCGGGGGAAAAAAAAAAAGCGGCGAAATTTTGGCCCGCCCGCCGGCTAGAGCTGTTCAGGGAAAAAGGCGGCGGTTTTAACAGGATTAGCACAGAGGTTGAAGCAGCAGAAGTGAAGATAAAGGGTTAAAGGAGGGAGGGAACTGAGAGATTTAAAGCGACAGGAACCTGAAAACTAGATTTTTGGTAAACATCATAAACAAAACATTAAGAAATTACAAATATATTTTTTGGTAACTTCTATGTGCCTGCGTTTTAATGCAGACTGAATATTAAGCACTGAATTTGGCTTCTGTGCTTGAGGGGGGCTGCCCATAAAAAAGCACAGGAGTCCCAAAGCCAATTGCGGGACGATAGGTCGGCACAAAAATAAATGTGTGCACACATAAGAAAGGCTGACTTACGCAGCGTCACTCCGGATGGGAGTTTACCCGACGTCTTACCACGTTAGCTCCTGGATTCGCCTGCCTCCAGCCGACGGGATGATCACATAGGATTCAAAACACACACGTGGGGCGCCATTTTGTATCAGCCTTTGCTCCTGTCCTTTGCTGGGAGAGAATTCCGGCCAGCCGCTTTCTCTTAACCGGAACAGAAGGCAAAAGCAGCTACAAATAATTCGCGAGTGTTAAGCTCTTTTGTGAACACCTAGAAAATTAATCCGTAGAAGTTAATAATAAAAGCTCAAGCTGAATTCCTGTCAAGAGGTTTATTGAGAGAATAAGCAAAGCTTTTATAGCCTGTTTCAGTGGGAGGAGCAAAAACACAGGATTGAAACTTAAACCAATCAGATTTGTACAGGTACAACGATTTTTAACCAATGGGAGCAGACACATTTTGATGGCGGGAAGGATAAGGAGAAACCTGGCAGGATGGGGGGAGGGGAAGCAAATCCTTAATAGATTCTAACAGTTTAAACCTTACAAAAATCTATTTATGACTATGCTTGAGAGCAGTTACAAAAACAGATTCCATGGAAAGATTAAGGAACCTAGTTAAGCCAGGTTCTCTGTG
Source organism: Suncus etruscus (assembly GCF_024139225.1). Lineage (NCBI taxonomy): Eukaryota > Metazoa > Chordata > Mammalia > Eulipotyphla > Soricidae > Suncus > Suncus etruscus. Next base: position 61,266,429 of record NC_064855.1, read on the forward strand.
GTGAGCTAAGTTTATTTGCAGGGTTCTTTTGGCTCAGGGCTATGCAAACTTTTGGCTTGAATCAGGCAGCGGTGAAAAATCCATACAAAGTTCCTTTAAACATGTGGGTACTCGGTCGCCCACAACGTATATTACATACATTACTTTTGTTTGTTACATATATTATTTTTACACAATATTTTGTTTGTAATAAGTCTGACTAATTTTATTTCATGTCTCATAGAATAGTTTTTTTATTTATGGATGTCATTGGGCCCTTCCTTTGAGAGGACGATTGGGTAGCAACCCAGTGCCTTTCGTATAGGTTAGAATTTGTTGGGAACTGTAACTTATTCTAAAGTTAATTAAAATTCAGTTTTAGTTTCTGTGTTTAAAAGTAATCTCTTCTGGCCCGGAGAGATAGCACAGCAGCGTTTGCCTTGCAAGCAGCCGATCCAGGACCAAAGGTGGTTGGTTCGAATCCCGGTGTGCCATATGGTCCCCCGTGCCTGCCAGGAGCTATTTCTAAGCAGACAGCCAAGAGTAACCCCTGAGAACCGCCGGGTGTGGCCCAAAAACCAAAAAAAAAAAAAAAAAAAGTAATCTCTTCTCACTGGTTTAGTAAAGGTGTAGATGGTTCTTAGTTGCCCACATAGTTACCAAGACATCTAGAAATGGTCTTATTATACATCGTGTGATTGGGGAAAAAAGCATCACTGTAATTATTGAGAATAGTTAATGCCTTAAGAGCAAATCAGATGATTATTAGTAGATCAGATAATCTATATATCCCATAACATAATACCTGGAATATAGTCATGTTAATTAATACTATTTAATCTTTAACTTGGGGGATCTAGCTTAGAGTAATTTAGTGACTTAAATACTAAATTGTTTGACTCAACAGTCTCATAATATAAAAGCATTACTGTGGAAATTACATGGTGTAAAAACAGTGGCATGGGATGACATTTGGATTTTAAAGAAGCATTGTATCAACTGACATTTAGAATTGCCAGTTTATAGTGTTGATTAAAAGGTAGGACAGAAGTTAGTCTTTTCTTATTACTAGTAACAACATACTCTCCATAGTTTGGCTACAAGAGTTTAAATGAGCAAGAACACTAATTTTATATTAGCTAGATTTAGATTCAGTTCTGCTCCATTCTTCATGACTGTATGACCTGGGGGAAATTACTATGGCTCTTTAATTTCCTCTTGTACAGTTTGGATAGTAGTAGTTTATAGAATTGATGTGGAAATTAAATGAGACAAAGTAAAAACACAGGTTAAATAATTGTTTTCTCCTCTAATTCAGAACTAAGATAGAAAATAGATTACACAGATTATAAAGTGGACATTTTGAATCATCTTCACCCAAGAAAAGTAAACAAAGTAGGACTGCAGAGATGACTGGAACATATGCTTTTCATATAGGAACTGCAGACTCCATCCGAGCATTGTAGAAAAGTGCCCCAAAAAATTAGGTTAGAACAACCTGGAGTCATTAACTTTGGGGATAAGTCTTTACCTGTGAATTTTCATCTGGTGTCAATGACATTTTTGTCTATTGTTGTCATAGTTGTTAATTACAGTAACAGCAATATTGTACTAAAACTTGAGTCCATAAAATTACAGAAGTGCCTCTTCAGAACCTTTTATTAAATTAAGGTCATTTAATTTTTGCTTTCTTTTCTTTTTTTTTCCTTTTTTATTTGTGTGTGTGTGTGTGTGTGTGTGTGTGTGTGTGTGTGTGTGTGTGTGTGTGTGTGTGTGTATGTGTGGTTTTTGGGTCACACCCAGAAGTGCTCAGGGGAAATTCCTGGCTCCATGCTCAGAAATTGCTCCTGGCAGGCACAGGGGACCATATGGGAAGCGGATTCGAACTGATGACCTTCTGCATGAAAGGCAAACACCTTACCTCCATGCTATCTCTCCAGCCCCAGGGTCATTTAAATTATCAGAGGAATCAAACTACAATTCCATCTTATTTCACACGTAGTAAATAAAAAGCAAAAACTCATTGACACTAAAATAAAATACCAATTAGCAGAAGAGAAGGAGGAAACAGTAATAAATAGGGTAGATGGGGGTCAGTTGCATAGTGATGGATAGACACTAAACTTTGATGAATGAAAATAAAATACTATGTACATGTTAATAAAGCATGTCCACTTATGAGCCATTTTACTATTATAGACCATTGTTGTTTAAGAGTGAAGATTTCAGTTCTAGAGTGATTAGGAACTAGAATGGAATGTCTATGTGATAGTAAAATTTCTACTACTTAAGATTAGCAGATTGATGAATTAGCAGTTTATATGATTAGAACCTTGAATTTAGAAGCAGAGTTCAAACAGTATATTATTTTGGAGTTCTTCATAGAACCCTAATTCTCTCTTTCATATTGTTACATACTACTTTCAAATTGCAAGGCAAGTCTTAATAAAAGAAGTGAATATTTCTAATTACAAAGCTGATAAAATCTGATAAAAGGTAAAGGGATTTTCTTTAAGGAATATGAAAGCATAGTTCTTACTAAAATTATATGCCTAAAACATTAAACTAATATAAATTATGATTTCCCAATAAATTTGAAAACAAGAGTTTATTTTATTCGGTGTTCAGAAAACCTTGAGATTCCTTTTGTTTCCCTTCTTTGCATTTAAATAGACTTTAAATGCAGACTTTTACTTCTGTAATTTTTAGGTCTATAAAAGAATATCTGCAACACAATAGGTAGTGAAACTTGGACATGTAATTTTAGGACTGGATTACAGTAGATCTGCGGATTATTTATCACAACAACTTTTACAAAAGTACTAATTCTATTTGTTGGTGTCTGTTTTAGGCACCTAGTGACAATGGTTCTAAAATCCAGAACTTTGTTTTAGAATGGGATGAGGTAAGTAAATTGAATCTTTATAAATTACTACTATGCACATCATCAGGCAAATAACTTATTAAGCTCAGTTTGAATAGTTAAGTCTTTTATCTGTTTTTGCCTTGGGATAGATATCTGGGAGTGCTCAAAAGTTACTTCTAACTCAGTGCTTTGGGGTTGTTCCTGGCAGTGCCGGGACCATGCTGAGGACCATGCTGTGCCAGACCTTAAACCCATGCCTGTTGAGCTATCTTTCCAATTCACAGTTTTTCTATTTTAAAACCATCTATGAATGATTTTTGTATGGTACATAATTGAATTTGTGGTATCATTAAAAGATGTTACTAACACTGTATCTTCCCAATTAAATCAACATCACTGCTGTCAACTGGGTAATTACATTGATGAAGAAACATTTTTCACAAGGCTAAGTAGGTATGGGTGAGATCATAGAACTTGAAGTAAGACAGAAGACCTAGTAATGTTTACAGACTGTCCAATATAGTCAGATATTCCAATCATGACACTGGTCTTAATTTATGGTAATGAGAAAACTTCACCAGATTGTTATAAACCTCTGCAAGATCTCTCCCTTTCTTTCCATCAAAGAGAGCAAATGTTGATGAGCCTTAACCAGTGAGCAAAGCTCTAGCTCATTATACTATCATCATGCTTTAACATCAAAAATCTCATCCATCAGCACCATATCAGTTTATGTCATGGCAAGCCTTGAGAATTGCCAGAATATAATCAGAACTTTAGAGCCCTGGTATATCTGCTTATTAAAGGAGGAAAGTGGGAAGGCATCAGATATCTGAAAGCAAAAAGAGATACCAAAAATTGCTGTGGTGTTTCCCTCTTGTAAGTCCAACACTTTGTTGTGGGTTGCCTGTTTCTTCTTTAAATAAATGCTTTTCTTTTACATTTCCCTGGAAACTCGACTCCAGATCATCTGTTTTTTCTAAAGTTTGCTTTGCTCTTGACCCTTCAAAAGTTACTTTTGAAGAAAGTATAAAAAATAGGGTGAGGGCACAGTTCTCCATTACCCAGCCTGTCATACTTTTTTCAAATACTAGAGTAGTTTTGGGATTTTTTTTTTTTACTAAAGCCAAAGATATAAAACATCAGCTAAAACAGGATACAGTAGTTTAAAATCTAAGATGTCTACTCTCTTTAGTTCTATATTTACATAACATTTATCATATAAAAGATGAATGTTAACACAACTTTCTTTTCAGTTCCATGATCTGCATGTAACAGTCAACCTAAATATCCTTTATATTTTATTAAATAGTAATCAATTTATCTTTTTATTCTATGTACATAATATTTAATCAATCCTTTATCTCAGGGAAAAGGAAATGGAGAATTTTGTCACTGTTACGTGGGCTTACAGAAGCAATTTAAAATTACTAAACTATCACCAGCAACGGGCTGTAAATTTAGATTATCTGCCAAAAATGACTACGGTACAAGGTAAGAAATCTAGATATTTAGATTATTTAGTCAACTTCAGTTATGTAAATTATTTAAGTCCAAGTTATCCACTAGATATTCTGCTTTAGCTTATTACTTTATTGCTATAATTAAAATGTATAACTAAGCTAGCAAAGTTATCTTTTAAAATTTTAGTTACATAGAAGCCATGGGAAAGATTAAAACTGACAACTTTACAAAAAAAATTTAATAGAAACTGAATTTTTATGCATCTAGGATTTCTTTTGTTCTCAGTACAATTTAATCAATTTGTTTAAAGTCTTATGATTTCTGAAAACATTCAAAATACCTAGTTTAGAAGTCAATACACAAAAATAAGTTACATTTCTTTATATAAATAATGACTCAGGAGAATGAAATTAAAGAATCTATCCCATTTAAAATAATGTCAGAAACAATCAAATATCTAGGAATCAACGTAAAAGAAGTGAGAGGCCTATACTATGAAAACTTTAAAACACTCAAGAAGATCTAAGGAAATGGAAAAACATTCCATGCTCATTGATGGGAAGAATCAATGTTAACAAAATGAACAATTTACTTAAACCACCTTATAGATTGAATGCAATCCCTATCCAGTTTCAGATAACATTATTGAAGGACTTAGAACTTTGGAACCATAAAAGAGCCAGGATGGCCAGACCCATACTAAAAAACAAGAAACTGGGAGGCATCTCATTACCTAACATGAAGCTCTGCTACAAAGCCATAGTGATCAAAACAGCATGGTGTTGGAGTAAAGACAGACTTCTATACCAATGTTCAGAAAAGAATATCCAGTGACAAATCCCTAAGTATATGGTCAATTAATTTTTGACAAGCAAGCGAGGATATGAAATGGAGTAAAGACAGCCTTTTCATCAAATGGAGTTTGGACAATTGGATAATCACATATAAGAAATTAAAGCTGGATCCATATTTCACACCTTACACAAAAGTCAATATAAAGTGAATCAAAGATCTCGAGATCAGACCTGAATCAGTAAAGTACATTGAACAAAATATAGGCAGAACACTCCAAGTCCTAGTTCTCAAAGGAGTCTTCAACAGTAATAAGGTCTATAGAATCAAATCTGAATAAATAGGACTATATTCAGACTAAAAAGTTTCTATATGGCAAAAGAAACATGCTTTAACTACAAGACAACTGAGTGGGAGAAAAGATTTGCACTCAACACATCAGATAAAGTGTTGGTATCTAGAATCTACAAAGTATTCAAAAAGATTAACCTCACTAAACCTAAAATCTCTTAAAATGTGAAAGAAAATGAACAGACAGCTCTCTGATGAAGACCAAACAGGCACATGAAAAAAATCTCATCATCACTTATACTTAGGAAAATCAAAATCAAAATGACAATGATATATCATCTTAGACCAGTGAGGATGGCACATACAAAAATACTGAAATGGACCAGAGTGATAGCACAGCAGTAGGGCACACAACTGACCAAGGATAGACCTAGGTTTGATCCCTGGTGTCCCATATGGCCCCCCAAGCCAGGAATGATTTCTGAGCGCATAGCCAGGAGTAACCCCTGAGCCATCACCAGGTGTGTCCCAAAGACTAATATATATATGTGTGTGTGTGTATATATATATATATATATATATATATATATATATATATATATATATATATATATATTAAAACAATTTGTGTTGACAATGAGAAAGAAACTAAAGAAAGAAACCCACTGCTGATGGGAATGCTATCTGACCCAACCCCTATGGAAAATAGAATGAAGAGTTCTTACTAAACTCAGAATTGAAGTGCCATATGTCCCCGTAATCCCACTCTTGGGTATCTGGCCCCAAAACAGAAAAACATTCACCCAAAAGAAGATTTACACACCACTGTTCATCACAGCATTCAGTACAATAGCTGAGAGTTGAAATCAACCTAGATGTCCAACAACAGATGAATGAATCATAAAGTTGTGGTGCATATGTAGAAGAATAATATAGTAGTTGTAGAAATTATGTAATCATGCATTTTGCTGCAATATAGATAGAACTGGAAGATACTGTGTTAAGTAGGCCAGAACATTAAAGATGGAATATAGAATGATATCACTTATATGTGTTATTTAGATTGATAGCATAAAGAAATGGAATGGTTTAAAAGGAAGTTGTCTCGAACACTCTAGGCCCCAGAGTATAGTAAGGAGAAGGAAAGAAATTGAGTGGAGGAGGAGAAAGACAAATAAGAAATGATGGAATATGGTCAACCGCCTAAAATGTATTCAAGGCATATTCGACAGCAATGAAATCGTGACACCCAAACTGTAACAATCAAACTTAAAAAGGTGCCTGTTAATGTTGGCAGGTTGGGGAAGAAAATGGTGGCACAGAATGGATGCTGGGAACATTTGGCAAAAGGAGGTCGAGACTGGTGGTGGGATTGGTCCTGAAACATTGTATGTCTAGAACAACTATGAATAACTTGTTAATCACAATGGTTTAAATAAATTTTTTTAAAATATATCCAGAATAAGGGCCAGAGCAATAGCACAGCAGGTAGGGTGTTTCGCCTTATGGTTCCCCAAGCCTGCTAGGAGTAATTTCTGAGTGCAGAGCTAGGAGTAACCTCTGAGCACCACCAGTTGTGCCCCCCCCCCCCAAAATCCAGTTTAGCAAAGCCAAGTATCTTTGAAGAGTTATGGTGAAATTTATATTTGAGGTATCTCTGCTACTCTGGAATTATGTAATTTTGAGTATGTTAATTTTATTTTATTTAAGTGACATTGTATAAAATGGGTTTAGAAGAGGGGCCAGAGCGATAGCACAGTGGGTAGAGTGTTTGCATGATCCAAGTTTTATCTCCAGCATCTCATATGGTCCCCCAAGCCTACCAGGAATAATTTATGAGCTCAAAATCAGAAGTAACCCTTGAGCACCACGGGTGTGGCCCCAAACCAAAAATAAATTACTTTAAATGAATAAATAGCTATAAGTATAAACTTATAGGAAAGTCTGTTCCCATACCTTTTCTCATGTATATAAGCTTGTATATATTTCTGTTAAATCAAAGACTTAAGATTCTTAAAATAAGCTGAATTATTAAAAGAATATTAATTAGCTTTTCTTTGTTTTGGGGCCACATCTGGCAGTGCTCATGGGTTACTCCTGATTTTGCGTGCAGAATGGCTGAGGAACCATATGAGGGGAACCATATGAGATTCCGGGAATCAAACCTGGGTTAGTCGCATGCAAGGCAAACTCCCTTATCTGCTGTATTATTGCTCCAGTCCTTAATTCACTTTTATGTATGTATCTGACCTGATTAATATAAAATATTTTCAAATCAAAGATTATGTTAAAATATTTTGATTATATCTAATTTAAGTGAGTTGTTAGCTGTATAAAAATAACTTGTCCTTCAAAATAATTTTTTTCCACAGTGGTTTTAGTGAAGAAGTCTTATATTATACCTCGGGGTGTGCCCCTTCAATGCCTGCAAGTCCTGTATTAACTAAGGCTGGAGTTACTTGGTTATCTTTACAGTGGAGTAAGCCCGCAGGAACACCATCAGATGAAGGAATTTCGTACATTTTAGAGATGGAGGAAGAAACTTCAGTAAGTATGACTATGTATCTAAAATGGCATATTTAAAACATTTCAGTGTGTTATTAATCCAGTGATAGTTTAAGCACAACAAGCTTTGATTACTATAATAAGAGATTATCACAGTAAAGTTAATCACAGTCTTTTTTATTATCTGGTACACAGAATTTTGGTTTATGCTGTACTGTACTTGGTAGACTAAAACAGTTGTATAATCAACTACTGTAAGCAAAAGCATTATGTCTGAAAGGAGAAGATAAAAAATATATTATCAAATATAGCCAGGGCTGGGGGCCTGAATAGAGGTTAAAATACATATAAGAGCAACCCAGGTTCAATCCCTTAACACCACAATGCCTCATTAGGTGTAACCCTTGGAGTCCTCTGAGCATTGTTAGCTTAGCCATGGTGGTGCCTGGCACAGCATGGTCTAAGCAACACCATTTTCTGGCCAGCCCATTTAGTTAAACATTGCTGAGAATGGCCCCCAAGAACCAGAAGAGACCCTCAAAAAATAATAGAATTATTGCTGGGGTCAGGAACACAGCATAAAAGGTAGAGATGTACTTTGCTTGTTGAAAGCCGTGAGTTTGATTCCCAGTACCTCATGCTTTTCAGAGCACTTCTGGATATAGCCTTGTTGTCCCCAAACATCAGAAACAACTGGTCACCTATGGGACCTCTTTAATAGGATATAGTCCTATTTAAAAAATAAAATTTTAGCCATCTGTTGAAGGGCATCTTGGTTGTTTCCAGAGCCTGACTATTGTGACTAGTGCTCTCAACCTTGCCAGGAGCAATTTCTGACTGCAGAGCCAGGAGTAATCCCTGAGTGCTGCCGAGTGTGGCCCAAAAACCAAAAAAAGAAATAAAAGAAAACACAAGGAAATAGAAACACCCCCTGTTCATGGATTAGTAGAATTAATATTGTTAAAATGACAGTACTATCCAAAGCATCATTCTGGTTCAGTATAGTCCTCTTAAAAATTACCATGACATTTAAAAAAAAAAGACCAAATGCTGTTGAAATTTATATGGTGTATAAAAATCTCTAGTTAGCCAAAAAATTGAGGGGTAGACAGATGGGTAGCTTCTCTGGACCCAACTTTATACTATAAAGCTATACTATAATTTTGAAGTACTGAGGTAAAGTACCTGGGATAAAGGTATTGGATTCCCAAACCAATAAAATATAATTCAGAGTCCAAAGAAAAAGTCAGATTTCTGGACAGCTAATCTCCACAGAGGAGTGAAGTGAATGAAATAATGGAGCAAGGAAAGCATCTTCCAATGGTGTTGGGTAAACTGGTCACGTGCAAAAGAGAAAAAAAACTCAGACCCATATCTCACTTTGCACTAGTGTTGGTTCATAACAGATAAAATGCCTTGATACCAGAACTGAATCTATAAATTATATTACAGAAAGCACAGGCAGAACACTTTGTAACTTTGAATCTGGAAGTGTGTTCATGATTCACTTCACTGTCTTTGGTCAATGGAATTCTTTTTTTTTTTTTTTTTTTTTGGTTTTTGCTTTTTGCTTTTTGGGTCACATCGGCAGCGCTCAGGGGTTGCTCCTGGCAGAAACCACCGTCCTTCTGCGAAATTAATGGAATTCTATCACATTAACAGATGCTTGCACCACACTGAAAAAATCAGAATGAAAAGATATCCCACTGACAGGGAGAAAATGTTTTCTCATCATTCATTGGAACAAAGGGTTAATATACAAAATATATCAAACTACTTGTAAAATTTAATTAGAAGAAATATGATCAGCCCCAGCAAAAAAAATTAAAAGATTGATATGATAGAAATTTCTTAATTAAGACATATGGATGGTCAGTAGATCTGAAAAGATGCTCTGGATCACTTGTCATCAGAGGAATGCAAATCAAAACAGCAGCGAAACACCACCTCATATCAGTGAGATTGGAACATATAACAAAAAAACAAGCCTTCTGTTATTAATATTTTAAACCCCAGCATTAGTAGATGGAGTATTGTCCCTGGAGCTATAAATTTAGGAATCCCAAATCTAAGTGACATCCCCACCTGTCAGTACAACCAGTCATTCATTTATTCAACTAAACTATATGTTATGTACAATTTATATTAAATGTAATATTAAATTATTAGAGCTCAATTTATAGCATCTAAATGGGAAACTTTTTAGTTTGGGAGACAGACTTGATTGAGAAGTACTTAGTGATTTTGACTTCCTATTTTCTCTAAACACAAAAGAATATTCTCTTGGCTACTATATTGACAGAATAAATAGTCTTCCTTCGACAAATAGTAAAAAGCATTTCTTCGATTCATCTATCCACTCAAAATGGGACCAGTCAACAAGAGCGTTTACCTAATTGCACATAGCAGAAGACAAGATTTTGGTCTTTACATATTCACTATTCCACATATTTCTGCTGTCAGAAATCTAATGAATGGAGCTGGCGAAAAGAGTATAACCAGTAGAGCACTTGTTTTTCATGCAACTGACCCCAGTTCAATTCAAGCCCCATATCTTCTCTGAGTACCTCCCAAGTGTGGCAAAAAAAAACTAATGATGTGTTTTCCCTTTCCAGGGATATGGATTTAAGCCTAAATATGATGGTGAAGATCTTGCTTACACAGTGAAAAATCTCAGACGTAGTACAAAGTATAAATTTAAGGTAAGCTTTGAAAGCCCTTACAAATAATTTTTGTTTTGTTGTGTTAAAACGAAGTATATATCTCATCTCTTTATTTTATTTTGTTTTGTTTTGTTTTTGTTTTTTGAGCCACACCCAGCGGTGCTTAGGGGTTACTCCTGGCTGCTCAGAAATAGCTCCTGGCAGGCACGGGGGACCATATGGGACACCAGGACTCGAACCAACCACCTTAGGTCCTAGATCGGCTGCTTGCAAGGCAAACGCTGCTGTGCTATCTCTCTGGGCCCTCATTTCTTTATTTTAAATCAAATGTGTTGGTGTATACTACTAATAAACAAGCATTTCGCTTTATAACAGTAATTCTCAAGATTTATATATATTCAGAATAGTTTTAGTGTTTTCTGTATATGAACATACTAAAAATATGCTTCTCGGTAGAAGACAAAAAGTAAAAGTAATTTTGTCTAAAGTACAGAAAAACTAATGCTGTTTTTCTTTCAGTGCATCATATCAAGTGGTGTACAATTTGTTTATCATTTCACTGGCTGTTCACATGAAGAAACTCATGTTTCTTTATTAATAAAGTTTTCCCCTTATGTATTTTATACTCTGTGAACATCCTATTCCTTATTAATCTTTCACTCTCTAGTTTTATCTCTCAATAAATTATTATCTGAATCAGTAATAAGATTGTTGGTTGCCAGATAGTTTTTATTGTTAACCATTTTATAGTTAGCAATATACTGTAAAGAATAATTATTGCTTCCTATTTGTACCAATATTGATTTATATATTCCTAATACTTTGCTACTAAGATTATGAATTTTAAAATTCAACTTACCTCTAATTTGAGAACCTCTTCAAAGTGACGTTTGTACCCTTTGACACATCTTCTCCACCTCATCAACTTTAAGTCCTTCATCTCTAACACAAAAGATAGTCCAGCTCATTTTACACTTTTATCTTCTTTAGTCTTAGAATTTGCCCTGTCTCAGTGTAACTGAGTCCTTTTAATTAATTATTAGGAAACCAAAGTTCTACATAATAAGTGTATTTTGTCCTGTTCGGTCATACTCCTACTAAATGTCATCTAGAATTCCCTTTATGTTTGATTTTTCCTTAGGTAAATGGCTATTTTTCCTGATACAGCATTTTTCTAGTACAGGATATCATAAGGTCCTATCCTACTCACCATCTAGCATACCAAAGAAATGCAACATGAGCAATTCATCCAAAACAACTCAGATTCATGCAGTTTATTTAATTTTTGATAATTGCATGTTCAGAACTTTTACTGTAACGGAAATTTTTGCAACCCCCCCCCAAAATACAGAGAGCTCAAGGGGCAGAAAACATGCAGGGGAGGTTCTAACCCAACACAAATTAGCATCACGAGTAGCAGTATAAATAGTATCATCAGTAGCAATCTAAAAACAAAGTAGATTTTAAAAACTTTTATTCTGTGGCAGCTGCCATCAAAATCATAACCTAAACTGGAAAACTCTCCTGCTCAAAAAAATTCTAAAAATAAGAATAAAAGTAGGCTGGAGTGGTGGCGCAAGTGGTAGGGCTTCTGCCTTACACGCGCTAACCTAGGACGATCACGGTTCGGTTCGATCCCCAGCGTCCCATGTGGTCCCCCAAGCCAAAAGCGACTTCTGAGCTCATAGCCAAAAGTAACCCGAGTGTCACTGGGTATGGCCAAAAAAAAAATTTTTTTTTTACTCTAAAGAAGTCTTATAGTAGAAACTTCAAAAGTACTATAATTCACGGGGGGGGGGGGGGGCAGAAAAAAATACTATAATTCAGAAAGTAGTAGTGACTAGGTTTTATATTATTTGTAAAGAAACAGTAGGGGGTTGGGCCCGGAGAGATAGCACAGCGGTGTTTGCCTTGCAAGCAGCCGATCCAGGACCAAAGGTGGTTGGTTCGAATCCCGGTGTCCCATATGGTCCCCCGTGCCTGCCAGGAGCTGTTTCTGAGCAGACAGCCAGGAAGTCACCCCTGAGCACTGCCGGGTGTGGCCCAAAAACCAAAAAAAAAAAAGAAAAAGAAACAGTAGGGAGGGGCCGGTGAGGTGGCGCTAGAGGCAAGGTGTCTGCCTTGCAAGTGCTAGCTTGGTCCCCCCAAGCCAGGGGCAATTTCTGAGCGCTTAGCCAGGAGTAACCCCTGAGCATCAAATGGGTGTGGCCGAAAAACCAAAAAAAAAAAAAAAAAGAAAAGAAAAGAAACAGTGGGGAATGTAACTAAAAAGGAATTCTAAATTTTCAAAATACTAAAATTAAAACTGAAAAAATTTAAGACCTAAATTGAAAATGAAAATCATTTATAGTGCAGAAATAAGCAAACACCAGAAATGACAACATTTTAATCAGATGGTTAACAGAAAGCTAGAACCTTGTATGCAAATTTTTAAAAGATTTTAGTTCAAGAGCTATTGACATGTCCCTATAGATAGATTGTCTATAGTAGACCTGTCTATACTGTCTCTAGAAAAAAAGGATTTGTTGTTTTCTGAATTCTCAAAAATAGTTGATCAAGTAGCAAGATTTGTAAAGGTTAATAAAGTCTGGAGAACCCATAGATATTTTAATTTCAGTGTATTGCTTTTTCATAGGTTCAAACAGATCAGAACATAATCCACTGATTGTAATTCCATGCTTGATATATCAGCATTTGTGAAAGTCTGTGTTTTTTCACTACTCTAAATATACCCAAATAAATCCTGAATTCTTGGTATATTCCCTTCTCAGACTTGACTAAATCTTTGCATTTTTTTTTCCTTTTTATATTGAATCCTTTTGTGTGTTATATCTAATTTGTTCTGTTTATTATATAATTACGTTCAGGCTATTTTCTCAACTTGTAATCCAATTCTATACTATATCTAGATTAGTCTTCTAAGCCCGGCTTTTGGTTTCTCACTAAATTTTGGTCATAGCAGACAGTTCCTCAACACATGGATTTCTCAATAGGAAATTTACATAGTCATATCTGCTATTTCCTGTTAGAAGCAAGCCATTAAATATTAGTGGGGGGGGAACACATAATTTTTTTAACTTTCAAAGAAAAATTCATAGAGTATATGTATATCTTTTTAAGAAAAAAAATCGCCACACAAACTCAAATATCTTGGAATCAACTTGACTAAAAATGTGAAGGACCTATACAAAGAAAACTATAAAACTCTGCTCCAAGAAATAAGAGAGGACACGCGGAAATGGAAACGCATACCCTGCTCATGGATTGGCAGGATTAACATCATCAAAATGGCAATACTCCCCAAGGCATTATACAGATTTAATGCTATCCCTCTAAAGATACCCATGACATTCTTCAAAGAAGTGGATCAGGCACTTTTGAAATTCGTTTGGAACAATAAACACCCTAGAATAGCTAAAGCAATCATTGGGAAAAAGAATATGGGAGGAATTACTTTCCCCAACTTTAAACTGTACTACAAAGCAATAGTTATCAAAACAGCATGGTATTGGAATAAGGACAGGTCCTCAGATCAGTGGAATAGGCTTGAATATTCAGAAAATGTTCCCCAGACATACAATCACCTAATTTTCGATAAAGGAGCAGGAAATCCTAAATGGAGCAGGGAAAGCCTCTTCAACAAGTGGTGTTGGCACAACTGGATAGCCACTTGCAAAATATTGAATTTAGACCCCCAGCTAACATCATGTACGAAGGTAAAATCCAGATGGATTAAAGACCTCGATATCAGACCCAAAACCATAAGATATATTGAACAACACATAGGCAAAACACTCCAGGACATTGAGACTACAGGTATCTTCAAGGAGGAAGCTGCACTCTCGAAGCAAGTGAAAGCAGAGATTAACAGATGGGAATATATTAAACTGAGAAGCTTCTGCACCTCAAAGGAAATAGTGTCCAGGATACAAGAGCCACCCACTGAGTGGGAGAAACTATTCACCCAATACCCATCAGATAAGGGGCTAATCTCCAAAATATACAAGGCACTGACAGAACTTTACAAGAAAAAAACATCTAATCCCATCAAAAAATGGGGAGAAGAAATGAACAGACACTTTGACAAAGAAGAAATACAAATGGCCAAAAGACACATGAAAAAATGCTCCACATCACTAATCATCAGGGAGATGCAAATCAAAACAACGATGAGATACCACCTCACACCCCAGAGAATGGCACACATCACAAAGAACGAGAATAAACAGTGTTGGCGGGGATGTGGAGAGAAAGGAACTCCTATCCACTGCTGGTGGGAATGCCGTCTAGTTCAACCTTTATGGAAAGCAATATGGAGATTCCTCCAAAAACTGGAAATCGAGCTCCCATACGATCCAGCTATACCACTCCTAGGAATATACCCTAGGAACATAAAAATACAATACAAAAACCCCTTCCTTACACCTATATTCATTGCAGCACTATTTACCATAGCAAGACTATGGAAACAACCAAGATGCGCTTCAACAGACGAATGGCTAAAGAAACTGTGGTACATATACACAATGGAATATTATGCAGCTGTCAGGAGAGATGAAGTCATGAAATTTTCCTATACATGGATGTACATGGAATCTATTATGCTGAGTGAAATAAGTCAGAGAGAGAGAGAAAAATGCAGAATGGTCTCACTCATCTATGGGTTTTAAGAAAAATGAAAGACATTCTTGCAATAATAATTTTCGGACACAAAAGAGAAAAGAGCTGGAAGTTCCAGCTCACCTCAGGAAGCTCACCACAAATAATGATGAGTTTAGTTAGAGAAATAACTACATTTTGAACTGTCCTAATAATGAGAATGTATGAGGGAAATGGAGAGCCTGTTTAGAGTACAGGCGGGGGTCGGGTGGGGAGGTGGGAAACTTGGGACATTGGTGATGGGAATGTTGCACTGGTGATGGGGGGTGTTCTTTACATGACTGAAACCCAAACACAATCATGTATGTAATCAAGGTGTTTAAATTAAAAAAAAAAAGAAAGAAAAAGGGAAAAAAATCAACAAGTTCTTTTTTTCTTGAAGGAAAATATTCTTTCTTCAAAGAAATAAAGTGAACTCTAAGGAGTTCTAAGAAACCACCCATCATTATCTGGGCTTAAAAAGCCAAAACATTGCTAAGACAGGCTTGATCAATGACTGAGAAATCCAATACCCTGAGATTCTTGTTCCATAAGATAAATTTACCACCAGGTAGATACTAAAGATGTGTTGTTTTGACACTCTCCAAGACTAGGATGCAGGATGCCAAAAAGAGTTGTAGAAGATGAAGATTATACATTTGTTTGATCAGTTGATAATTGAAGACTTGAATTATAACCTTCAGAAATTAAGATACAAAGTATTCCTACTGGCTTCACAAGTAGGAAATTCACTATAAATTGATAGAGAAAGCTCTGATTAATTGACCTGAACATTTAAAATAATGATTTTTTAATATTTTTATGTAAACACCATGGATAAAGGTTGTTCATAATACAATTTTCCACAGAGTTGTTCATGATTGAGTTAGTCATACAATTTCTAACAACCCCAGCAGTTAGCATTTCCCACTATCAGTGTCAACAGTTTAACCCCTCTCATCCTCCCTGATGCCTCTTCCCTCCCACCCAATGCTCTCCCACTTGCCTTTGGGGCAGGCATTTTATCTCTTCCTCTCCTCTCCTCTCTTTTCCTCTCCCCTCCCCTCCCTTCCTCTCCTCTACTTTCCTCTCTTTCTCTCTCCTCCCTCCTCTCTTCTCTCTCCCCCCTCCCCCCTCCCTTCTCGCCCTCTCCTTCTCACCTCTCCCCTTTTCTTTTGTACACTGTGGTTTGTGTTACCTCAAATGAAGGGGTGCCATGAATGTCCTTTTCATATTGAGTTTCCTTATGAACCAGCAATACTACTCCTAAAGATATACCTTAGGAACACAAAAACATAATACAAAAATGATCTCTGCACTCCTATGTTCATCAAAGCACTATTTTGCCTGACAACAAATGAGTGGTTAAAGAAACAATGATATATCTACATAATGGAATACTACTGCGCAACAGTAAGGGGGAAAAAATGAAGTCATGAATTTTGCTTATACATGGATGGACATGGAAAGTATTATGCTGGGTGAAATGAGTCAAAGGGAAAAAGATAAACAAAATAATCTCATTCATGGGGCCGGAGTGTTGGTGCTAGAGATAAGGCATCTGCTTTGCAGCGCCAGCCTAGGATGGACCAAGGTTCTATTTCCCCAGCTTCCCTATGGTCCCCCTTAGCCCGGAGCAATTTCTGAGGGTATAGCCAGGAGTAATCCCTGAGTGTCACCAGGTGTGCACCCCCCCCAAAAAAAATCTCATTCATCACTGAGATATAAGGATGTGGGATGATATTCAGAAACAAAAATAATGATTTTTTTAATAAACAGCAAAGCAAGCCTCAAGCCCACCAAATATCAGCAGAATATAGTTTGTTACTATGATAACTGCTGTTAATATAAAAATATACTTGTATTTCAGAAGCTCAGAAGACTTCATTATGTGTGCTAATGCCCCATTGAAGACAGGCAATTCTTTTATAAATTAACTATTGCAATCCTAAAGCTTCCTTATTTGAATTCATTAAACCAATATATTAGGCATCAAACTTTAATTTATGTCTTTGTATTCTCATCACAGGTTATTGCTTACAATTCTGAAGGTAAAAGTAATCCAAGTGAAGTAGTTGAGTTTACTACATGCCCTGATAAACCAGGGGTACCTGTAAAACCTTCAGTTAAAGGAAAGATACATTCACACAGTTTTAAAATAATTTGGGGTGAGTAAGATCTGATGCTTATTTGTTTGAATGTTAGCTCAGGAAGTTCAATAAGAAGTGATTTCTGAGCATAGAGCCATGAGTGACCCCTGAGCGCTGCCAGGTGTGACCCAAAAACAAACAAACAAAAAAAAAAAAAAGAAGTGATCATTTACGGGGCCAGAGTGATAGCACAGTGGCGATGGTATTTGCCTTACATGTAGCCAATCTCCTTAAGACATCACCAGGAATAATTTCTGAGTGTGTACCCAGGAGTAGTCCCTGAGCACCATCATGTGTGACCCAAAAACCAATGGGGTGGGGGTAGTGATCATTATTAAGAAAATTTAAGGGGAAACTACCACACATAAAACTTTGCACTCATACCATATCATACTCATATATGAAAGTTCATTCATTTCATGTAGAATGATCTCTGAATTTTCTGTAGTAGTACAGGAACTATAACACTATGAAGTGAAAAATCACTGAACTTCTAAAGTTAACTGGTTATCCTGGCTCTCTCAAAAAAAAATGAGAATAATTTATTCATTTTTATTGCCAAGGACCAGAACTTTTACATGCAAAGCCTGTGCTCTTCTACTAAGCTACATTCCTGGAATACATTTAAAACAAATATTTATTGAACTATATACAGTTAATGGGAAAATGGTATTGTAATGAGATGCGAGTAATAGTACTGATTTTTAAAAGCATTACAGGTGGGCTGTTTTTGTTTTCTCAAGTATAGTTTGATATTCTGTTTGCTAGGACTTCCTGGCATTTTTTAATTATCTAAAGCTATTTTGCTTCTTTGAATAGACCCACCAAAAGACAGTGGAGGGGCAGCCATCAATAAATATGTAGTGGAGATGACAGAAGGTCCTAATGGTAAGCAAAACCAGATTCATGCCTTTGTATTTTAGAATGCCTTTTTCCCTTTTGTATACCAGTTTAGAATTCACCTGTTACAACACACTTTTATTTATCATATTCAGAAATAGTGAATCAAATAAAAACTGCTATATTACATTTGTTTTATTATTTAATTTTATTGCTTATTTCTAGTATATGTAGACTACATCCTCTGATGTTAGTTTTTCAGTTAAATATATACCCATATGTGTCATAAAAATTTAGATTACTGTTTTTTAGTAGTAAATTCTAGCTTAGTGTGCTTTACCCTTAAATCATATATTTAACAGCAATCTTTATTACTATGAGATGACCTATTTCCTACTAAAAATGTTTTTTAATTAAGGATAAGCTTCCTATCATATTGGCTATTTCTCACTGTTATAATATTACTGGACCAGTAAACACATTTTAAATACTTAATTAAAAGTAATTATCAGTCAAAGACGGTAACTGTACAAAATCTAGAGTTACAGAGATATTTCACACCAATAAAGCTATGCAAATTTGTCTAGGAAGATGCACACAGTGAAAATTAGATTATTTCCAGGAAACTCAAAATGAGCTTAAATGGTTTCTAACGAATTATGTAATGCTTATTTAGTGAAGCTAGGATACCTGTCGTGTCCATGATACTAAATTGTTAAATATTACCTTGTAACTGATTGAACGTAATTCTTCACCTTACAGGAAACAAATGGGATATGATATACAGTGGAGCTACAAGGGAACATCTTTGTGATAGACTGAATCCAGGCTGTTTCTATCGTTTTCGAGTTTACTGCATCAGTGATGGAGGGCAGAGTGCGGTAAATAAATACATGCAAATTTTTTTTCAAGTTTGGTCAAACAAGATGGGTTACTAGATGCCCCAACGTGTATTGAAATATACCCAAAAATACAGAAAATTTCTATTATGTTAATGTTTAGTTTTATGGTTTTCAGGTTTAGTTAGATCATTGTAGTTAGTGAATATTTATTATTTGGTTGAGAAAATAGAAAATTTTATAAAAGTCAATTTTAGAATAATGCTTAAATACTAACAGGAGTACAAGTGATTGTAGGCAAATTTTCGGCTCCTTTTAAACAAATTGTAATACTTTATAAATTTTAGCATTTTATTAGCAAGCCTATAATTAAAAGTCTTACTCTATACCTTACATTAAAAATAAGTATTTTTAAAAAAATGGTTTGGGGGGGTGGCTTCAGTTTAGGATAACCCTGGTGGTACTTTGGGTCTACTTCTAGTTCAGTGCTCCAGAATTGCTCCTTATGGGGCTAAAAGACCTAGGAATCAAATCCTGGCCTCCTTCATGCAGAGCTTTTTATGCTCAACTCATTCAGCTATCTCTCTGGTCCTTGATTTTAACTAAAAACTGTGTCTTGGAACATTTGTAATTTTTATTTTTCAAATGGAATTGAATGCAAAGAATTGGACTTTTTTAAGAAATAAAATACATGGGACTGGAGAAAGAGTACATCAGGTAAGCCACTTACCTGGCGCACCCAAATTAGATCCCATCCCCCATAAGGTCTCTCAAGTTCTGTCAGGACTTGAACTCAGAGCCAGGAATAAGCCTTGAGCCCTAGGTATGAACCCAAAAAAGTTCTTTTAATAAATAAATTACTAGAATTTTGTTGAAAGTACAAGTCCTGCCCCCCACAGGTTTGTGATCCAGTTGTTTCTCATTTTGTAAGAAAATTTGCCTGAATTTTTTTTAATAAAAATACACATATACAGGCCCGGAGAGATAGCACAGCGGCATTTGCCTTGCAAGCAGCCGATCCAGGACCAAAGGTGTTTGGTTCGAAGCCTGGTGTCCCATATGGTCCCCCGTGCCTGCCAGGAGCTATTTCTGAGCAGAAAGCCAGGAGTAACCCCTGAGCAACGCCGGGTGTGGCCCAAAAACCAAAAAAAAAAAAAAAAAAATACACATATACACACACAGGTAAAAAAGTATCTTTTTCAAAAAAAGGAATTATGATTTCTATGCTTCTGATAGCTTCCTACAAATAGGGTGTCATTTTAGATAAAGTTGCTTACCAAACATTGTTTTTATTATTGGAAATAATATTAAATGTTAACCTTAGTACAATACAGAAGAAGGAATTTAGCATAGAGTTTATTTTTCAGAAAAAGTCTTTTAAAATAGAGCTAAAAGATTCATATTTTAAGACATAGAGATGGAAAGCAGTGTCCAAATACCTGGAAAAGTTTACATGATTTTTAGATTATTTTAGGTGTAAAGGAAACTTTTGTTTTTAATGTTAGGTTAAAAATGCAGTATACAGGGATTAAAGATATATTACAGGAGGTGAGGCACTATCTTCCTCCTATAATTCAACCCTGGTTAAAATTCCTGACACCAAATTTGATTCCCTAAGCACTGCTGGCTATGGCCCAAACCTACTTCCCCTCCCCACCCCAAAATGCAGTATACAATAAAATATCCAACATACTTTAAAATGTCTTGAAAATAAGCAAAACCTTATTTGCAAACCACTCCAAGACTGTACATCTATTTTGATGAGGTAAAAACAATGCCAATTAGATTATAATAAAGGTTTTATTTTTTCATTATGGAAGGAAGTATTTCAAGGAAGTTTCTTCAGTGATTTATATATAACAGTTATATAATACATTTTTATTTACTAGTCTAGATCTTAATTATTTGGGATTTTGATTCAGAAATTAATTTCTCAGTTGTTAGTCAAGTACAAGCGCTTATTTATTTTTCCTTTTTTAAAAACAGTGTTCATTTGTCTTGGCATTTTTGTTTCTGCAGGTATCTGAACCTTTGCTTGTGCAGACTCCAGCTGTACCTCCTGGTCCATGCCTGCCTCCCAGATTACAGGGTAGACCGAAAGCAAAAGAAATTCAGTTGCGATGGGGTAATTTCCACTTTAGTAATAAACTACAATTATGTTAGTTACTCAATGTTTTCTTCCTATTAAATCACATAAAATTTTTGACCTTCAGGACCTCCTCAGGTTGATGGTGGAGCACCCATTTCCTACTACAGCATAGAAATGTCTCCTGTAGAAAAAGATGAACCCAGGGAAGTTTACCAAGGTTCTGAAGTAGAATGTACAGTGAGCAACCTCCTTCCTGGGAAGACATACAGCTTCAGACTGAAGGCAGCTAACAAAATCGGGGTAGGAAGACTTTGCTAACGGAATTAAAATGACTATGGTGTTTCATTTAACATTTACCATAGATCCCATTATTTTGCTTTAAAATGACTCCAAATTATGCAATTTTTATATAAGTCTACATTGATAAATTAGAGAATGGTAACCTGTTATAGAATCTCACTCTTATTTCCAACCCCTACTGAAATTTATGTCACTTCAGATACTTAAGTAAACTTCATGTGATGAACTATGCAGTAATTATTTGCAAATGAGACGCTTCATCTGTGTCTCAAAGACACCAAGTATTTCAACTTGGGAGCTAAGCACGATTCAATTTCTTTTGCTTACAGGGAAAAAAAATTCTTTTTTAAATATTTCTGGCTGGCTTTGACCTTTCATGTATTATGTATTTATGTACCTCCAAATTGGATAGAATAAGTGATACTCTCCATTTTGAAACTGAGAATCTATAAGAGTTCAAAAACTAAATCCTTTTTCAAGTCATATAAAAACAAATCCTAAATCCAGGTTGTTTTACTCCAAACCAAAGACCTTTTTACCTAACTGTGATGCCTGTCATCTCCCTAACATTAAAATGGGTTCTCTGTAAGGACAAAACACTAATTTTCTATATCATTGAGCAATACTTTTTTATTAAACTATTCTATAAATAAAATTTTACAATATTGAAATTTCAAAAAATTTTAAGTTGCACAAAATTAAACTTAATAACTTTAAAATTTCAACTACTACATTTTCATATCCTATCCAACTGAAGTCAATTTTTTTTTTTTTTTTTTGGGGGTTTTGGGTTTTTGGGCCACTCCCGCGGTGCTCAGGGGTCACTCCTGGCTGTCTGCTCAGAAATCGCTCCTGACAGGCACGGGGGACCATATGGGACACCGGGATTCGAACCAACCACCTTAGGTCCTGGATCGGCTGCTTGCAAGGCAAATGCCGCTGTGCTATCTCTCCGGGCCCTGAGGTCAATATTTATATCTGTAAACCTATTTTAAAGTTGTATACAGAGAGTGTTTCTATCTTATCAACCCTAAAGGCTACCAAATGCATTAGGATAGCATTTTATTTTAGTTTAGAAGTTGTATGTTATACTCTACCCACCACTGCAACGAAAGTTGCCACAACCCTCTACCACTGTTTACATCTTTTCTCCTCTTAACTCCATTCCCCATGCCTGGTAATTGATTTCCTTTAACCGTATCAGGGGTTTGTCATCATTCTGTACTATTTGTATTCTTTTTTTTTTTTTTTTTTTTTTTTGGTTTTCCTGGCAGTGCTCAGGCAAATGCCGCTGTGCTATCTCTGGCCCCTACTATTTGTATTCTTATTTTGAGTCTCTTCATTCCATAGATGAATGAAATCCTGTCTTTATCCTTTTACTTTGGCTTTATCGTATTGCAGCAAACTGCATTACTCCATTGTTCTTTTTAATAGCTGCATAGTATTCTATGTTCACAGTATTTTGTTGTTTTGTTTGGGTCAATACCCAGCAGTGTTCAGAACTTACTCCAGGCTCTGTGCTCAGGATCCATTCCTGGTAGGGCTCAGGGGATCTTGTGGTGCTAGGAATTGAATTCAGGTCAGCCACATGCAAGACAAGTATCCTGCCTGCTTATACTATCTCTCTGGCCCCCTGCATAGTATTTTATTATGTGTATATACTTCTTGATCAATTTATTTGTAATAGTTCATTTGAGTTGTTTAGGATAGCATTTTTAATCTTAGTGTCCTTGATATATTTCACATAAAAAATTATCGCAGAATTTCAGGTTAGTGATGATTTGTCAGAATCATCTTAATTTTTTTTGTGTAAACAGTAAATATATATATATATATTTCAGACCCTCCTAAACTAGCTTAAATTTTAAAATACATACTCTAATGCCTTCCTTATTTTATCTATTTCTAACATAATTTCTCCTAATTTATTCCACCTAGTTCCCGTTACTTGCCCTTATTACTTAATATAAAAACCAGTTCAAGTGGGGAAAATAAAAGGAAATAAAGGGAAAGAGAGGACATAGAGTTAATGAAACTTTAAAGTTTCCCCTCCCTGTATCTTCACTACTATAATTTTGATCTTTTTTACTTTATATGAATAAAATGACTAAGATGGGGGCCAGAGAGATAGCATGGAGGGAGTATGTCCTTGCATGCAGAAGGACAGTGGTTTGAATCCTGGCATCCCATATGGTCCCCCGGGCCATCCAGGAGCGATTTCTGAGCGTAGAGCCAGGAGTAACCCCTGACAGCTGCCGGATGTGACCCAAAAACAAAACAAAAAAAAAATATTACTAAGATTGATGGATAACTAGTCAATACTTCTGAGAGGTTGTATAATGTGAAAATTAAGAGCACTGGTTATTTTTTTTCTAGTTTGGACCATTTTCAGAAAAATGTGATATTACCACAGCCCCTGGACCACCAGATCAGTGCAAGCCTCCACAAGTGACATGCAGATCTGCAACTTGTGCACAAGTGAATTGGGAGGTACTGTAATTTCTATGATCTCATATTAACTTTCTTAAGCAATTTTATAAAATTTATAAAATATAATTTATATAATACTAATATATATTTATATAATGTTAATGTAATATATTAGTTATATAATTTATATATTTATAAAATATAAAAATTATTCACTTTTATCTATATATATAATGGTATTGTTCATATTAATTTTCTCCAGTATATTTATTATGTCTAATAATAATTAGTAACTATTTTCTATTTCCTTTGAAACTTAACAAAATGTCTTCAATGTATTACTTAATGGAATTTTTTTGCTCTATTAAAAATAATTTTGGGGCTCAATATGGCCATAAAAAATAAGAAGTAAAATAGTTTATTCATTGTACTTCTAATTCAAAACATGTTATGTTTCTGGACAAACCTTAAACTCTAATGACTTTTCTTAATAAATAGCAATAGAGCTAGAATGATAGCATGGAAGTAGGGAGTTTGCCTTGCATGCAAAAGGACGGTAGTTCGAATCCCAGCATCCCGTATGGTCCCCTATGTCTGCCCGGAGCGATTTCTGAGCATAGAGTCAGGAGTAACCCCTGAGCCCTGCCGGGTGTGACCCAAAAACCAAATAAATAAATAGCAATATACTGTGGCCGGAGTAGTAGCACAGCAGGTAGGGCATTTGCTGAACCTGTCCAGGTTCAATCTCCATCCCATATTGTCCCCCAAGCTTGCCAGTAGAACAGTGATTCCTAAGCACAAAGCCAGAAGTAATTCCGGTTGCCCCCAAAACACACACACACACACACACACACAATACACACACACGCCCCCAAAACACACACACACAAAACACACCCAAAACACACACACACACACACAACACACACACACACACACACGGCATAGTTGTAATTCTGCTTAAAAATTACAAAGAAATGTAAAAGCAATCAGATAATGAAAGTTTTTTTCCCAAAACTGTCAAGACTAATTAAGATGTTTGCCTTCTTCTAAAAGGTTCCTTTGAGTAATGGAACAGATGTCACTGAGTATCGATTGGAGTGGGGAGGAGTTGAAGGAAGTATGCAGATTTGTTACTGTGGACCTGGTCTCAGTTATGAATTGAAAGGACTTTCACCAGCAACTGCCTATTACTGCAGAGTTCAGGTAAAAACACTGAACTTTGGTGTTTTTAAAGCATTTCTCTTTCGTGTTTTTAAGCATTTCTTGCTTAACTTTCATTCTAGGCTCTAAGTGTTGTGGGTGCAGGTCCTTTCAGTGAAGTAGTAGCCTGTGTGACCCCACCCTCAGTTCCTGCTATTGTGACTTGTCTTCAAGAACTGAGTGATGATGAATTAGAAAATTCAACCTACTCACCATCTACTTGCCTTGCAATAAGCTGGGAAAAGCCTTGTGACCATGGTTCAGAGATCCTTGCCTACAGCATAGATTTTGGAGATAAACAACCTTTGACAGTGGGAAAGATTACAAGCTACATTATTGACAATTTGCAACCAGATACAACTTACAGGTAAACTCACAAATAGTTGCAATTTTTGCCTACACCCATCAGTGTTTTAAATAATTTTTTTCTTTATCATGGTTCTTAGAATACGAATTCAAGCTTTGAATAGCCTTGGAGCTGGTCCTTTTAGCCACATGATAAAATTAAAAACTAAGCCACTCCCTCCTGATCCACCTCGTCTAGAATGTGTTGCCTTCAACCACCAAAACCTTAAGTTGAAATGGGGAGAAGGAACCCCAAAGACGTTGTCTACAGATTCTGTCCAGTACCATCTTCAAATGGAAGATAAAAATGGAAGGTAAGTTTTTCTTTTTTGGTATTTTTATTAATTGAGATTCTATGTTAATAATGGTTTCTCATGCACATAATTCCAACACTAAAATTTATCATGGAAGCTATGTCTTTCACTTTTTTGTTTGGTTTTGATTTTGGTTTTTGAGCCATACCCAGTGCGCTCGGTGGTTACTCCTGGCTATATGCTCAGAAATCGATCCTGGCTCAGGGACCATATGGGACACCTGGGACTCTGGCCCCTCGCTTTTGTTTTAAATACAGATCTATAACCATAGAAGTAAATGAAAGTTCCAGAAATGATTCTAAGACCTAATTTTCAGTGTGCTGTTTCTGAGCATCAAAACACACATGAAAATCTTCTTTATTACTTAGATTGGAATGTCAAGAAAAATAAATCATAACTTTTGGGATCTCTGACTCATTTATTTTCTTCATATTAGTAAAAGAAATGTCTCAATTATTTCCAGTAAAAGGTAATTTTTATAACATAATTGATTGGCTTCGGGCCTCTTGACGTTCTAAGTCTGGGATTATGTCTCAGTTCCCTCCACAACTGTGTCACAGGACCTGCCAACTAATGGAATACAGCTTACCTTTTTCATCATAAGATCTATTTGACAGTATGATTGTTTTATTGCTACTCCGGTTTCTTATCTGTGAACTCATTTTTCAATATTTTATTACATCTGTTCCATATACTCACTATACCCCACTAAAATACATGCTTGAATTATATATTAACAAAAGATATTTTTAACACAAATTGTTCTGACTATAAAAATTACTCTTGCATTATTGATACCACATTATATTATATATGCATTCCACAGCTGTTACTCTTCTGATGTTTTAAGAATTGGAATTTAACTTTTCTACTTTTTATTTTATCAGAAACAGTTGTATAGTTTAGGAATTCAGAATACTGATGAAAAATTTTCCTAAGGTTACTCTATTTTTTAATGGAATTACTGTCTTAGCCAAGTATTTTGTAATAGAAAATGGAAAAATCCATGCTGTTTATGCATGTTTATGCATAAGTGCTCTCTTAGATATTTCACATTTAAAATATGAAACCAGGGCTCGGAGAGATAGCACAGCAGTAGGGCATCATTGCACAGAAGGACGGTGGTTCGAATCCCAGCATCCCATATGGTCCGCCAAGCCTGCCAGGAGCGATTTCTGAGCATAAAGCCAGAGCGCTGCTGGGTGTGACCCAAAAACCAAAAAAAAAAAAAAAAAAAAAAAAAAAAATGAAACCATAACAAGAGCAAGTGTATTTCACAGAGCAAACAATATTGATCATTTCCTGAAATCCGCACCTCTGAACGTTAGCCTGTGTTCGTGGCAGAATTTTATCTACCCATTTTAGTCTTTTGTCTCAGAGGAGGTTCCTTGAAAATTTTCTTGCCCTTTCTAGCATTTACATTGGGAAAAGATCTAATTAGTATTTGAAGATAACAGAATAAATGCTATATTTATTTAGATTATTATAGTCCATGTTGTATTATAAAATATCAAACTTTAGTACCTAAAGAACTATTTATTGTAAGGTATGAGTATGGCCTTTAGCTATGGGAAATAAGAAAGTAAAGCTTTTTAATAATATTGAATTTTATTTTATTATGGTAGTGTGACATAATGAGTAAAGTACATGCCTTGCATTGAAGTGGCTAACTCCATTTCGATCCTCAACACCACATACAGTGCTTTGTGCAGCCCAAGAGTGATCCCTTAGCATAGAGCCAGAATACACTCTCATCACAGACAGATGTGGCCCAAAAAGAAATTAATAACAAATTCATAATTACAAAATTATAAATTAATTTGGGCTGGAGGGGTGGCCGGAGGTAAGGCATTTGCCTTGCAAGCACTAGCCTAGGACAGACCGGGTTTGATCCCCTGGTGTCCCATATGATCCCCCCAAGCCAGGAGCAATTTCTGAACGCATAGCCAGGAGTAACCCCTGAGCATCAAACGGGTGTGACCAAAAAAAAGCAAAACAAAGAAAAATTAGAAATTAATTTATATCCAGATAGCATACAAAAACAACACTTTACCAGAAGTCTAAGAAGTCTATTGTGGTTGAACGTAATTTTCAAGATATGACATATCGGGAAATTAATAATTCTGTAATTTTTATTTTTTAAATAGAATTATTAAGGATTTCTTTCTATCACTATTGTTCCTCTGGTCCTTATTAGGCTTTTTAAACTTTAAAGTATGTTTTCTTACATACAAATCTACATATACCTATACACAATAAAACAATGTTGACTTTTATGATCTTGGTACATTATTTAATTTATTTAATTTAATTTATTTTAATTTAATTTATTTAATTTATTTCAATTGTGTTTAGGAATTTTTAATAATATAGTCAAGATTTATTTTTAATAAGTCATTTCCATTTTAGGTTTGTGTCTTTATACAAAGGACCATGTCATACATACAAAGTACAGAGACTTAATGAGTCAACATCTTATAAATTTTGTATTCAAGCTTGTAATGAAGCAGGCGAAGGTCCTCTCTCCCAAGAGTATATTTTTACTACTCCAAAATCTGTCCCAGCTGCCTTGAAAGGTATGTTATTCCCTTTTATTTATTTAATAATGAGGGTAAAAGCATTTTGATTTTGTTTGATAGTATGTTTATTAATATTTAATGAAAATGAAACATGTATATTATAAGAAAATATAGACAAGTTTCAGTAATAAAAGCTATTTTGTGTAAGTGCCAGGAGATAGAGTGCTTACCAGGCTTACCTATATGCACCCTACATGGGTTCTGTCCTGGCACCAACTGAGCATTGCCAGGTGCTGCTCTGGAGGCCCTAGGCATGGAAGAAGTGGCCCAGTATCCCAGACCCTGCAAGACCAACCATTGAACTACTGGTCTGGTTGGCTATCACTCATTGGTGGGCCCCTAGACCAATTTGGCATTACATGGAAATTTTTCCCCAAAATTTTTTATCTGGCATATGAGTGCTTGGTCAAGTATTAATTTTTGTCGCTGGTAATTAACATAAAAATACTAAGTTGAGGGGCCAGAGCAATAGCAGAGTGGGTAGGGCATTTGCCTTGCATGCAGCTGACCCTGATTCAAGCCCCAGGATCCCATGTGTTCCCCCAAGCCTGCCAGGAGTGATTTCTGAGCACAGAGCCAAGAGAAAAACCCCGGGGTGCCACCAGGTATGGCCCTCCCAAAAAAAATTATTAAGTTGAATAGATAACATGGTTTTCTATGCTATTTCTGCTATTGTTACTTTAAAAAAATCTACAAGCTAATTATTTTGAGTCATGATCATTTCTTTAATTTGGACTGAATGAGAAAACTGAGTTATGTGAAGTGAAACAAATTCTTGGTTTCATTTTTAAATCACATTTACACACATATATACAGGCGTACCTTATTCTATTATGTTTCATTTTTTCAAAATTTTTCACCAATAAAAGATTGAGTCACTGAAGGTGCTACTCAAATGAAAGTTATTGCTTTAAAAACAAACTATTTTTTTTAAGTTTTTAAAAAAATTCTATCTTTAAACAATGCTGTTAAGCAGTAGCCGATAGTATGGTAACAATATAATATTTGTATATACTGGAAAACTAGAAAATTATTACTTTATACTTTAATGGTGGTCTGGAAAAAAGCCCACAATATCTTCCAAGGTATGTTTGTATGTTTTTTAAATTAACTTCTTAATGATTCTTACTTTTATGTGGATTTTATAAGGATGGTACTGGTATATATTTAGACAAAAAAAAGAATTCTTTTTTTTTTTTTTTAACTTTATTTATTGATTGATTGGTTGTTGGGCTACACCCAGTAGTGTTCAGGGTTAGTGTTGGCTCTGCACTCAGAAATTGCCCTTGTCAGGCTGGGGGACCATGTGGGATGCTGGGAATCAAACCAGGTCCTCCTGGGTCAGCCGCATACCTGGCAAATGCTCTATGACTGTGTTATCTCTTGGCCCCCAAAAGACTTCTAATAGCATATTGAATACGTAATTTACTAAACATATTTATTGCTATTAGACTAAGACCAGTTTGCTAACAATGTTGATGGATTTCACTGAGTAATTTTTTTGTCCTTCATCTGGTTTAGTAGCTTTTGTGATTAAGGAATTGAGGCTATTCTTCAAGTTATCCTTTTACAAGATTTCTTAAGATGCAAAATTTCATGTACTCCTATTAAGTAACATTAAAGTTGTTTTAAAACTGTAATATCCTCTGTTAGCTTTTTTTAGCTTGGGCCATCAAGATTGATTGTTGGTTTGTCAATCTGGACAGTGTAGTATCTGATAAGAATGAGCAATTGGGGGCTGGCGAGGTGGCGCTAGAGGTAAGGTGTCTGCCTTGCAAGCGCTAGCCAAGGATCAGGACCAAGGTTCGATCCCCCGGCGTCCCATATGGTCCCCCCAAGCCAGGGGCAATTTCTGAGCGCTTAGCCAGGAGTAACCCCTGAGCATCAAACGGTGTGGCCCGAAAAACCAAAAAAAAAAAAAAAAGAATGAGCAATTGATTATTTCAAAAGTTCACTGATATTTATTTCAGATTTGTAATTGGATTTTAAGATGTGTTATATTTATGTATATGTATGATGTGCCAAGTTAAAAAATATTGAATAGAATCTTTTTCTTTTACAGCCCCCAAAATCGAGAAAGTAAATGATCATATTTGTGAAATTACATGGGAGTGTTTGCAACCAATGAAAGGTGATCCAGTTATTTATAGTCTGCAAGTTCTTATGGGAAAAGAATCAGAATTTAAACAGGTTTGTGATAAAATATAATTCTAATGATATAATTCATATTGTTCTCACTTACATGTATTTCCAATGAAATACTTAACTATCTTTACCCTTATCATTTAAATACTTGTTCAGTACTTAGGTATGTTCAAAAATTAATAAGTATCTAATATGTCAAGATATGGCCAGAGACATAGTACAAGCAGTTGCCTTGCATGCACCCAACCTGGTTCTAGTCTTAGCACTGCAAATGTTTCCCCCATATATTGCCAGAAGTGGTGCCTTGCACACAGATCCAAGAGTAAACCTATCCATAACCAGGTGTGGCCCGAAGACCTGCCCCAAAAATAATAAAAATGTGGGAGTCTTTGAGGCATGTACTAAAAGTTTAAGTAGGTTGCTCACTCATTTGTCAAGGATTTATTGAACTCTGCCAGGCACTCAGGAAAAAAAATCAGAATGAATAAAAAGTCCTTAACTGTGAAGTTCAGAATATTACACTGAACAAAATGTCTTTTACTATGGAGTTTATTGCTAAGAGAAAAAAAAAGCCAGTAAAAGCAAGTAAACACATCTATTTTTACTATGTCGGGCTATAGTAAGTGTAGTGGATAAAAAAGAATTTAAAGAAGCCAGAGCAGTTTTACAGCAGGTAGGACACTTGCCTTGGTTGCAGTCAGCCGGGTTCAATCCTCCGCACCCTGTATAGTCCCCCAAGTCTGCCAGAAGTGATTCTTGAACACGGAGGCAGAAATAACCCCTGAATACTGCCAGATGTGGCCCAGAAAAATAAAATATTAGTAAAGAAATGTGAAATACTTATTGAAAAGGCAGTGCTGGGTCCAAAGCGGTGGCCCGGCGGTAGGGCATTTGCCTTGCACACGGCTGACCTAGGATGGACAATGGTTCGATCCCCCAGATCCTATATGATCCTCCAAGCCAGGAGCAATTTCTCAGTGCAGAGCCAGGAGTAACCCCTGAGCATCACCAGGTGTGGCTCAAAAAAAAAAAAAGAAAAGACAGTGCGGGGGTGGGGGGGAGCCGGAGGGATAGCATGAATGTTAAGCATGGTGGTTCGAATCTGGCATCCCATATGGTCCCCCGAGCCTGCCAGGAGCAATTTTTGAGTGTAGAGCCAGGAGTAAAACCTGAGCGCTACCAGGTGTGACCCAAAATCAAAAAAAGAAAAGACAGTGCTGTTTAGTACATAGAAGTAACCGTTGAATAGAGACGTCAATAAAATGAAAATGGGAGAATATACCATGAAAGAGAAATAGTTAAAAAGATTAAAGCCAGACAAGTTGGTTAAATTTAACAAACAAGGAAGAGAACAAGTATGGGCCAAAGTTAACAGGGTAAAGAGTAGTCAGGTCATTAAGAGATTAAGTCAGGTATTTAACCCTTAACATTTGAGTGGCATAAAGATCATACAGCATACTAGATCATATACTGGGGCTTATTTTACTCCACATAAAATGACAAACCAGTGGAAGATTTTGATCACAATAGTCATGATTGGATACAGGGTCATTCTTACTATAGTGGGCCATGGACATTTGCAGAGATTAGAAAGGAGGCTTTTGGAATAAAGTCATTTTATAATGCAGTTATGTCAGTTGTAGAAACATATCTTCATGGCTAGAGAATTCAAACATTGCTTCCTAGTAAAAATGAATAGCAGTCAGATGAATATATTTTTCTGCAACTCCAGTATTTTGTTTGGGGTCACACTAGCAGTGTTCAAGAGTACTCCTGGCTCTGTGCTCAAAAATTGCTCCTGGCAGTTTCAAAGAACCATGATGCCAGGAATCGAACCTGGGTCAGCCGCTTGAAGGCAAATGCCCTACCAGCTATGCTATCACTAGCCCCTGCAACTCAAATTTTGCAAACTTTTCTTTTGATTTTCCTTGAGTTCTCATTACTTTGTATTTCTTTTTTCACTGTAAAATATATTTCACCCTGGTGCTGTTAATAGATGCTATTACCTAATAATGGGCTATTTTTCAATATAACTTTCTTTCTTCAAGATCTATTAAATTATGGAAGGATAATAATTTAAATTACAAAAACCCTCAGCTTAAATTTGGCATGTGGTTGTTTAACTTTATTAAGTGATCTGCAAATTGACATGATAATTAGATTTGAATATAATTTATAAATAGGTTCCTTCCAGGGAGGAAACAAAATATTAAAGAAAATATAATTGTATTAATGTTAAAAGGAAATAGCATCTCACTTTTGAGCATTATGAATTTTTATAAACTACACACTATATAAAACAGCAATGCTAATTCTAATTTAAAAGACCAGTCATCATTTTTTGCCTTTTTATTTTTAAAACACTTAATAATAATTTCCTGAAAACACCCTCCTATGTTAAAAGTTTCTGGGCCTGATAAATAGCAGTACAAGTGTTAAGACAGTGTTTGTTCTATACACTACTAGAACGAGGTTCAACCCTTGCACCACTTAAGATCTCCTGAGCCACCACTAGGTACTACACCAAAAAAAAAAACAAATTGTAAGTTTCAAAGTTTAGAGGCCAGAGAGATAGT
Source organism: Suncus etruscus (assembly GCF_024139225.1). Classification (NCBI taxonomy): domain Eukaryota; kingdom Metazoa; phylum Chordata; class Mammalia; order Eulipotyphla; family Soricidae; genus Suncus; species Suncus etruscus. The sequence goes on from NC_064855.1 coordinate 61,299,437, forward strand.
ACAGAAAATAAGGGGCCTGCCTTACATCATGTGGCCAATCAGAGTTTGAATCTCAGCACCACATAAGGTTCCAAAGCATAGCCAGAGAGTTCAGGAATAACCCCTTATTGACTGTGACCCAAAAACAAGGCCAATAAAAGTTTAAAAGTTCATAAAACTTTATAATTTACTATGTATTAATGTCATCCCTTGACGTAATTCTTTAAAATTAGATTCTCACTTCTTTCAATATAAATCATAACTCATTAATACATAGTATAACTAATCTTAGTGACTCTGGATAAAGATTTTTTGCATGGGAAAATCTATACCAAGTTCTCAGTGATGCTCAGGGATTACTCCTGACTATGCACTCAGAAATTTCTCCTGGCTTGGGGGACCTTATGGGATGCAGGGATTCAAACTACCATTCATCCTGGATTGGCTGCATGCAAGGCAACGCCCTACTGCTGCGCTATCACTCCAGACCCATTATACCAAGTCTTAATGTCTGCTAGCTTCAAATAAATGTGTTTTCCAGAATAGGTGCTTCCTAACCAAAATGTTATCTCAAGTTATACAAGATAAAAGGAAAATAATTAGAGGACAGTAGAGTTGCTTTTAAAGCAGATCAATTCTTCTCAGAATCTCTCTCATCCATATCTAAGGCATCTTCTGTCAGAATTCATTATAGCTTATGTTTTCCTCAATTTATAATGGGGGTTTAAGCCCATCATATGTTTGAAAACATATGTTGACCTGTTAACCCATCAAGTTTAGCCTACCCTTTCTTAAAGACCTCCCTTAGAAGAATTTCGATAGCCTACAAGTTTAGCAAGATTAACACAAAGTATGTTTTTTAATAATTTTTATTTTGATCGTAGTGGTTTACGTATTGTTGAAAATAATATTATAGGTACATATTTACATAAAATCAGGGGGGTTCCCATCACCGATTTGTCCTCCCTACACCTCCATATTTGTCCTACCTCCCATATCCTCCTCCCTCACCCCAGGGGCTGCGAGAATATGTGGTCCCCTTTGTACCTAGCTTACTACTTAGTAGTCTTGGTCTTGGTGCCTCCCTTATTTCCCCCTCTAACTGGGAGGAAGGACTACATTGTTCAAGTTATGTGGTTTTATTTGAAGAGGAGAAAAGTAATAAACTGGGGTAAAAGTCTAATACACCGAAAGTGGGCGGAATCCTTCTAGAGGCTCTCATCGTCGGTTTGAGAATGAAGGAGAAAAAGAAGGTGAAACACCCCAACAGTACAAAAAGAAGTGTCAAATATTCAGTGAGCACTCCAGTGATAACGATAGGCACCACAAAAAAAGCCATGGTCTTGAGTTAAAAAACATGGCAGAGCATCTAAAGAAAGAAAAGAAAAGAAGAAGAAATATATATATATAAATATAAATGGGGACAACTTCAATAACCACACCGAAACAAAGAAATTGGGAAAAAGTAGATAGGTAAATAAAAATAATGATAATAATAAATGAAGAAAAAAATAATATATAAAAGATAAAAAATGTTTTGTGCTTTTTGCCTTTTTTTTTCCCTCCTGCACTGGCACAGTAACACTTGGCCTAAGCATTATGGGGTTTCTCCACCCTTGAGGTATATTGTCACGGGATTAACTATAGACTTCGTTCAGGTTCATTTACTCTACCGGTGGTGCTTTCATGGTGTTTGGAAAACTGCTCCATCCTGGGTGATGAAATAAGACCTCTGTATTTAGAGATCTCAGTATCTGCACAGGTTGAGGAGTGGGATTTATGATGAAGTCTTTCGTTGTGGCTCTAGAAATTCTTTTCCCTCAGTGTGATTTTAGTCCATCTTCTGTGGTTGGTGGTCTTGGTCTTTGCACTGATCCTAGGATGGAACCTAGGATAGCGTCTTTCATTGTGTTTCCAGGAGCCCCATTCTGTTTTAATTGTCTCTGCCGGACCTTTGGAACTGGGGATCATGGTTGTTGTGCGGCTTGTAGTTCAAATCCTAGACTATGGCTTTTTATTGGTCTCAAGATATATTCAGTCCAGTCATGGTTCTAGCAGCGAGTCATCTGTAAATCGCGATCTTGGCTTTTGGACCGACCAAAGGGTGACAAGTCTTCTGATTTTGTCTTATCATTAGCTGGTGAGGTAGGATAACCTGTTCTTAGGTCAAGTTGTTCCCATTTTCTTTGTTGTCAGGATATCATATTAGAGCTGGCACTTGTTGGTGGAGCAGTATTAAGGATGTCCTGATGGGATTTGTTTCCTATAGCTGTTGTGAAGAACTGTGTCAATTCTATGTCTGGGATCCAGGGTTCAAGGCTGGACGATGGTATCTAATCACCTGAGCTCTAAGTTGGGTCCGCGTATCATATTTTCAAGGTGGGATGTATCCCTGTATTGTAAAAAAGTATGAGTTCTTATCTCTAGTAGATAAGAGCTTTTTTTTATATGTAAGATTTCCCCTTTTTTTAGTGTGCCTTTGCAGGGAGAAATGGTGCTACTTTATATTGTTGGTGCATTTGAGGGTGGACAGAGAAGAAAACAGAAACAGGTCACACATTCAAACAAGATAAAAATAGGAATAAAAGTATATGTGTCACATATGTATATGTAGAACAAACATTTAAAAAATGAATTAAAATAATTAAAGGAACCATGTGATGCATGAGACTACCTTACTTTTGGGGAAAAGCAGGTAAAGGGGTGGTGCAATACCGGTCTTATACTTATGTTGGAAGTATAGGTTTCCCCATTGTCTTTTAGAATTTTCTTGTGTGTGGGTTCCCAGGCACCTTTCCATCACTCCCCCTGACCTTCTTGAGATTGGCAAAGGATTTGCGGCAGGGAGGTCTTGTAAGAGTTCTTGCATTGGGGATACTTTTAGAGCTAAGTCCAGTTTCAAGTAACAGTCCACGGTAGGGGGATTTGGTAGGGAGGGCCGTTCAGCATAAGTCCGCAGGGGAGTTGGTTGCCTTTTCTTGCGGGGGGCGAGGTGTGAGTTTGACTGGGTGTCCCTTCGTTTGGGTGCTGGGTACTGGTTCCTTGGGGTAGGAGGTCAGTCTTGATGCCTAATGGATTAAGAACTAAGGGTGAAGAGTTTTAATACAGTGGGAGGTCTGGATGGGATTGGGGGGGTGAAGGGATAGTTGGATTTCCAAAGGGGGGAAAGGGGAAAGTATATAGAAGGGGTAGGAAACAAAAAAAGAGAAAATATATTAGAAAGGGAGAATGGGAAAAGAAGAAAAGGAAAGAAAAGAAAAAGAAAAAAGAAAGTAGTGAGAAGAGAGGAGAAAATAGCAAGGGAATGCTAGTTTGCTTAATGTGTTCAATGAGTAGGGCCTGTAGTATAAGTCTGTACGTCACAGTTGCTGCTTTGATGGTCTGACTGGTCACATGCTTCAAATCCTAAAAGAAGGTATAACCTAGAGATAAAGTGTATGTAAGAGTTTTCTCGGGACCTTCTCGTAGTGCAAGCTGGTATCTTGTGACTGAGCCCCGAGATGCCATCTTAGTTTGTCCACCCTTTGTATCCAAGAACGCCTGTGGACAGAAAAGCTGAGAGGTTATTTTAAATATAGTAAGATTAAGGCATCAAAACATAGGGTTATGGGATGTTTCCTTTGGAGTCAGTGGTTTCCCGTGGTATACTTTACCTGTGATCCTGTATAAGATCCCTAAAGGATTATTATAGGCCTTTGTAGTAGAAGGCTGATTACTTACTGTTCTCTCTATGCTGCTGTTTCTACAGTTGCTGGTTTCTTTGTGGTATAATGTGTAGTCAAGAGTTTGTGTTGTTCCTTTTTCATGTATTTTGGGCACTGCTCCCAAGTATACGTTGAGTATTACCGTGTTTGGAGTTTTTACCCTGTTATACCCTCTTATTTGATTGTTGCGTATTAGTTGTATATAAAGTGTATGTTCTGGGTGCTTCAGAATAGTGCTATCATTCTGTGTTTATCTTTTGTCTTCTGACTTACTTCGTTTAACATAATATGTTCTAGGTCCATCCATGTTGCTGCAAAGTCTGTGATTGTAGCATTTCTGACTGCCATGTAGTATTCCATTGTGTATAAATACCACATCTTAATGATCCATTCATCTGTTGTTGGACATCTAGGTTGGTTCCAAGATTTGGCTATTATTACTGAGTACTGCAATAAACAGTGGGGTGTACACATAATTTGAAATGAATGTCCTTCCAACTTGAGGGTATATACCTAGAAGAGCAATTGCTGGGTCAAATGGCAGCTCAATTCTGAGTTCTTTGAGCACTCTCCAGACTGTTTTCCATAGGTGTTGGACTAGGGGGCATTCCCACCTGCAGTGGATGAGAGTGCCTTTCATACCGCATCCCCGCCAACAGAGGTTATTCCCATTATTTTTGATGTGAGCCATCCTCACTGGTGTAAGGTGGTATCTCATTTTTGTCTTGATTTGGATCTCCCTGATGCTGAGTAAAGGTGAGCATGTTTTCATGTGTTTGTTGGCCATCCTTCTGTCTTCCTCAGAAAAGTGTCTATTCATTTCATCTCCCCATTTTTTATGGCTTTGTTTGGTTTTGGGGGGCTCAGCTTTCTGAGTGCTTTGTATGTTCTAGATATCAGCCCTTTATCTGATATGTCGAGTGAAAAGATTTTTTTCCCATTCTGTTAACTTCTTGTGTTAAGTAGGGTTTCTTTTGCCATGTAGAAGCTTTTTAGTTTGATGTAGTCCCATTTGTTTATGTTTGATGCTAAAGTTCTTGCCATTGGTGCTCCATCCTCGAACACCTTTTTGATATATAGGTCTTCGAGTGTTCTGCCTATTTTATTCTCGATAAACTTTATAGATTCGGGTCTGATTTCAAGGTCTTTGATCCATTTTGATTTGACTTTTGTGTAAGGAGTAAGGTATGGGTCAATTTTCATTTTCATACATGTGGTTTCCCAGTTGTACCAACACCATTTGTTGAGTAGACTTTCTTTGTTCCATTTCAAGTTCTTGCTTTTATCAAATATTAGTTGGCTGTATATCTGGGGGTTTATGTCTGGGAATTCTGTTCTGACCCACTGCTCTGAGGTCCTGTCTCTGTTCCAGTACCATGCTGTTTTGATCACTATGGCTTTATAGGATAGTTTCAAGTTAGGTAAGGAGATGCCACCCAGCTTCTTGTTTTTCAGTATTTGTTTGGCTATCCTGGGTCTTTTGTGGTTCCAGATGAATTTTGTGATTGATTGTTCTAATTCTTTAAAGAACGATGTCTGAATTTGGATAGGGATTGCATTAAATCTATATAGTAGTTTGGGTAGGATAGTCATTTTGACTATGTTAATTCTACCTACCCATGAGCATGGGATGTTCTTCCATTTCTTTAGATCATCTTCAATTTCTTTCTGAAGCGTTTTGAAGTTTCCCTGGGATAGGTCTTTCACTTCCCTTGTAAGGCTGATTCCTAGGTACCTGATAATTTTTGATACTATTTTAAATGGAATTGTATTTTTAATCTTAGGACTTCTAAGGTTATATTGAATAATAGTGGAGAGAGTGGACAGCCTTGCCTAGTTCCTGACCTTAGTGGGAATTCTTCTAGCTTCTGCCATTAAGTATAATGTTGGCTGTAGGCTTTTCATAGATAGCTGTAACTATCTTGAGGAAGGTTCCTTCTAATCCTATTTTGCTGAGTGTCTTTAACATGAAAGGGTGTTGGATTTTGTCAAACACTTTCTCTGCATGTGGTTTTTGTCTTTCTTGTTGTTGATGTGATGTATAATGTTGGTTGATTTGCGTATGTTGAACCAACCTTACATTCCTGGAATAAAACCCACTTGGTCATGGTGTATGATCTTTTTGATGAAGTGCTGAATTCAGTTTGCTAAGATTTTGTTGAGTATCTTTGTATCTATGTTTTAGTGAGATTGGTCTGTAGTTTTCTTTCTTGGTGGTGTCTTTGCCATCTTTGGGAATGAGTGTGATATTAGCCTCATAAAAGGAATTAGGGAGGATTCCTGTTTTTTCTATGATTTGGAAGAACCTATGGAAAAGTGGTAGAAGGTCTTCTCAGAATGTTTGGTAGAATTCACTTGTAAATCTATCTGGGCCTGGACTTTTGTTCTTAGGGAGCTTCTTAATTACATCTTCAATTTCCTCTGAGGTGATTGGTCTGTTTAGGCTTTCTAGTTCTTCCTTTTCCAGTCTCGGAAGATGGTAGTTTTCCAAGAATCTGTCAATTTCTACTGGGTTCTCTAGCCTAGCTGAGTATAGTTGTTCATAGTATGATCTCATGATATGTTGTATTTTTGGGGGTTCTGTTGTAATCTCTCCCCTTTTATTTGTGATCCTACTGATTTGGGTGTTTTCCCTCTTTTTTTTTTTTTTTGGTGAGTTTTGCCAGTGGTTTGTCTGTCTTGTTTATTTTTTCGAAAAACCAAATCCTGGTCTCATTGATTTTTTGTATTGTTTTCTTAGTTTCTATGTTGTTTATTTCTGCTCTGGTTTTTATTATTTCTTGCCTTCTGGTTGTGGTTGGATTTCTCTGCTGCTGTTGTTCCAATTTCTTGAGGTGATCGTTTAAACTGTTGATTTTTTTTATTTTCCTGTTTCTTGACTAGACCTGTATTGCTATGAGTTTCCCCCTAATTACTGCTTTTGCTTGTCCCACAACTTTTGACAAGTTGTCTCTTCATTATCATGTCTCAAAGAATCTTTTTATTTCTTCTTTGAGTTGTTCTTTGATCCAGCTGTTGTTGAGCAGCATGTTGTTTAATCTCCAGCTATTAGTTTTTCTCCATTGCTTCTTCTTGAAGTCAATTTTGACCTCTGTTGCATAGTGATCTGATATGGTACTTCTAATGATCCTTACATTTGTGGTCTTATATAGGTTGGCTTTGTATCCTAAGACATGGTCTATTCTGAAGAAGATTCCATATGGACTTGAGAAGAATGTGTATTCTGCTTTCTGGGGATGGAGGGCTCTATATAAGTCTATTAGCCCTAGATCTCCTATTTTTTCATTTAGAGCTCTTAATTCTTTGCTATTTTTCTGTTTGGTGGACCTGTCCAGTGGTGATAGTGGAGTATTGAGGTCTCCTACTATTATCACATTTCCCATCATGTGTTTCTCCAGGTTTGTGAGCAGTTGCCTCACATATTTTTCTGGCTCTACATTAGGTGCATAGATATTGACCAGGGTTAGTACTTCTTGATCTAATGTTCCCCTAATCAGTAAGTAGTGACCCTCTTTGTCTCTGATCACTTTCTTGAGGTTGAATGCAATTTGGTCTGATATAAGAATGGCTGTCTCTGCTCTTTTTTGTTTTCCATTAGCCTGAATAATTACTTTCCATCCTTTTATTCTAAGCCTGTGTTTATCCTGTAGTTGTAGGTGTGTTTCTTGCAGACAGTTTATTACAGTCCGGTTTATATTTCCTAATCCAGTTCTCTACTATGTGTCTTTTAATTAGAGAGTTTAGTCCGTTAACATTTAGGGAGATTATTGAGAGAGAGGACTGTTGTGCAATTGTGTTGTGTGGAGTGGTTGTTGTTACAATCGGGGGTTTGGATTGTGCAATTCGTCTCTGAGTAGGTCATTTAGGATTGGCTTTGTTTGCACAAATAGTTCAAGTTTTTTCTTGTTTGAGAATGTTTTTATTCTGCCCTCCCATATGAATGATAGTTTTGCTGGGTATTGGACCCTACGTTGGAAATTTCTTTCATTCAGTCATTTAAATATGTCATTTCCACTGTCTTCTTGCTTAAATTATTTCAAAATGGGAGATCTGGTTTGATTCTTATGTCCCTACTTTGTACTTCAGGGTTTTTTTCTCCCTTATTGCTTTGAGGAGTTCCTCTTTCTCTTTGTTTTTTGCCATTTGGATTACTATATATCTTGGTGTTTGTTTATAGGGTCTGTTTTATTAGGGACTCTCTTCACTTCCTGGATTTGCACTGAAGTTTCTTTCCAGAGTATGGGAAAGTTCTCTGTTATTATTTCTCTGACTACTTGTTCTTCCCCTTTCCCTATTTCCTCCCCTTCTGGTATTCCCACAATTCTTAGATTGTTTCTTTTGTCCTTGTTCATTAGATACTGGACTTTTTCTTCCAGTGCTTTGCCTTTTATTTCTTTGTTGGTTTCTTGATCATTTTTTCTTTGCAGTTTTCTTTGAGTTCCTCAGTGTGCTTCTCCAACTCTGTGTTTCTGCTCGTAAGGCTTGTTACTTTGTCTTTTAATTCCTTCAATTCTTTTTGTATGGAATCTCTCATGTTCTTTAACATTTCTTCTTTAATTTGGCTGATTTGTTCATCCATAGATTTCTTATACTCTTTAGCTAGCGTTTCTTTCATTTCTTTTATCAATTCTTGCATTTCCTTCCTCATGGCTGCTTTTAGGTCTCCTTCCCATGGATCTGTGCATTTGGGTGAACTTGGAAACTTGCTAGGGTTTGTCTCTGTATCTCCAGATATTAGAGTTCTCCTTGATTTACCCATATTTCTTTGCATTTATTGGTGTGGTTTGGAGTGCTATGCTTTCAAAATTCAGCCTGCTTTGGTTCCCTGTGGCGTGGGTATGGGTCCCCTCCCTGAGGGTGGTTCTAGAAGGGGCTGTTGGGTGAGCTCGCTGAGGTTTGACTCCTACTGTGCTCTTTATGTGGCCTAATCCTTTGCTTTTCCCTTTTGTTGTCCGTTAGTGCAGGTCCTCTTCTGGCCACAATGGTGGAGGGCGCTGTTGAGCCTAGCTCTTTCTCCCCCCTTTTGCTACCTGGAGTGGGCCTTCCTTCAGTGGGTCTTGTCAATTTCCTTCTCCTTAGTCCTGTCAGCCAGTGCAGTTCCGCTTCTGACCACAATGGTTGCTGGCGCTGTTGAGCCTAGCTCTCTATCCTCCCTCCTCTCTGGAAGTCAATGGAGCTCCGCCCCCTCCGAGCCTCAGCAGAAGAAATTCCCACAGCCAAACCCACCTGGTAGCTGCCCTCAGGTCCACTCCGGGGCTCAGGTGTTAGGCTGCTCTAAGTCACCCAAAGGTCCAGTTGGCCGGTCCAATCTCACCCAGTCTATTGGTCCTAGCCTGTCCCAGCTGCGCAGAGTGGGTCAGGTGCAGGGTTCTCCTCACACCTCCTACACTCCACTCGGGCTTGGGGTCCCTGGGGCGGGGCTCTCGGTGCTGGCACTGCCGTGGGTCTAGGGCGCCCACATGGGAAGTGGAGACTCAACCAGATGGCTCTCCTCTTCGGCTTGGAGTCCCTGGGTTGCTTGGGGTACCCGGGTAGCCGCAGGTCTAGGGCACCCACGTGGTGGAGAGGGACTCAACCCACTCCGCTCGGGCTTGGGGTCCCTGGGGCGGGTTGCTCGGGGTGCCAGGGCAGCCGCAGGTCTAGGACGCCCACCCACAAAATATGTTTTATAAGTATGTCTTGTGATTTATTTTGTTGGATATTATACTTAAAGTGAAAAATGCCTGATTAAAAATTTAGTTGTTTCTACTAAAATACATACTTTTTCAGTAAACTTAAGTATAAATATAATTAATTGTAACATTAAATATAATTTTAATTTTATAAATATAAATATAATTAAATATAATTAAATATATATCATGTTCTTAAACACATTAAAAAGCTGCTCTCAATTCCTCAACAATAGTAGAAAAGAAGAGATAAAAAAGAGCTTTGTGATTAATTATAATTTTAAAATTTTCTTTACATGTTTTAAATATATATACTCACATAATTCACATATATCATACTTATAATCATAAATATTTATTTGCAATAATGTATTCAGAGATCACATATTAGGTATGTGTTGCTTAATAGTGACTCAAAGATGTGCATTGCTTCAAATAGTTTATACGGTATAATCTAGGCATATGGGGGTGGCTGTACCATTTAGATTATATGCTTATACCCTATAATATTCACATTGGTCATTAAGTGGTGCATGTTCCAAATCACTTTTAAAGTCATTTCTGTACATTCAATTTAAAACTAACATATTGTTGGGCCAGGGAGAGAGAGTGCAAGTAGTATCACGAGGCATGATTTTCAGGACCATTTAACACTTCTGAGTATGGCTTCCCAACTATTGCAAAATAATACACATTGTACCTCATTCATTTGTTGAGAATTTTTTCTAATTGAATTTACATGTACATTTCAGACAAATGGGAAGCCATTATATTCATAAGATGATTTTTTTTCTATATTGACTTGTATGTATACAATTGTACTGTGCTTTCTAATACAGCCTTCTGATTTATTAATTATTAGCACCTTAAAAAAGCTTTTGGAACTCCATTTTTGTTATTTCCCTCTGATATGAACAGAGTATGCAGATTTTAAAATTCTACTCAGTGATTCTCATTTATCTCTATAAAGTTTGTAAAATGAGTGGCTATTAGCACTCTATAGCAAGTTCTCTTCATTATTTTCTCCAACTGATATATTTCAAGTTGTACTAAAACTGCTTGGGCTAAAATTTAGTAAAGATGTTTAAACACTATTCTTACATGTATTGATTTCATAAAATTATATTTAAGAAAACAAATTTATGGAGTAGGCCAGAGCAATAGCCAGTGGGTAGGGTATTTGCCTTGCATGCAGTCGACCTGAGGTTGATCCAGCATCCCCTATGGTCCCCCAAGCCTGCCAGGAGCGATTTCTGAGCACAGAGCCAGGAGTAACCCCTGAGTGCCACTGGGGTGGCCCCAAAACAAACAAATTATGGACTAATTTTGCTACTTTAGGAAAAATCTCTTGGCAATGGAGATATCCACACTTGGTAGTGTTCAGGACTTACTCCTGGCTCTGCACTCAGGAATTAATACTGACAGTGCTCAGGGGACCATGTGAGATAACAGGGATCAAACTTGGGTTGGCCACATGCTAGGTAAATTTCCTACCCACTGTGTTATATCTTTGGCCGTTAGTAATACATCTTTACTCCCTTAACAATCTGTGTGTATTAGGGTCTAGGTCACATCCTTTTATTCCTCCTGATCTTATATTAATACCTTATATCCTGACCTGAGTTCTCTAAAGGCACAGTAATCTTAAAAGATAAAAGCAGTGTAGCACTTACTAGCTTTCAAAGTAATTCTAGAACTAGCCAGTTTTAATACACTTTCTCACTGGTTTTCACAAATTTTTTTTTCTATTATAGATTTACAAAGGCCCCGAGTCTTCCTTCCGATATTCCAGCATTCAGCTGAACTGTGAATATCGTTTCCGTGTGTGTGCCATTCGCCAGTGCCAAGATCCTGTGGGGCATCAGGACCTAGTAGGTCCTTACAGCACCACAGTGCTTTTCATCTCTCAGAGGACTGAGCCACCAGCTAGCACCAACAGAGACACTGTGGAGAATACAAGGACCCGGCGGGCACTTAGTGATGAGCAGTGTGCAGCTGTCATCCTTGTGCTTTTTGCTTTCTTTTCCATTTTGATTGCCTTTATTATTCAGTACTTTGTAATCAAGTGAAAAAATATAACTTTTATTTTTAATATGGTGTTACATTTTTTGGTTGCATACTAAAATTATTTTCTGTATTGCTTTTACAAAAACAGTGGCATTTAGCACTGGCATTGAGACTATAGCACATCAGTTTTGCCATTTTCAGGCTTATATTGTTAGGTAGAGGCTGCACTTTATTAAAATGCAAGCCACATACATAGCAATTTTATTTTCTTTTTCTTTCTTTTTACCTTTTTGTTTGGGACTTGATTATTTCCTTTTTATTTTTATTTTTGGACATGCCTTCTTGTAAACATTTTCTAAGAGGCAATGACATATAATTGAGATTTTGACCAGTCAGCATGAGTGTGCTTTACAAAGACACCACCAAGTGAAAAAATTCCGAATGACTAAAACTTACACTAACATGCTATATGAAAATGTTAAAGTCTGATGCTGTGAAAGCAATCTAGTGCTATATTTCTACCTCCTCATTTGTCTTAATTATTTGGTAAGTGGGATTATGATGAATAACTGGAGGAACTTGGTAAGTGGGATTACATGAATAACTGGAGGAGCTTAGCAAACAAACTGATTGAAAAAATATATATGGAAAAAAGAAGCTTCTTATTTGATAAATGTGGAGTTCTTCATCACACGTATATATACATTGAATTCACCGATAAGTCACTTATAAAGAAAGCACAGACAGTTTACTTGGCCTAAAAATATTTTAATGTTTACTCCAAAAGTATCTCTTCCCATTTTGGCAACATGAAAAAGAATCAGTTTTATATATAGATAGATAGATTACCTTTTAAAGAGTAATCATTTAACTCTGAATTTCAGACTTGATTTGGTTATAGGAGCCTTTGAACCATATGTATGTGACAAGTATATGGCATATGTGGCATATATATATAAACTATACATACCAAGTGTAGAAACATATATATAAATATATACACAAACATACATGTACTTCATCTAACTGATGTACCTAATTTTTTAAGAACTCCTATAAGTTTGCTGCTTCTTCCATAACTACTGCCATCACCATCAGAATTCATAATCAAACCTAACCTTTTGTTTGGGGCACCAAATCTGAAGACAAAATTAATTTGCACCAGTAAACTTCAAGCTGCTTTCTTTCTTGAGAAACTGTTTAATGTAATGTCTGTTTGGATACTGTTCCAAATTGTTGGCTGCATGTGGTTAATGTTGCATTGGAGCACTTTGCAATTGCATAATTAGTTAATGTTTTGTGAGCTTGCATTTGTGAGTTATTGGATGATCAGATTGAATTTTGTCAAGTGTCACATATTGTACATCTTGCATAGATGTCGATGACTGCCAGTAATAATAGTTTGTAATGAAATATATAAAAGTCTTGTTTTATCACATCTGTTATCTGTAAAACACTTGTAACTAGCCTTTTTAATTTATTATTTGAATCTTAGGATAATGAATCACTAAATTTTTAGTTGCTGAGGCTTATCATTTTAGTGATTACTGAGCATTTCTGTCAGTCTTCGGGAAAAAAACATGTTTTATGCTTTGAAGAACTCTGAAGAATTTTTCTTATTAGAATGAGCATGTATTGTAACTGTTTTATGTCAAATGATTCGTGCTGTAGAAAAAAACATTAACCTTTGTTCAAAAAAGAAACGGATAAACTTGGCCTTTCCAAGTGGTAAGAATGACCTGTCACTATAAAATACTGTATGTTTACATTTATTTAATTTTAATCTCTTACTATAGGCTGATAACTTTACCCCAAAACCGTGATTGCGATTGTTTTCTAGAAACTTCTTTCAAGTGCCACATTTGGCAGTACAAATGAGTTTGAGTGTTAACAGCCCAGAGATTTCTATATAGTTGAATGTCTAAAATGGTAAGATGTGCCACTGTGCCAGTTACGGTGGCTTATGTTTTTCATAGTAACTCAAATGAACTCCTATTTTTGATAGTAAATGTCATTTAATAGTGTACTTGCCATTTGAGCCTCACTGCGAAATTAGTGCAGAGGAGAAAACTTTTAATGTAATCTTGATTTTACCTCATATACTGTACATTCCAAAAACTCTAAACTTTTTAAAGATTATAGATACACTACCAACATATCTTGAAATTGTATACGGTTGAACTTCATACAGATTAAATATATAATCTCATAAAAATACATAATGTAGCAAAAGTATCTTTAAAACCCATGGAAAATAAAAGTTGTATCATTCTTTTTTGAGATGTTTATTGTATTTGTATACCTTCTTTGCTGTCTCTTCAAAAATGAAATGCTAAATATTTCATATACAGTGGACTTAGTAGCTCTCAAAAGCATTCAAATCTTTAACAATAGATGACCCATATTCGAAGAAATAAAGCCCAAAATAGTAATGAAATTAGAAGCTTTATTCTAATAACATTTGTGCAATATATAGGCAAAGAAAGCAAAATCTCTAAAGAAAATAGATGGATCTAAAGTAAACTTCCCATTGTAAAGAAATTCTGATCTCACATTGCCTACATTCTTCATCTACTTCCAAGTGCATCTTTCTCCAGATATGCCTTAAGTTTAGTATTTCCTCCACTGAGACCATGACATAAAGCACAACTCATGCCAAAGTTCAACATTTTCTCTCACATCCCATTAAAGTTTTTATTCCACAACAAGCTTAGTTATGCTACTTACTAAAATCCTGGTTAATTTCTAATTGCTCGAGCCACAAGTGACAAGAGTTAAAGAATAAAAAGGAGTTGGCACAGCACGTTAGAAGCAAGCATGAGTTAAATCGTAAGGAATAGAATACAAAACTGGAGAGAGAATACAACAGGTAAGGCACAGAGTTTAACCCCTTCACCAAATAGGGTCCTCCAAACACTACTAGGAATAATGAGCACTTTCAGGTGTGGCCTAAATGTAAAACAGCAAAATAGGAATTAGAATGCAAATTGTGTTGCACATATCACCATTTGTTTTAAGTTGAAAGTGGAATTTCATAAATTGAACATGTCTTGGTTGGTTCCCAACACAAATCCTTATTTCAATCTCTGCAGGGCAGATCCCCATATATGATAGTTTAAGTAAGCAAACTGAAAAAATTATTTTAATTCCCCACAAAATCAGTCATTGTGAATGGTTTATCATGGGTGATAATGATGACTTCTCTTTTTACAGAAGTAATTATTTTTATATTTTTGAAGATATGATATATGCCCTGAGAGCATTTATTGCTTTCGTCATTTTCTCCCTGATGCTCCTAAAGAGAGAGAAGACTCAAAAAAAAGTTGACAGAACCAAACCATGCCCTGTGGCTCCATTCAGCAAACACATTCTTGTGCTGGTTACCAATCCACACTGGGTTAAGTGCTCAGGCTTTGAAGACACATGAACACCAGAAATCTTTTCAGATTGGAGAAGAATTCCAAGAAAATGGCAGGGGAAGCTGCCTCCCCACCTTCTCCCTGCACTATTATTGCACCATACTAAAGTATAAAATTCAGCCCTGTGGTTCAAGTCCTGTGGAGGAAAAACTGACTTAGAACTGCACCTTTTCATTTGAGATCCAAGCAAGTCCATCTCAGTAGTAACCCATTTTTGTGCAATATATAACCTGCAGACAGATCTCTTCAACATAGCTGAACTCCTGAAAAACAGCCTCAGCCTCAGACCTAGACCCATGGCCCCTCCAAGGGGGGTTGGGGAGGCCAGTTAAATGGTTAGCTGGCAAAGTATGAGAGAGAGGAAAGACCCTTTAAAATCTTATACAGGAATGGGGAATCTAACAAAAGACAAAGAATTAAAATCAGTGAGAAATCAACAATGAACAAGAGAAGAAATTTGCTGAGAAATTTACTATGGTACTGAAAAGTTAAAGAAATTCCAAGGAGGTGTAGTGAGCAGTATAGGCATGTATACATCTACCTATGTGGTATATATATAAATAGACAAATTACAGAACCAGGACTACATGTATAAAATCTAACCTGCAATAACCAAGTACTTTAATGTGCCTGCCAAGGAAAAAGACTGGTGCCATGTGAGGAAACCTAGGAACTTTGGTGGAGGAAGTTAAAGCGGGTGGTAGAATTAGTGTGGGAATATTGCACTACTGAAACTCAACTTTTATGAATATGTTAAATCCTGATAGCTTAATTTCTTTGTGGCCACACCCTGCAGTACTCAGGGCTTACTCCTGGCTCTGAGCTGAGGGGTAACTCCTGAAGGAATCAGGACCATTTTGGATACCAGAGATTAAACCCAGTCAGCCTCATGCAAGGTAAACACCTTCTTACAGTACTCTCTGGCCCCTTGGTACCTTAATATTTAATAATAAAGGAAGAAAATCCAAGCAGCTATACAGCATTCATGCAAAACACAGTGGGTAAAATCAAAGCCTCTGTGGGCAGTACACTTCTTCAATTGGAAAGAATAGATAAAATGGAAAATACTGGGCCTGGATTGGTAGTACAATTGGTAGGTTATTTGCCTTGCATGAGGCCCATCTGGATTCGCTCCTCAGCATCCTGTATGGTGTGCAGAACCAGGCGTGACACCTGAGCACAGCCAGGTGTGCTGTGCTCAAACAAAAAGGGATAATATTCAGCAATTATTCAAGTGGAAGAGGACAGAAAAGATTTAAGAAAAATAGAGACCCCAGGAGAATTGTTAAAATCTGTAATGGGAGGAGACAGGACTAAGAGGTACATCAGGATGAAGAGAGACCCAGGAACATATAGTACAGGTGCTTAGAGTGCCTGCCTTCCAAAATGTATTGTCACAAGTTCAAGTCCACAGTGTGTGCTGAATAAGATTCATTTACTTTGCTGTCTGCATTCCCTGGCATCACAAGCAATTTCAAGCCAAACCAGACATGTGGATAAGCTATTTCAGAACAAAGAGCTAAGAAATGTGTGGTTTCTATCCCATCTCAACTTTTCATTTTGTTTTGGGACCATACCCAGCCATGCTCAGGAATTATTCCTGGCTCTGTGTTCAAGGATCACTTCTGGCAGGACTTAGGGACCATATACAGTGCATGGGATTGAACCAGTGCAGGTTGCATACAAGGTAAGTACCCGGTTACCCTCTGGATCTGGTCCATCATCTCAACTTTTAAAGCAGGAGCATCCTTGATGCAGGAGCACCTAAGTGCACTTACATTTACACATAGTGGCTTAGTGACAGCTAAGTGTGTTCCTGTAACTAATGATGCAGAAGATGTTGCAAACCATCTGACAGTATCACAGCAGAAAGAGCAGAACATGCTGGACCCACAATAAGCTGCTCTCCGTAGGAGTCAGAATGGTCATTCCTGGCCAGAGACTATTCACTTAGGGACAATAGGGATGCTAGAATCTCCAAGTCCTGGACCACTCCCCAGCTAACACAGGAAACTTCTTATCTCTCTCCCTCCTTGCCATGTTGATCACACCTTTTCCTGGTTTTGCTTTTTTTTTCCATACACAGCAGTGGTGCTCAGGGGGTTCTTCTGACTCTGCTCAGGAATTACTTCTGACAGTTCTCCAGAGTCCATAGGGTATGTGGAGAATTGAACCCAGGTTAGTCCCTTGCAAAGCAAGCACCCTACTTGCTATCATTCCAGCCCCGAGTTTCTCTCTTTTGAAAGACATGGGAACCAAGAGAAAACTGCCAGAGTAACAGCTGCATGGTAACAGTAATTGATGAAACCTTCAAAGACTTGACTGATTTGCCCTGTCAAGTCCCTTCTGGGATCCACGAAATGGTCTGCACAAAGGAGGGGGCTATGGCGAAGTGTCTGAAAGAGTTGACCATAGATTTTTCTTGCCGAAGGCATGAAGTGCAAATGAATGAGGATCACAAGAACACTGGCTACTCAAATTGGATTGCAACCACCATTGGGGTATATGGACCTAGACTCAGATTTCCCCATGTGGCTTGGCAAGTTAAGAATATTGGGTGTGGGACTGGAGCAGTAGTGCAAGTGGTAAGGCATCTGCCTTGCCCATGTTGGCCTAGAACAGACCCTGGTTCAATCCCCCAGCGTCCCATATGGTCCCCCAAGCCAGGAGCGATTTCCTAATGCATAAACAGGAGTAACCCCTGAGTGTCACACCCCAGGTCCATCAAAAGTTATGGGTGTTTCTTGATGTACCCTAAAACTGCGTCCTTCCAAACGTTCCTAAGATGGTAGCACCTGTGTTCTGCTCAGTGAGATAGCACCAAATGACTTTCCCTATGGCTTCAGTATCAACATAAAGTTACAAGGAATCAGATACATTACTAGCTGCATAGTCTAATATGGTTTCCTACATTTTGCTCTTCTATAAAAGAGACCTGCCTACCTAAAGGAACTCCTAATCCTTGATGGAAATTAGATTAATTAATATATATGAGAGTGAGGAACACAGTAAAGGAGAGCTTGCTTTCTTAGTTACTGATTTACAATACAATTCTCTTAATAACTGATTTACAATACAATTCCTCACCCTTCATCAGAATGCTTGCTTCCCTTCAGCTCCTTTGTCCCAAATCCCCTCTTCATCCTATGCCCTTCATTCAGCTCAGTTCTGTAGATCAATTCTCAGGATCTGTTGCCATTGAGCATTATACCCTTACTTGTCTCTATATCCCACATACTGAGTGATCATTCTATGCCTGGCCCTCTCCTAGCTGATTTCTCTCAGCATAGTTCCATCTAGATCCATCTGTGACAGAAAAATACATGATTTTATCTTTTCTTGTAGCCAAGTTGTTAATTCAGGACATCTCAGTCTGCCAGAAGAAAACCTGTAGCCAGGAGCCATGCTAGAGCCAGTGTAATGGTGATAAAGTCTGAACCTGTTGTGCCTCCATCTCTGCACTCACAGCATTCTAACTGAGCTGGGTCTCCTATATACATTTAGTGTGCACCCTCTACACTGTTCTCCATGTGAAGAAAATAGTGTGTTCCAATTCTTTTTTCTTTGTTTGGTTTTTGGTTTTTGGTTCACACCCAGCAGCGCCCAGGGGCTACTCCTGGTTCTACGCTCAGAATCGCTCCCGGCAGACTCTGGGGACATTATGGGATGCCAGAATTTAAACCACCATCCTTTTGTATGCAAGGCAAACACCTTACCACTGTTCTATCTCTCTGGCCCTAGTGTGTTCCAATTCTGCAGTGTGTTTATTACCTAATTTTAAAGCCACTCATTCACTCTGTTACCACACATGGGGAAAGAGCTTCAGATCTGCAGTTGAAAAGTCCTTACTGGGGCAAGAGGTTTTGGAAAATAGAGAAGAATATAAAAATGAATAGCCAAATAAATTGAATTTTTAGGTTAGTGGATAACAGTGTTCCAGTTTCATAGAAATGCTATGAAGGGATGCAGGGAGGCATATAGAAAATCTGCAAGAGCTAGGTTGGCAAGGGTGGAACCTTGGCGATGAATTCTAGCTAAGAATTTGTCCACCTTTCTGTTAGCAAGGCGAACAAGAGAGGGGACAGTCAGGAAAGACAAAAGCCCAAGCTCCAAACTGAAAAAGAAACTCAGGACTGCATCCCAAGAGAACCAAAAAGAAGGTACAGGAGCTCTATGAGACATAGAAGGGGACCCCAAATTTACCTGTTCCCAATCTCTGCCATTGAGCTGTACAGAGCACTTAGGGTTAGGTGGTAAAAAAAAAAAAAAAAAAAAAAAACACTAGTCTGGAGTCTGGCAAATGATAGCCAACAGCAGGAGAACTAATAGAAAGTTAGATCTCCTTCCTCTTCTAAATTCCTAAAACAAATAAAAAAAACTGAAGCTACCTGCTCACCAAGCCCCATACCTGGCCTGCTGGAGAAAGTAGGGGGTGGGGTGCCTGTGGGTGAAGAGAAATTCATTGGTCCAGGCAACACTAGCCACTGCACCATTCTTGCCCTCTGTTTAAACTACATTGGGGTGAGATGATTCATTTCCTCCTGTTACTCTCTCTGAAAGCTCAAAGTAAGATCAAATCAAATGGGGAGGGGACACAGGGGGTGATATTATTTCTACTTAAGCTTGATAGTGAGGAAAGAAAGAAAAGCAATAGAGTACTAATAGAAACTTCTAAGATAGAAGTTTTATTTTTGCCGTGAAAATGGTGTGGAAGAGGGAGACCAGGTGAAAGTAAGCTAGAATATTCCTGCAGTGATATCCTAAAGGAGTGCCCATTTAACTCAGCCCCAGGGACCACCCACTGCTGTTAATCCTGATGAGGGAGGTAGAGAGATGGGCAGCTGGTGGACCTAAGAAGTTTTCTGCTGTTCTCTCTTTCCCAATATCATATTCAAGGTCATCAACCTAAATGGAGGATGATGAAGGCTTAAGATAAAGAGGATGTGCAGAGCTTTGTGGAGGGCAGGATAGAAGGAATGAAATAGTTGAAAAGCATGAGGTTGTTGAAACTTAACTGTGCACAAGAGGGTGTGAATTTCTAACTAAAACAACGTAACAATTATGTGGAGCACATCTGAGTAATACAGAATTCAGCCAAACAGGGATGCTGTACCAATCTGATGGAATAAGGCCATAGGAGAATAAGCAAGGCAGCTGGACACATTTGTGTGGAAGTGGTGAGGCTGCTTTTGGTGTGGACCTTAGGAAAAAGAAAGGAATTAGGAATTTGAGGCAGGTAGGTTGGTTTCCATATCCTGGCTATCATAGTGAGTGCTGCAATTCTTTAGAGTGGGATGGATGGAAAACTCAATCATATATCCATGGAGGCAAAGAACTCAACAGAATATTCCAGCACAATCTGTGATGCCTTGGGTAATGACAAAGGAGTAAGGTTGGCATGTATTTTCTAGAATCATGCTGGCTGCAGACAAATCCCAGTGCTGCCTGGATGATGTCTAGGAAGCCTTTCTTTGCTTGTGGATAAAATGAGGGCATGAGGGTGAAATGGAAATCAAGGGTCTGGGATAGCTCAGTGGGAAGGGAAGGGAAGGAAAGGGAAAGGAAGGGAAGATGGGAAGGGAAGATGGGAAGGGATGGGAAGGGAAGCTGGAAAGGGAAGGGAAGACAAGAAGGAAAGATGGGAAGGGAAGGGGGAAAGGAAAGGAAAGGAAAGGAAAAAGGAAGGGAAATGAAAGGAAAGAAAAATAAAAGGAAATGAAGGAAGAAAGGAAAGAAGAAAAGAAAAGAAGACATAACTCAGGGATGGAGCAATAGCACAGTGGTAAGGTGTCTGCCTTGCACGTGGGCCAATACAGGAAGGTGCCCAGTTTGAATCCTGACATCCCATATGATCCCCAGAGCTTTCCAGGAGCAACTTCTGAACGCAGAGCCAGGAGTTACCCCTGAGCACTGCCACCAGGTGTGACCCCCAAAAAAAAAAAAAAAAGGAAGAGGAGGAGGAGGAAGAGAAAGGAAGAAAAGGAAGGAAGGAAGAAGGAAGGAAGGAAGGAAGGAAGGAAGGAAGGAAGAGAGAGAAAGAAAGAAGAAAGAAAGAAAGAAAGAAAGAAAGAAAGAAAGAAAGAAAGAAAGAAAGAAAGAAAGAAAGAAAGAAAGAAAGAAAGAAAGAAAGAAAGAAAGAAAGAAAGAAAAGAAAGAAGGAAGGAAGGAAGAAAGAAAGAAAGAAAGAAAGAAAGAAAGAAAGAAAGAAAGAAAGAAAGAAAGAAAGAAAGAAAGAAAGAAAGAAAGAAAGAAAGAAAAAGAAAGTATACCAACCACAGATGAGGACCACAAGCAAGAAAGTGAGTAGCCTCCACCCAACCACCCTCGCTATCGCGATAGCAGCCACGACAACGGAAAGCACAAGTCCAAATACACCCTCTGCACTCAGTAAGAATTTTCCATTACCAGGTTCAGTGAATTGACCCATAAATCGGTTTCAGTGTTTTCTCCAAATTGCCAGTTCTTTTCAGTGTTGGCACATAGCCTGATTTTCTTAAATCATTAAATGATTTTCATACATAGGAACGACATAGTATGTGCTCAAAAGTCTCAGACTCAGAAGTCTGCATTACAAATAATAGCCTTGGGCTTTGCTTTTTTTTTTTTTTTTTTTAATTCCGGTGATGTTATAGATTTCAGGATTTTAAGAGGTTGTGGACAAAGTAGAGGGCCAACTCCTTCCATCAGAGTAGTGATGTGGCTGGGCAAAAAGAAGTCAAGGATCCTGGAGGGGCAAGATTCTGGTCTCAACTTCTTGTTCCGTTTACTATTAGGCATTTACTATTTGGGCAGCTTTCCCTAAGCCTCTGGACGCAGTCGTCAATCAGGTTCCCACAGCAACACCCTGAGATCCGTTTGTCCCCTAACCCAGCACGCGCTCCACTGGCTGCTGTCACACACACACACACACACACACACACACACACACACACACACACACACACACACACACCATGAAATGATGAAATGAACCTCCAGACAGGACAGCGCTTTTGTGTTCTAGTTGCAGAAGGAAGTTCCTTGGAAACTCTGCCGGCAAGGGAGTTGGGGGGACCAGGGCGGGGCAGAAGTGGGGGGCGGTCTCTGAGGTCACGCAAACAGGAGCGCCTGAGCAGACCCTGGATTGAATTAAAGCTCGGGTCCCTCTGCACAACGCGCGGGGCCTGCGTTTGCTGCCCTAGGGAAAGCTTCCCCAGCGCGTGCGGGGCTTACCGGGTGCTGCAGGTTGAGGGGACCCCCCTCCGAGAGCTCATGGACAGTCCCTGGAACCGGAGCGCCTCGGCCCGGCTACCATGCGACGAGCACCGCTGCTCGCCCTTCCCGCTGGGCGCGCTGGTGCCGGTGACCGCCGTGTGCCTCGGGCTGTTCGCCGTCGGGGTGAGCGGCAACGCGGTGACCGTGCTGCTGGTGTGGCGCGCCCGGGCCCTGCGGAGCGCCACCAACTCGTACCTGTGCAGCATGGCCATGTCGGACCTGCTCATCCTGCTGGGGCTGCCCTGGGATCTGTACCGCCTGTGGCGCTCGCGGCCCTGGGTCTTCGGCTCGCTGCTCTGCCGCCTGTCGCTCTACCTGGGCGAGGGCGGCACCTACGCCACGCTGCTGCACATGACGGCGCTCAGCGTGGAGCGCTACCTGGCCGTCTGCCGCCCGCTCCGGGCCCGCCGCGTCCTGGGCAGCCGGCGGCGCGTCCGCGCGCTCATCGCGGCGCTCTGGGCCGTGGCGCTGCTGTCGGCCGCCCCCTTCTTCTTCCTCGTGGGCGTCGAGCAGGACCCCGCGTCCTTCGAGGGGGGCCCCCGGCTCAACGCCACCGCCGCGGGCTCCGACGCCGCCCGGGCTGCAGCCGCGCTCTTCAGCCGCGAGTGTCGGCCCAGCCCCGAGCAGGAAGGCGCTCTGCGCGTCATGCTGTGGGTCACCACTGCCTACTTCTTCCTCCCGTTTTTGTGCCTCAGCGTCCTCTACGGGCTTATCGGGCGCGAGCTCTGGAGGACCCGGGGCCCCCTGAAAGGCATCGTTGCCCCCCGGCGGGAGAAGGGCCACAGGCAGACCATCCGCGTCCTGCGTAAGTGGCGCAGTCCCAAACTCAGTGCCTAGGCTGGGACCCCCTGGGACCTGGCTTCAGAGCTCCCCTGGCACCTCTTCTAGCCAGTTCCTTCCTGTAGTTCTACTTCCACAGACTGAGGAGAATGCCACCTCAGATTTCCAGCTTCGCTGAAGCCCGAGATCCCTCTGACGGGCTGCTCATATGTGCTGTGACCAGTGCTGGATTCTAAAATCCTCTGGTCTGGGTCCTGGATCTTGGCCTGGAGAGTACAGAGTACACAAGTGTGCTGACAGAGAGCCAGTGTTGACACTCTCTGGGGTCGGCTCCTTCCTTCTTTCCTTCCTTCCTTTCTTTCTTCCTTCCTTCCTTCCTTCCTTCCTTCCTTCTTTCCTTGCTTCCTTCCTTCCTTTTTCCTACCTTCTTCCTTCCTTCCTCTTTCCTTCCTTCTTTCCTCCTTCCATTCTTTCCTTCCTTTCTTCTTTCCTTCCTTCCATCCTCCTTCCTTCCTCCTACCTTCTTCCTTCCTTCCTCTTTCCTTCCTTCTTTCCTTTCTTCCTTCTTTCCTCCTTCCATCCTTCTTTCCTTCCTTTCTTCTTCCTTCCTTCCATCCTCCTTCCTTCCTTTCTTCCTTTCTCCCTTACTTCCTCCTTTCCTCCCTCCTTCCCTCCCTCCCTTTCTTCCTTCCTTCCTTCCTTCCTTTCTTCCTTCCTTCTTTCCTTCCTTCCTTCTTTCCTTCCTTCCTTCTTTCCTTCCTTCCTTCTTTCCTTCCTTCCTTCTTTCCTTCCTTCCTTCCTTCCTTCCTTCCTTCCTTCCTTCCTTCCTTCCTTCCTTTCTTCCTTCCTTCAGGTTTCATGAGATGAAAGTTTCATCTGCTTTGTCTTGTTGCTCATTGTTTCAGCTGTGCAGAGTCTACTTTTGTGGCGGATGCTTTGACTAATTCTAGCTTTTGTCTTGTTTTGCAGTGGTGGTGGTTATAGCGTTTGTAGTTTGCTGGTTGCCTTTCCATGTGGGAAGAATCATCTACATAAACACCAAGGACACCCGGATGATGTACTTCTCTCAGTACTTCAACATTGTTGCTTTGCAACTTTTCTATCTGAGCGCCTCCATCAATCCCATCCTCTACAACCTCATCTCAAAAAAGTATAGAGCTGCTGCCTCGAAACTACTACGGGCCCAAAAGTCTCCACACAGAGTTTTCTGCAGTGGTGGACACAAGGCGGACAGAAGAGACACTGCAAGCCATACAGAGACCAGCTCTAACATAAAGACATTGGCTACCAGCACAACCTAGCCTGTCACCTCCTTGCATGGTCCTGGAACTTCAGGAAAAAAACAGGTCGTAGGGAAATAAACATGGAAAGGGAGAAGGGGACACTGTGAAGAATAGAGAGTGCGATATTTTGCAATTTTAGCAGAAACTGTGCATAATTATCAGCGTACTTAAAGGAAAGAACAATTGTAAAGAAAAAAAACTTTGGATAATTATTTGGGGAGGAGTAGTGGTGCTCAGAATCAAAAAGTGACTCAGCTGGCCAGGATAAGTGCTATACTGTTGGGTTATATCCTTGACTAAGAAATATGACTGCACCAATCTTTCTTTTATGCATCCCCAAGAGTGTTTATTTTAGCCTCATAAAATCCCATATCACAGGGTCAGAAAGAAAGTACAGTGGGTAGGGTGGTTGCCTACCTGGCTCAATCACCAGCATCTCATGTGGTCCCTTGAGTCCACCAGGAGTGATTTCTGAGTCCAGAGCCAGGAGTTGACTCTGAGTACAGCCAGGTGTAGCATAAAAAGCGAAACAAAACAAAGAATGCCACATCACAAAACTGTGGTGTTTTGTTTTTGTTTTTAGAGAGGCAGTCTGGGAAGTCTTCATTCTTCTCCTAGTTGTTGGAAATATGGTTGCTTGTTACACATTGGATAAAACATTACAGGGACTACAGAGATAATACAGGGATTAAGCACTAGCTTTGCACTGAATGGTCCCTTAAGAACAAAACCAAGTGCCCAAGCTCCACCATGTGTGGTCCCATATCCTAAATAAAGTGATAGATGCTGCCATCAAAATGGCTGCCTCTGAGAATAAGAGCATATTTTTTACATTTTAGATATTAATATAGTATTTATACACAAGGTGCCTGAGATAATAAGGGAGGTGGTTCAAGAAATTATGTAATATATGGCAGCAAAAGATTTTATATTTTAGTGAATAGAACTCAGTAAACACCAGGTCAGGGGTCATACCTCTCTCCTGGCTTAGAACAAATCATAGAGTAAAGACACAACACTCCCCTATTCTGTGCATAGACAATTTTTGTTAGAAGTAATGACCCACTTCTAAGACTGCCAGCTTCTTCATCCATGAGGTTGAAAACCTGCAACACAGAACCACAAAGTGATACTTGTGTCATTTGTAAAGAACTTGAATGTCTTATTCACTTCAGTCGGGTGAGTATCATCTTTCCTCTTCACTAGTCATAAAGTAGAGTCTTAGATTCCTCATACAGAAACCGGTGGATCTAAATATGAACTCAAGCCTTGAAGACTATTACTCCCACCCTGAAAATATGCTCTGATTTAATTAAAGTCAAAAGATTTAGTCAAAGATCAAGGAGAATGTTCTGAACAAAAACTGTAATTGTTTTGTTTTTAATTTTATCCTCCCCAGCAATGCTCAGGGGTTTGACAATATTGAAATGACTCTGGGGTGCTGGGCCCGGTGATTTAATGCTACTATAATTACACTCAGTCATGCTCAGGGGATCATACATTGCCATGGATGGAACTGGGATGTTCACAGATGCAGGGCATATGCTCCAGACCTCTGAGCTCTCTCCCCTTAATATTGTTGTATGTGTGTGCACTTTAAATTAAAGCATAAATTAAATTTATTTAAATGAAAACATAAACCTGTGCTTAATTAAGAGGGCTGTCCCTACTTGGCCCAAATCCAGAGGGTCTCATTCATGCCATGTCTTAATGAGACATGTCCTGTGAGACAGCATAATTTACTATGGTAAACTACAAGTGGGGATTATACATTAACATGGGTGCACTGAAGTGCTTTTGGTTTTTCAGTTGATGAACCAAAGGCAATGATACATCCAAGTAAACTGGAAGCATCCTAACTCCCTGACCCTGCCCAGCTGGTTCAGTAGCAAATACATCACTCTTCTACATCCTGTTTCTTCCAACTGGAGGTAAAAACAGGTCGTCCTCAGTCCCTGTGTACTGGATGTGATTAGAAAAACAGGATTCTGGGGTCAGATAGGGTAACAAAATCACTCATGGGAAAACCTTCAGAAGTATCACAACACACAATACCACATCAGGGTCTCTTAGAAGTCGTGCTTCACTCAGCATTTCCTTGACTAATTTTTAGTTGTTGTTTTTTTTCCCCCCATAAAATCAACTCCCTTTCCTCCCACCCTATGAGCTCTTATTAAACTACATACATGAACTGAGGAACATTTTAGGGAATACTGACTAAAATTTCTCCAAAAGGACTAGTCTTATGCAATAATAGCATTAAGGGGGCCATAAATGGCTCCACATAATCTATCTTCTCCCTGATGATCTTCTGGGCTGTTCACAGGTGGCATTTTTTCATATGGAAGTCATGGTTAAGAAATTTTACAGTATTATATTTTAAAGCAAAAGCAAGACCTCTCCTTTAAACTTTCTTGTTCATATTCTGGAAAAGTTTTTACATCCCACTTTGTTTTGACCTAGATTTATTTGAGGAGCAAGGTAGTTAGGTGTGGGGAGTGGTAGCTTTTTTTCTTCACAACAAGGTCACTGGGATGGAGAGATCCTCCTTTACATTCACTATGTGGCTGCTTTCAAAATGCTCGTCTCATGCCTTCATGGCTTGCAAAATCAGCTGTCCAATTGGATGTAGCAGGCTCAGCTATACTAATAGTTCATCTGGTATCCTTCCCAATTGATAATAAAATGTATTCTTACCATAAGTCATCGTCAAAGTGTTTACAAACTTGTTCTATTATTGGGAACTATTGACTACCTAATCAAGGATGCCTTTCTGGGCCGGAGAGATAGCATGGAAGAAAGTCGTTTGCCTTTCATGCAGAAGGTCATTGGTTCGAATCCCAGCATCCCATATGGTTCCTCAGGCCTGCTAGGAGCGACTTCTGAGCATAGAGCCAGGAGTAACCCCTGACTGCTGGGTGTGACCCAAAAACAAAACAAAACAAAACAAAGAATGCCTTTCTCTGGTATTGATAACTGGCTATGAAGTGGAGGGTCTGGGAAGACCCAGGTGAATTAGGGGTCACAAAGCATAATGTGACTTTCAGTCTTCCCAGGATGCTATTATGAAAGATGTTTGTTGTCCCTGCAGCTGCTTTTAGAACTAAGCCACTAGATGAGGTGACAACCTTGGGAAAGCTTTGTGCTTCACTCATTCACTCAGCAAATATTTACTAAGTAACTGCTAAGTGCTAGTGGTGTGTGACAAAATACACTAGGAAAATTAGACTGTGCCAGTGTTCTAATCAACCAGCTTTTAATGTTGTTGTTTTTGTTTGAAGTGTGTGATTGTGTTATCTAAATCTAATATCAGTTTAACTCCTGGGTTAATAAAATTAGCTACATTAGATAACAGAGACTCTGCAGATTATCAGGTTAATGTTATCCCCATACATATCATCTGCTGTTTACACAAGACAATATTCTTGTGAAAGAAAAGTTCAAGGAATCCTGGAGCTGGAGGCTAGCTCCTGCCACATGGGGTTTGGGGAGACCCCATGTGGAAGGCCTTCTCTCTAACTTGAGTGCGCTGGGAGCCCTGATAGGCCCCTAGCTTTCCCCTCTTCTGCCCCAGACTCCAGGCCTTCTGGGGTGGCAGCCCAGGTGGACAGACAAGGTAGGTGTTGGGGGGGGTCCCTCCTGGATGGGCTCCCAAGCTTTCCCCGCCCTTCCCCCAGCTCTAGGATGGGAAGGGCACAGGGTGTAGGGCGGGCAGATCCTGGCTTCCAGCTCTCTATCCATCCTCTCTTGAGCTGGAGGCTAGCTCCTGCCGCATGGGGTTTGGGGAGACCCCATGTGGAAGGCCTTCTCCCTAACTTGGGTGCTCTGGGAGCCCTGATAGGCCCCCAGCCTTCCTCTCTTCTGCCCCCGGCCTCCAGGCCTTCAGGGTGGCAGCCCAGGTGGCCAGAAATTGTGGGTCTTAACTTGGGGTGTGTTGAGATTTGCTAGGTTGTGCTAAGTTTGTCACTGGCAATTTCTGACTAGTCCACATATGGAAAACCGCGCAGGGGCTAGCGCCCCCACGAGCACTGCATGTATTAAGAGTATCCCTTATCTTTATGTTTGTTTTGCATATCCAGAATATCCATTTTGTATTCTTCCCTTTCCCACACCCTACAAAGCTCATTTTTACTCCTTAACTCTCTCACACCCCCCAAACATCACTAACCCACATTACTCTTTTTTTTTTTTTTTTTTTGTGGTTTTTGGGTCACACCCGGCAGTGCTCAGGGGTTATTTCTGGCTCCAGGCTCAGAAATTGCTCCTGGCAGGCACAGGGGACCATATGGGGCGCCGGGATTCGAACCGATGACCTCCTGCATGAAAGGCAAACGCCTTACCTCCACGCTATCTCTCCGGCCCCCACATTACTCTTTTTAACTTCAGTACTGCACAATCCTAATCACAGACCAAAGCCATGCATTGTGTGTCACAACCCCAAACTGTTTCAAAAGACATAAAATGGACACGTATTTCTTTCGAATATTTTGTGTTTTTTCTCTGACAGCTATAAGTCGTACTAAATACTCTCTTATACAGTGACGATTCTAACCACTTTTTATCTTCTCTTTATGAGCTGTTCAACAAGGAATTTTGTTGAAAGAGTCCCCCAGATTAATGCTTATGATTGAACCATGTCATGGGGATTGTTGGACTTGTTCTTATGGCCCCCATATGCGCCAATAACGCCACGTGGCATTGCTCCTTTTTTGCATAGGCACATTAAAATGGGAAAATACTATACATACAAATAAGAGATTGGAACACACAAACCTTGTAGTGCAAAGGGACCTTATACCCTGAACATTGACATAACAACCTGGCATAGACCTCAGAAGAAAGGGCATTTTCCATTCACCCCTGAACCAGGGAAGCCATCCACGAAACGTCCAGGTTTGTCTATAACATTGCCTGAAAGCAATTCTCTACCACGGAAGACCCTACCACTGCTCAGACATCGACCTGCTCAAAAGAGACTTCCCTTAACACTGAGAAGACTTAACAACAACGACCTGCTTATAGGACAGGGCTCCCTGCATTGCTTTTTAATGGTGAGGTGAAACAAGAGGACGCTCCACATCCTGACTTCAATGTAGGATATGCAGATTTCAGGATATTTAATACAGAAACATGATACCAACAACAGAGACTGTGTGAAAAATAAAAGTGTGTTGGCACTACAGACAATGTCCTGGATTGGACAAACTAGTTTGGCTGGAGCCTAGAGTTGGTCTTATGCCAGGAAACTTCAGGGGTCGGGTCTCTTTGTATTTAGGCCAAGGTTATTCCTTTCCGTGCCCCTCATATTTTGGTGGGCCTATGCAAACAACAATTGCCACTCTAACACTGTTTTTACTGTGCTCCTTTGACTCTAATCCTTAAAAAAAAAAACACTTAAAATTTGAGGTTAACTTAAACTAATATGCATGTACATGGAAATGTAAAAAGTACTATGCCTCTAATGTTTAAGGAGTTATGTAAGTTTTATGGCTTTAGATTGCCTTGTGTGCTGTTAAGAAATATAATGTGTTACAATCTGGGGACTTGAGGGACAAAGTAATTGTACATGGATTCTGTTTTATTTATCTTAATGTTCTTTGGCTGAAAGTTCAAAGTTAAGATATCAGCAAGGGGACTTTTTCTGAGAATTATGTTATGGGTGATTGTCCTTCCACTGTAACTTTACCTTGTCCTCTTTCTTTGCATCTTTGTTCTCATAATTAAAAATAAAAAAAATTAAAAAAAAAGAAAAGTTCAAAGAATCCAATTCACAGAACCTGCCAGAGCCTAGAATCCCCTCTACAATACCCCAATTTCTTTCACACCAACAACACATAAAAAACCATCAGTACTCAAGGGGACAGAGAGAATGTGTGATGACATTTAAGAGTTAGAACAAGGGGCCAGTGAGGTGGCAGTAGAGGTAAGGTGCCTGCCTTGCAAGCGCTAGCCAAGGAAGGACCGCGGTTCTATCCCCCGTCGTCCCATATGGTTCCCCCAAGCCAGGGGCAATTTCTGAGTGCTTATCCAGGAGTAATCCCTGAGCATCAAATGGGTGTGCCCCCCCACAAAAAAAGAGTTAGAACAAGACCTCTCCTGGGAAGTTCTACTTTCCTAATAGAAACAATTGCCCTTTGGAAACTTTTTGGATCTAAGCATAAGTTATTGTGTAGGTCAAGTGTTTTACACATACATACGAGAGAGTTTTGAATCGTGATTCAGCATTCAGAATATTTGAACCCTATTACAAGGATCAGCTTAGTTCTATACAAAACAAGCATTCAAAACAAGTTCCCAAAAAACAATCATTTTTGCTTCTAGGACCATAGAAACATTTGCCACTCAGCAAGTGTGTGCTCTAAGCTTGCTCTGACCACTTACTTCACATGTCCTGCTCTGGTGCAGCTTCAAGGTATCAGAAGCAGGTGATCCTTGCTGCCCTCTTAGGAAAACACATGCTTCAGATACACCCCTCTACTAAGAGATAAAATGCAGCTCCAACGTGAAGAACCAAAGACAGGTAGATACTGTTCTGTATGGATATTTCACAGCATTTTCTATTGCTGGTTGCTGGTTCCCAGATTTTATTATTTGCTCCCTAGGTCTGATCCCCCATTTTAGTCCCCTTAGTATCTCACCCAGTAGACAACATGTGGTTAATTCAGCTGACTGCAAATGAAGGCCTGGGCATCATATATGGTCCCAAGTACTGCAAGGAGTGATCTATAAGTGCCATGAGTAAGCACTGAGCACAGCCATTGTGGTCCAAGCCCCTTCTAGCATGTTTTTTTAAATGAAGATGTGAAAGCAGATTCGTGGAGCCATGAATATAGCTCTCTGCCCTTCCACACACACTCCATGCAAATTTCAGAGTTGCAATACAATTACAGATTTTCTCTGCTCTCCCAAAGTAAAACATTCCTATGAAAACTTTCTTAAACAAAAAGGGGGGTTTTCCTAAGCAAAAATATACAAAATTGTCAAAAAAGAGATTGGGTGAGCTTTGGGGTGGAATCATGAGAAAGTCATTTCTAGGGGCCAGAGCAATAGCACAGAGGGTAGGGCATTTGCCTTGCATGAAGCTGAACCAGTTTCATCCCATATGATTCTTCAAGCCTGCCAGGAGTGATTTCTGAACAAAGAGCCAGGAGTAATCCCTGAGTGCTGCCAGGTGTGGCCCAACCCGCTCCCCATTGGAAAGGAAGGGAAAGGGAAGGAAAGGGAAAGGGAGGGAGAGGGAGAGGAGAAGAGGGAAGGGAAGGGCAAGGGGAAAGGGAAGGGAAGGAGAAAGGGAAGAAAAAGGGAAAGAAGAAAAAGGGAAAGGGAAGGGAACAGGAAAGGAAAGGAAAGGAGAAAGAAAGGAAAGAAGGGAAAGGAAGGAGGAAAGAAGGAAGGAAGGGAAAGAAAGGAGGAAAGAAGGAAGGAAGTAAAGTGAGGGCAAGGGGAAAGGGAAGGAGAAAGGGAAGGGAAAGGAAAGGAAAAAGGAAAGGAAGAAGGGAGGAAAGAAGGGAGGGAGGGAGGGAGGAAGGGAGGGAGGGAGGGAGGAAGGAAGGAGTTATTTGTATTTCAGCAGGAACTCTTGATCCAATGTCCGTGGAGTACCAGTAATCTTTCATTTCCTCAACTTTTGCACCTCTAGAGTGTGGTAGTCAAAACTTCATCATATTGTTTGCCCTTTAAAAACATGTTCTGGGGCCTACGTGATGCTCAGGAGTTATTCTTGGCTCTGCACTCAGAGATCATACCTGGCAGAGCTTGAGGGCAATGTATGATGTGCTGGGAATTGAACCCAGCTCCACTGCTTGCAAGGCAAGCACTATACTATACTGTACTATCTCTCTACCCCACTGTGTCATTGGATGGAATCAATGTATTTTATTTGGTTTTTTGTTTGTTTGTTTGTTTTTGTTTTTGGGTCATAACCGGCAGCGCTCAGGAGTTACTCCTGTCTCTATGCTCAGAAATCGCTCCTGGAGGCTCGGGGGATCATATGGGATGCCGGGATTTGAACCATCGTCCTTCTGCATGCAAGGCAAAAGCCCCACCTCAATGCTATCTCTCTGGCCCCTTATTTGGTCTTTTGGTCTCACTGAAGCCACCACCTTCTGTGTCTTCATGCTGATAGGCAAAATAGCTTCAGGTCTCAGAACTTTCAAATCTCTAAGTTTTGTGGGTTTATTGGATACAGGACATGAGGAATACATAACTCTAATAGTAAGCCTATGTAACTAGAAGGTTCCATCTGAAACAAACAATGTTAATTCAGAGAATGGGCTCAATCTGGTTCACCAGTGGCAAGACTTGAGCTAAATGGCAGGGAGAAGTGTGGGTGTTTGAGGGTCTGATCATGCTAATGATTCTCATTGATTCTCAATATGTATTCAAGACAGCCATGAAGCATTTTTCTGTGTTTCCCATAAACTTGTTGAAATAAGTCTCAGCAGTCAAATGCTTTTAAGAAATGCTATAGAATCTCCTTTGACCAGAGAGTTTTGTTTTCTTATATATCAACATTCCACAGAGCATTCCAGTTTAAAATATTTCTAAAGGGAAGCTTGAATTCAGGACTAATGATAAGATTTGGGAGTCAACAGTAGAAAAATAATTATTTTATCAGATGCTTTCAAACTTAAGTCATATCAGAAAGATATTAAGGGCTATTTTAAATTACAACTGGCTGGGCCTCCCCCACAACTTCTGATTTTCTATGTCAAGGTTGGACCTGATTGTTTTTTCCCTTTTTTTTTTTTATAAAAAGATTAATTCTTTAACTGAATCACCGTGAGACACACAGTTACAATATTATTCATGATTTTCAGTCATATAATGTACAATTCACCAGTGCACATTTCCTGACACCAATTTCCCCAGTTTCCCTACTACTCTTCCCCAAGCCTGTCTCTATGGCAGCCATTCTCTCTCTCTGGAGTCACTTTGAAATGCTTCTCTCCTCCAATAAACTTTTTTTAACTTTACCTAGAAGCAAAGCAAAATAGTTTTATTTAATGAAATTTGCTTCGGGAAAAATGTAGTGATGAAAATGATACTTTCAAGAAAGAACACCGGATTCTCCAGGGTGGGAAAAAGCCCAATGAACTTTAGAACAATCCCTCCCTACATGCCTTCTTTTCCAATGTATCCAAGCTTCAGGATCAGTTTGGATATACTAACCCCATAGCATTTATTATACTTATCGATAACAGAATAGTAATTGAATTAGTTATTCCTGCTTAAGCTAATCTTTCTAGTAAAACCCCTGGATATTTTTGCATATAGCCGCCAATAATGAAAGTGATGCCCTGGATATAAATCCACAAATACAGATGCTTCAATTTTCCAGGGTCTTTTCTTACTTTTTCCTATGTTTCTTATAATCAGTTTCAATTCCAAGTGTTGCTTCAGGTGTTGCTGGAGCATCGTTACCAGATCTGCCAATCAATGATGGAGACTACCCTGGGGCTCTAACCCCCATCTTCGTTGGAGGCACCAAATCCAAGTGTTGCTTAAGCACTGAGTTACCACAGACCTGCCAATCAATGATGGTGACTACCCAGAGGCACAACCCCCCATCCATCTTCCTGATTTTCTTAGTTTTTGATCATGACAAGAATGGGGCCAATTTCCATTCAATACTCCTTCACTCTCAGACCCATTCTCAAGTCTTCATCTGAGAACTTTGAGCCACAAAAAAGCTCAAGTGACCTCATTTCAGCCAAACCCACACAAAGAGCCAAATATACATCCTTGGCCACTGCAGAGCCGGCTGAGACATGGCCGCCTCAGCCTCCGTGACGTCACACGTGCGCCGGAAGTAGCTCCAGACTCTACGTGATTTGACTGCGCCGAGCGGGCCGTTGCCTGGAGGTGGCGAGGGGAGGAGTCGTTGGCGTGTGTTCCAAGATCATGTTTGACTGCCGGACGTTTCCTGAACTGCGGAGGCCTTTAGGTTTGGGATGAGAGAAGAAGGGCAGATGCAAAACCTGGAGAGCTCGGGGGCCGGGCAGTCAGTCAGCACCCAGACTGGCAGCATGACCGGTGAGTGACCCGGACCTGGGCCCGCCAGCTGCGCCACGCCGTCTTTTGCAGAGCTCTGGCCTGTCGCTCTCCCGCCTGGGAACGCCCAGTCCCCCCCCACCCCCACCTTGCACTGGCTTTCACCTGTGCTTCTGCTTCAGGGTGTCTCTTCCCCTCCTGGGCGCGCTCCCTCCTTCGTCCCTGGAACCTGTTAGCCCGACTGCGCAGTGACTTTTGAAGTGGGAAGGTTGCCCTGTTGAAGGGGAAGTGTTCTGTTTATGCCTGAACCTCAACTACAAACATGCTTGTAATCATGGTGCTTAAATCAAGATTTTTTTCAATCAAGATTTATATATTAAAAAAAGAATTAATTAAGATAAGAAAGATGCCCTTTAATAAGAAGAAGAAGGAAAAGAAGAGGAAGAAGTGGCACTCACTGCCCGCCCCCAATTGCCTTAACTCCCTGGGCATAGAACTGGGGTCTCTGGGTTCCACAAACCTGAAAATGCTCCCTGTGGTGCTTTTAGCTTCCTTTCCAAGGTGGCTGTGTAAGGTCAGCTGCACGTGACACCTTTCCTTCAAGGATTGTTGTCTTTTAAAAATAAAATGTTCTTACCACTGCCTTTCTTGTGTTTCTGTCGCAATACCTCATCCTCACCATAGGTGGAATAGCTCGCTCTCCAGTAACACCAAATGAAAAGACTATTCATGACCTAGGCACAACAGTGGTGACACGTTTTTTTTTTTACCTCCTTCTGCGGGATTAAAGAAGGCCCAATTTTGGAAAATGTCAGAAAGTCTTTTTTTTTTTTTTTTTTTTTTTTTTTTTTTTAGTAAGGTCAAATGGGTATCCTGCTACATGAAAATATTTTCATTCTCTAAACCCCTAATCCTTTTATTCCTCCCCCCACAGCATCCTGCTAAAGCAGCTAAGCTAGACAGAGTCCAGTAGTGTGAGCTTAGTTCTTGTTTTCATCAGCATATTTTTTCATTTCTTGCCCTCTCTTTTGTAGGTCAAATTCCAAGACTTTCTAAAGTCAACCTTTTCACTTTGCTCAGTCTCTGGATGGAGCTCTTTCCAGCAGCAGAAGTCCAAACCCAGAAATCTCAGGTATTTGTTTCCTCTGATACGGATTTTTGTTTGTTCTTTTCGCCTTTTGCAAAAAATTGTATTGCTCTGATTTCTGTCACGCTTAAAACGAAGCATAAGCAAGCCTTAGTATATGCAAAATACCTTTACAGTTTAATGTGAAACTTGTAATTTAGAGCTGCAATAAACTCCTCTTCCAGTCTAAAATTAGGTTTCTTTCCATCTATGCCATGTTTATCAGGCATTCATGGCACTTACGTTGATTTAGTTAATTAGATCATTGTCTATGTGACTTTATCACTCAGTTGTATATTCTAGATGCTTTATCTAAGGTCTCCCCCTCCTTTCTGTCTCTGGACTGTAAATTGCTTGAAGAGACTGTGAGTTATGCTATTCTTAGCATTCTTAGTATATATGTACTTAACCTAATCTTTTATTTTTCTGTGACTGTTGCAGTAACTGACTTGATGCTAAATTCTTTTCATTTGAGTTTAGAAAATCTGGGAGTTTGAGGTGTTGTTACAAATCCAGGTCATATAAGGGGGAAAGTATTAGGTTAAAGTTAAGCTGTTAAGACATTTTTTTTTGGTTTTTAGGTCACAACCTGCAGTGCTCAGGGGCCACTCTTGGCTCTGCACTAAGAAATCACTCCTGGCAGGCTCTGGGGACCATATGTGATGCCAGGATTCAAACCACTGTCCATCCTGCATAGGCTGCGTGCAAGGCAAACACCCTACCACTGTGCTATTTCTCCTGCCCCAGAAAAGTTTTTATATATCTTTATATTACAATAGAAACTTTTTGTGTGGCTATTCACAGTCATCATCTTTTGCATTTTCAGTGCCTTTACTTCGTGTGCTTGGCACTATAGATACATGTATGTATTTTTGTAAAAATGTATTTCATATTTTTAAATAGGAAGAAAAAACAGGCAATTGTCTAACAACTTAGACAATTAAGGTAAAGTTTACAATATCTTTAGTTATAAAATATAAACAAAATGTTATAAGATTCAAGATTGGGCTCTATGTGGAAAGTGAGGGAAGGATTCATAGGGAAGGTTGCTTGTGCATTAAAATATGAAGAGGCTGGTAATGTGACTCAGTGGTATAGAGCACATGCTTTGCATGTGTGAAGCCTTGGGTTTGATCTCCAATCTGGTGTGAGTGGGTAGGAGAATGGGAGAGTGAATGGAGACACACACACACACACACACACACACACACACACACACACAAATAGGTTTTTGCCAATCCAAGGAACTCCAAGGCAATGTAATAAAAGAACTTGTGATCCTCATGTCATAGAGTCAATTTAGAAATATACACAGGAGGGGCCGGAGAGATAGCATGGAGGTAAAGCATTTGCCTTGCATACAAAAGGTCGGTGGTTTGAATCCAGGCACCTCATATGGTCCCCTGAGCCTGCCAGGAGCGATTTCTGAGCATTGAGTCAGGAGTAACCCATGAGTGCTGCTGGGTGTGACCCAAAAACCAAAAGCCAAAAAAGAAAAAAAAATATACACAGGAAAATATAAATTAAAAAAAAGAAATATACACAGGATCAAACCATTAAAAATTGGGGCCGGGCAGTGGCGCTAGAGGTAAGGTGCCTGCCTTGCCTGCACTAGCCTAGGACGGACCGCGGTTCGATCCCCCGTTGTCCCATATGGTCCCCCAAGCCAGGAGCAACTTCTGAGCGCATAGCCAGGAGTAACCCCTGAGTGTTACCAAGTGTGGCCCAAAAACAAAAACAAATAAACAAAAAATAAATTACCTTGGAAGAGATAGGTTTTATTCACTAAATATAACTGTTACATTAAAGAATTTAAACAGCAGGGCTGGAGAGATAGTACCGTGGGCAGGGCGCTTGCCTCGCATGTAGCCTTTTATCTCTGGCTTCCCATATGGTTTCCAGAACACCACCAAGAGTAATTCCTGAGTGAAGAGCCAGAAGTAAGCTCTGAAAATCATAAAGTGTTGCCTTATTTTTGTGGGGTTGGGAAGGGGGTCACACCCGGCAGCACTCAGGAGTTACTCCTGGCTCTATGCTCAGAAATTGCTCCTGGCAGGTTCAGGAGACCATATGGAATTCATATGGATTCAGACCACCATTCTTCTGCATGCAAGGTGAACACCTTATAAGGTGTTGCCTTTTTATAGTCTGTAGAAGTTTGTCTTTTCAAAAATATTGTATTGGAATCATTCATTTAATAATATGTGTTAACCATAAAAGAATAGTTGGATTAATAGCAAGTCAAAAGTCTGTCTAGCAAAAGAATTACAATTCAGGGGCCATAATTTCAGTTTAGAAATCCAAAACAATGAATGTCCCAAGGAGACTAGGCAGTTCCTCTAGAGAGAGGTTGGGGAAAAAAAGAAACAAAAAGATGAGATAATAGGTAGGTAAAGGGTTACAAGGTGAAAGTAGGAAAAATTTACTTTTATCAGTCCACTCAAAAGGGATACATTCTTGCTACCTTCTTGGAATTGTCAGTTTGGTGGAGTCCAGGGGTTTGGTTTTGGTTTAGATAGAAGAGCAAATGATTTTTCTTCCATGTCTTATTCTAGATTTTTTTTAAAGGGCAAAACAGAGAGGGACAGAGCAATAATCCAGTGGGTAGGGTCTTTGTCTTGGGTTCAATCCCCAGTATTCCATATGGTCCCCGGAGCATAGAAGTGATTCCTGTGTGCAGAGAGCCAGGAGTAACCTTGAAGCATCTCTGGGTGTAGCCCCAAAACTAAAAAAAAACAAAAACAAAAAAAACAAAACAAAACAAAAAAAAAAACCAACAACACAAAAACAAAGAAATAATCACTTCAGTGACACTGTTTCATATAAACATGAAAACTTCATTTCTTTTTTTTTTTTTTTTTTTTTTTGGTTTTTGGGCCACACCCGGTAATGCTCAGGGGTTACTCCTGGCTATGTGCTCAGAAATCGCCCCTGGCTTGGGGGGACCATATGGGACGCCGGGGGATCGAACCACGGTCCTTCCTTGGCTAGCGCTTGCAAGGCAGACACCTTACCTCCAGCGCCACCTACCCGGCCCCAACTTCATTTCTTTTTATGACTTGTTAGCTAATTTCCTTTTAGTATTGAGTCAGATTTCATAATCTGAATGTACCACATTTTATTTATTCCTTTATATCCTGCAAGATATCCTGAAAGGTTACTAAGTTATAAGCAAATGTGATTGGAACTATAAAACATCCACATGCAGCACTGTATGTGGGCATAAGTTTTTCAGCTCCATTAGATAGGTGCCAGGGAAGTTGATAGAGGGGTTGTATGGT
The DNA here is from genome assembly GCF_024139225.1 of Suncus etruscus. Classification (NCBI taxonomy): domain Eukaryota; kingdom Metazoa; phylum Chordata; class Mammalia; order Eulipotyphla; family Soricidae; genus Suncus; species Suncus etruscus. The sequence goes on from NC_064855.1 coordinate 61,337,935, forward strand.
AAAATTATGCCTTGTTTTCTAAGAAACTTCCTGGCTGCTTTACAGCATGGCAAAGTGGCTGTACCATTTTGCACTCCCACCAATGACTGAACAGTCCTGGTATTTCACACCCACTCCAAGTCCAGTATTTTTTGTGGGGAGGGCTTGTCACACCTGGCAGCACTCAGCGGTTACTCCTGGCAGGCTTGGGAACCATATGGGATGCCAGGAATCGAACTGGGGTCTGTCCTGTGTTGACTGCATGCAAGGCAAATGCCCTACCACTGTGCTATCGGTCTGTCCCCCCACCACCTGCTCCAGTATTTATTCAAGTAGTTTACTAGATTTTGACTTGTACTAAGTGTGTAGTGATAGCTTGTTTTATAAATTGTAGTTCCCTGATAACAGAAGGGTACAGACTTTCATCCTTAGGATTATGTATGTTTTCTTTGGGTATTTCACCCATTTTATACTCTGGTTATTATTATTCAGCATTGTATTATATATTTTTAATTCACTAGTCTGACTTGTATTCCTATTCTTTTTGTTTGTTTGTTTAGTTTTGTTTTTGGGGCCACACCCGGCGGTGCTCAGGGGTTACTCCTGGCTGTCTGCTTAGAAATAGCTCCTGGCAGGCACAGGGGACCATATGGGACACTGGGATTTGAACCAACCACCTTTGCTTTGAATCGGCTGCTTGCAAGGCAAACGCTGTTGTGCTATCTCTCCGGGCCCTGTATTCCTATTCTTGACATTGTCTTTTACTTTTAATTTTAATTTGGGGAGGGGGTTAACCTGGCAGCACTCAGGGGTTATTCCTGGCACTCAAAATTGCTCCTGGCAAGTTCGGGGGACCATATATGATGCTGGGGATCGAACACGGGTTCGGCCAGGGTCAGCCACATCCAAGACAAATGCCCTAATACTGTGTTATCGCTCCAGTCCCCAAGAGTTTTAAATTGTAATGAAATCTATCTTACCATTGATTATATCATATATTATCCTTTGGTTTTGTATCTAAAACCTCTTCACTGGAGATCATCTAGATTCTCTTAAATTCTGAGTCATTACTTTTGCATTTAGGTCTATGATTTCTCTTGAGTAAATTTTTATGAAGGGTGTAAAGTTTGCACATAAATAATAGGAAATTAATTTCATGGTAATGTTATATCAGAGTAGTTTTCACCTCCTTTCCAATGTCAAGTGTTTTATAAATAGTAAAATATTGGGGCTGAAGAGATAGCAGAGCAGTAGGGCATTTGCCTTGCACACAGCACAACATGGAGTGGACTGGAGGTTCGGTTTCCTTCATCTCATATGGTCCCCCCTGAGCCTGCCAGGAGCAATTTCTGAATGCAGAGCCAAGAGTAACCCCTGAGTGCCACCGGGTGTGGCCCCAAAACTAAAATAAATAAATAAATAAATAGTAAAATATTACTTAAAATGTGAAACACTTTATTGTTCCTTTTTTTTCCCAAACACTCTCCCAAAACTCATACTGACTTCATATGTTAAGAACTTTGAGGGGCCAGAGTGATAGCACACCAGGTAAAGTGTTTTCTTCTCATGCAGCCGATCTGGTTTAGATCCCCAGTAGGAGTTCACAGACCCGAGTGATTTTTGAATGCAGAGCCTGAAGTAACCCACGAGTGCTATTAGGTGTGACCTCCCCCAAAACAAACAAACAAAAAAAGAACTTTGAGGAAGTTCATTATTTTCGTCATATTTTGAGTCAGTTATCTTATTATTTTCTCTGTATTTTTCATATTATTTTCACTGTAATTTTCATATTAATTTTATAAAAATGTATATATCCATATTTAAATTGTAGTTTTTTGTTGGGGTGTTATTTTTGCAGATAAAGTTTATCGTGAAAAGACAGGCTAGAAGCAAATGTTCAGAGATTCAAGACTCTATTATACTTTATTTTAGGGCTGGTATGTGGATCTGTGGTGGAGTTGATGCCATGCCACAGTTAAAGCCTTGAGCACCACAGGGGGGGAAGAAAAGTGTATTTTAAAAGCTGGGCTTTGCAACAATATATTTTAGTCATGAAAAAGTTGACTAGCCTGCTATTTGTGACAACACAAATGGAACTTGAGCACATTATGCTGAGTGAGATGTTAGAGAGAAAAGATGTAGATGTACTTTTTAAAAACCAAACTTTTCAAAAACAAGAATACCAAACAAACACACAACAACAACAATGGGGACTGTAGAATTTGTATAGGAGTTAAAGCTCTTGCCTTGCATGTTGCTGACTCTGGTTCATTTCTCAATGCAACATGTGATCAATTCCCTAGCACTTCCAGGGGTCACTAGTGAGCACAGAGTCAGGAATAACCCCTAAATCCTGCCAAGTGTGATCTCAAAAACCCTTATACATAAAAATAAATGATGGTAGCTAAGAGTCCAGAGACAGAATAGATGTTCTTTAAGATACAAACTGACAATTAATAGTAAATAAGCTTTTGAGATTTAATGCACAGATAGAAAGCAGTATTGTATGGTAATTCTCAAACTTGCTAAAACCCTAGAATTTAAAAAAGTTGTTTAAAAAGTTAGAATTTAGGGTCAAAGTGAAATCACAGCAGTAGGGCAGTTGCCTTGCATGCAGACAACCTGGGTTGGACCCAGGTTCGATCCCTGGCATCGCATATGGTCCCCTGAGCCTGCTGATTTCTGAGTTCTAAACATAGAGCCAGGAGTAACCCGAGTGCCGCCCAGTGTGGCCCAAAAACCAAATAAAATAAAAAGTTAGGATTTAATTATTCTAGTTACAAAAAAAAATACACAATTTTGTCTATTTTTCATAATATTATCTTTATTTAAGCACCATGATTACAAACATGTTTGTAGTTGGATTTCATTTATAGAAAAGAACACACCCCCTTCACCAGTGCAACATTCCCAACACCAATGCCTCCCATCAATTTTGTGATGTCAGAGTTATCATTATCACTATAACAGTAATCCTATTGCTTATATTGCCTATATTGTCTACCTTGAATTTCTATATTGTATGTGTCAAACATTTCAATTTGTTTGTTTGTTTCTGGTTTTACGCTCAGAAATCGCTCCTGGCAGGCTCTGGGGACCATATGGGATGCTGGGATTTGAACCACCGTCTTTCTGCATGCAAGGCAGATGCCTTACCTCCATACCATCTCTCCAGCCCAAACATTTCAATTTTTTAAATAAATAAAAGTTGGATTTTTAAGAGATTGAGTAATTATTTTAAATAACCTGTTTTTATAGAAATTTGATCTCATTTTAGTTTCTATATATGATATAAATATATATCTACCTGGAAAACACTGTGTGTTGAAATTTTATGTGATTGGTACATTAAATTAAATAATTCTCCCTCCCCCACTAATTCTGTTATTACACATGATGGTCATAGGGTTGAATACATTATTTTCCCTATTCAGAATTCTTTTTTTCCACACCTGGTAATGCTCAGGAGTTACTCTTGGCTCTGCATTCAGGAATCTTTCCTGGTGGTGCTCAGGGGATAACTGGGATGCCAGTGATTGAACCCAGGTTGGCTGCATACAAGGCAGGCACCCTAACCACCATGGTCTCTATCTGGCACTGAGAAAAATACCTTAACTATGATGCATATATACAGTGGAATACCACTTATACATAAAATAAATTATGCAATTTGCGGCTACTTGGATAGATTTGGAAAGTATCATGTTGAGTGAAATCAGAGGAAGAGGAACATAGGAGAATATTATATATAGTAGAAATGAAGAGTAGGTCTTCAAATGAAGAGCAGCTTCAGGATGCTTGCCACTGTGATGGAAATAAGTGGGGAAGGGAACTCTAGGACAATGGGGGACAATAAAAGTGTTAGGAGGAAAGCTGGGGACACTAGTTGAGGGAAGTGGGTACTAATGAAGGGATTGGTGTTGCAACATTGAAATTCATGCCTGAAATTCAATTACAAGTATCTTTGTAACTTTGTATTTCACTATGATTCAGTAAAAAACATTTCAAGGGGGCCGGGCGGTGGCGCTAAAGGTAAGGTGCCTGCCTTGCCTGCGCTAGCCTTTGACGGACCGCGGTTCGATCCCCTGGCGTCCCATATGGTCCCCCAAGCCAGGAGCAACTTCTGAGCACATAGCCAGGAGTAACCCCTGAGCGTTACCGGGTGTGGCCCAAAAACCAAAAAAAAAAAAAAAAAAAAAAAAAAATTTCAAAAAGCAAAAAATTTTTAAAATAGTAGTTGTTTCACTTAAGCTCTTTGTTCTGCTTTTGCTATTCATAATAGGTTTTGAAACTCCAAGATGCAGTGCAAGTTGCAATTATAATGGAAACAGTGCTTTTAAATTTTTATTGTTTTGTTTTTAATTAAATCACTGTGAATTTTAGTTACAGTGTTATTCATGATTGAGTTTCAGTCATACAGTGTTCCAACACCATCCTTTCACCAGGGTCTATTTCCTTCCACTGATATCCCCAATTTCCCTCCACCCCTGCCCTGCCTGCCTGCCTCCATGGCAGACACTTAATACCTAGCTTAAGCTTTCTCTCTCCTCCAGAGTGACCACTTCCTTTCACCTGACTTAATCCAGCCACCATTACAGGTGACAGGCTTTCCTAGTACTAGTAATATTTTGTTTTTATTGTTTTGGTTTTTGGGCTACACCCGGCTGAGTTCAGGGGTTACTCCTGGCTTTGCGCTCAGAAATTGTTCCTGGCAGGCTCAGGGGACCATATGGGATTCTAGGAATCGAACCCAGCTCCGTCCAAGGTCAGCTGTGTACAAGGCTGCCCTACCGCTGTTCTATCTCTCTAGCCCCTCCTCTAACAATGTTATTAACATTTTTTTGTCTTACTGCAATGCTATTTCCATTATTTTTAAAATGAAGGGAATAATTTTTTTATTTCATCCTGATACTACAACATCTTTAAGTTTTCAAATATTTTTTATAATTTTTTTTTATTTGAAGTAATTTAATTCTGGAGCTTGTCGTTTTTACATTACTAGGAAAATGTTGAAACTAATAGAAACATTGGTGTGGCAGTTTAAACTAGTGGTTTTAGAGGAGTCGGAGGCTTTGTAGATTATCTGCCTGGGTTTAAATCCTGGCTCTTCTTCCTACTATTTGCATAGCCCTGAGTAAGTTCCTTTACCTCTTTTTGTCAACTTCCTAATCAGAGAGAGAGGCATGACATATTAACTTTTAGGTAGTATGTGGGTCTTGAGAAATACTTGAATTGCATGAATTAATGTTTGTAAAGTATTAGATAGTGGCTGAATATATGAATATATGAATTAATGTTTATAAAGTATTAGTATAAAGTACTAGTGCCTAGCTATGTATTTGTATAATAATTCACTGTCTTTTTCTTTATTATTAAACACTCAAGTTGTACATTTTTTAAACCAACTTTGGTGTATAATTAACTTACAACTGCTTCTAAGTGTAACTGCTTTCTGAGAGTTTTTGTATTATTGCTTATATTTATGGTACTCCTTGCTCATCAAGATTGAGTAGACACTGAGTATGAAGAGTAAAATTTTTAAAGAATCCAGGGCCTGAAGAAATAGTACAGTGAATAAATAAGTAGTTTGCCTTTCACATTAGCCAACCTGGGTTTGATCCCAGGCATCTCATATGTCCCTTATGGTCCCTGGAGTACCACCAGGTATATTCCTGGGAGTACAGAGTCAAGAGTAACCCAGGAACATTGTTGAGTGTGGCAAAATAAAATCTTTTTTTTTTCCATAGGTTGGTCTTTAGCCTTTTGAGATACTGCCAAACCTTTTACCCAAGGGGAACATCTTTGTCCATTTTCGAAATTCAGTTTTTTGAGTGTTTCAGTTTTTCCACATCATCCACTCTTGTTATTTTCCAGTGTGAGTCAGTTATCTTATTTTGATTTGGATCTGCAGTTCTCTGATGACTAGATGTTCAGTATTTTTTTTATGTGTTTTAAGAGGAGGCGATCAAACCCAGGGCTTTGTGCTTGCTAGGCTTGTCTCAGTCCTTCAAGCTATCTCCCCAGGTCAGAATGAACTTTCCTAAGAAAGCTCTTCCCTTCGTTTTGCTTTCAGTCTTTCTATGAGGTCACTAATGTTCTTAAAATAAATTCTTAACACCCTAGCCTCTTTTTTTCCATTCTCCCCTGCCATCCATTTACTATTTCTCTAGACTCATCTTGATCTCATCAGCCTTTCAGAATCTGCCCAAGTTTGTTTCTCTGTCTGAAGTCCCCCACCCACCTCAGCCTTGCCCCTTTTCCTTTATCTTCAAGAGCTTAGAAACCATTCCAGAAGATTACTTTTTAACTTCCAGAGTTAGGGCCCTCTCTATGGCCACAAGATTGCCTCAAAGTAATTTTGTTTCTCCTGGAGTTAGGTTATAGAACCAGGCTATAGGTAAGAATTGAGTGTAATTAGAATGCCATTCAGCAGCCCTGAGAAAGACACCATCTTGGAAAACTGCATCAAAAACAGCTTGACTGGTGTCTGCTGGAAACGCATTTAAAGCTTGGTTTCTGGTTTGAGCACTAAACCAGGTAAAGTGGCTGGCCTGCTCATACCTGTCAGGGCTATGTTGTGCAGAAACAATTTTTGTTTTCTTCTTGTTTTGGGGGTCACATCCGCCCCTGCCCAGGGTTTATTCCTGGTTCTACACCCAGGAATCACTCCCCGCAGTGCTAGGAGGACTATATGGGATGCCAGGGATTGAATCTGAATTGGCTGCATGCAAAGCAGGTGTCCTACCTGCTATACTATCTCTCCAACCCCAGGAACACTTTTTTTAGGTGTTGGAATTATACTGACATAAAGAGCTCATTTGTGAACTTGGGATCTTACATCAGCCATGGGAGCGGCTAAGGCTCAAGTTTTGCACAGGCCCACCTGCATGCCTGATAGTTAGTGTGTGGGCAGGTAAAATAGCTCAGGTGACTTAGAATTGTTTTTCCTTTCCCTGTCTTTTCTTTCTCTTTTAAAAAATGCTTTCCAGACATACCATTGTGTTAACCTAAGTGAAAGTGTGTATGATGCCAAATCTCTGTATACACCTCCTCCTCAACCAGATCATCTTTTTTTTTTTTTTTTTTTTTTTTTTTTTTTTTGGGCCACACCCGTTGACGCTCAGGGGTTACTCCTGGCTATGAGCTCAGAAGTTGCTCCTGGCTTGGGGGACCATATGGGACGCCGGGGAATCGAACCGTGGTCCGTCCAAGGCTAGCGCAGGCAAGGCAGGCACCTTACCTCTAGCACCACCGCCCGGCCCCATCAACCAGATCATCTTAACACTGGATTGTGATTCCCTGTTCCTTTGCTGTCTCTTTGCTAGACTGTGAGCTCCTGGAGAGCAGGGACCATGCTTGGCTTGTTCTTGGGGGTTCCCAGTCCTAGCACCAGGCCTCACACATGACAGATTCTTCAGGAATGTCAGCCAACTGCAAGAACTGCTTCATTCTCTTAAGACCCCTCCCTATTTTAAGCTGTTTCTCATTTTTCTCCTTTGTACTTTATTTTCATGTGTTCTAGCCTGTACGCTCCTAATGAGCAGGTGTCCTCATGCTTTTATCTCATTATTCTCCCACTAGGCCAGTCCAGAGTATGATGCCTATAAGGTGTTGGAGTACATGAATGGGCTATGATCCCGCACTTCTGTCTACAAGCTTATCTAATTCTGAGGCCACCAGATTCAAAAAGAGAAAAATTAGGCAGAAATACATGAAGTGTACTTGTGTTTTTTAAATAATGACAATTATTAGACCTCCATAAAATTGTAATTTTGATGATCTGATCATATCTTGCTCATTTCTATAAAGCATTGCCAGAGTCATGTATCTAGTTCAACATATATTTTTCTAGAAAACACGGTGAGAGGCTCAGAGTCTGTCCTGAGCTGCTGGTCCCACTGGTGAGGAAAGTGCAGGCAGCCCAAAGCCTGAAGAGAAACACTTGTTCCTGGAAATAGTTCTTTTGCTTAAAGCAGCATTCCAACTCTTAACAGCATTTTAAAATTATAGCAAAATGCTGGCTGGCAATTTGGAATAAAGTTAACAGCAAATCATGGCTTCAAAAATGTAATTACTTCACAAATACATTTGATGTATAAGTAATTGCTTATAAATATATAACAAAAGTAGTTAAACCATTTTTTCAGAACTGAAAGGACAGAATGTTTTTGATAATTTTAAGAATAATCTACTTGCTTCCAAGCAGATTGTTATTGCATAATCTGATCTACAGCAATCTAGAACCTTTCTTACATGTTTATAAAAAATAAATCTTAGAATGAAAAAAAAATAGGATGTAGTCACTGGGGGCCGGAGCGATAGCACAGCTATAGGGCATTTGCCTTGTATGCAGCTGACACAGGACGGACCTGAGTTCTATCCCTGGCATCCCAAATGGTCCCCTGAGCCAGAAGCAGTCACTCACTAGGGCCAGAGAGATATTAGAGTGGTTGGTTGTGTGTGGTTGATCCAGGTTTGATTTCCAGTATTCCATAAAGTCCCCCAAGTACTATCATGGGGGATTCCTAAGTGCAGAGCCAGGAATAACCCCAACTATTGCCAGATGTGACATTACCCTAAAAAAAAAAAAAAGAAATATGGTCACTAGATTTAAAGTTTCCACATTTATTTGGGAATTTGGATATCATCCCCTTTTCATTGCCCCCTGGAAATCTAACCTCTTTAAAGGAATAAAGAGAAAGCATCAGCCAACTGCACCCTGGATAACTATCCCTCCGGATGGCTCCATCACCCTCCTCCAGGACGTGGTATCAGTCACTTTGGGAAACGTTGCCTACTGGAGCAATTAGTGGGAAAGAAAATAATTATTTCTAAATAAACAATTCAAAGTTTTAGACTGGAAAGCAAGTATATTGAAAATAGTTGTTATTTTAAAGTAATTCTATTACCAATTCATAATAGTTTTTCAGTTGCAGGGAGCAAGCCCACACCTAGTGGCTCTCAGGGGAACATATAGCACTAGGGATTGAACCCAGGGTTCTCTCATGCAAACCCTTTTGAATAATTTTCCAGATCCTAATTCATAGTGATGTAACTGGAATTTTGTTTGTTTTAGCTAAGAATTATCAGAATTGAGGCAAGAGTCATAGCACAGTAGTAGGGTGTTTGCCATGCATGCAGCTGATCTGAGACAGACCTGGATTTGATCTCCGGCATCTCATATGGTTCTCCAAACCTGACAGGAGCGATTTCTCAGCGCAAAGCCAGGAGTAACCCCTGAGCACTGTCCAAGCCCCCAAAAATTATCGAAGAGATAATTGTGTCCCAAAAGCCCCTTCCTCCCAAGACAGTTGAATTTGGAACTCTGGTTCTATGTGTTCTTGGTGGGGTTATTTCATCTTTCTCAGCTACAGTTTTTTCACTTATAAAATAGGAATGATAATAGCTACTTTGGAAATTTTTAAGAATAAAATGAGGGGCCGGGCGGTGGCGCTAAAGGTAAGGTGCCTGCCTTGCCTGCGCTAGCCTTGGACGGACCACGGTTCGATCCCCCGGTGTCCCATATGGTCCCCCAAGCCAGGAGCAACTTCTGAGCACATAGCCAGGAGTAACCCCTGAGCGTTACCGGGTGTGGCCCAAAAACCAAAAAAAAAAAAAAGAATAAAATGAAATTCTATAGGACTAGTAGGTGCTTGATACACTTAGTGTTAGGTTGTTTGTTTATAATTTACAGCATGGTTCCACCCAAAACAAAGATCATCCCTGTTTTTTTGTTATGTTTGTTTACAACTTGGTTTTATTTAAAATAGAGATTTTCCTGAGTTAGCATGTATCAAGCAAACCTGGGCTGACTGGCTCAGGAAAGGCCTCTGTCCTTATTCCCTTGAAGGGGTTAGTTTCTTAATAAAAACTGCAATCTGGCAGGCAGCTCTCTCTCTCTCTCTCTCTCTCTCTCTCTCTCTCTCTCTCTCTCTCTCTCTCTCTCTCTCTCTCTCACTCACTCACTCACTCTCACAATATGGCTCTTCATGTAAAAGTTTTAGAGACTATTTTTTCTTTTATGAATTTACATTTCTTTTTAAATAAGTTTCTTTTGGTTATTATCATTTAACCCAGTTACAGTATTGTTAACATTTGAGTCTGCTGCTTTTTAGCACCTCATACTTATTTATAAGACTAAGTGCTCAGCATTCATGAAATTTTCTATTCCCACTATGAAACTTTCTCTAATTCCTTCCTATTAGTCAACTTTGGAGTATGCAGAATTCTACCCAATACCCTGTATTAAACAACTGCTTATATTCAATTTCCTATCTTTGTAAAGCTCAGCTTTCCAAGAACTGTAGCCTGAGAAACTAGGTCTGTGGCTGATGCATACAAAGTCAATTTTTGTTGAATGAATAAATGAAGAGTAGTGGTTCTGGAGAGATAGTATAGGGAATTAAGCACAGGTGCTCAACCTATTCTTGGCTCTGCAAAGACTCTTGAGCATCATGGGTTTGGCTGAGACCCAAAACACCAATGTGGTGGTCCTAATGTCAACTACTTCTGAAAGGTCCTAGCAATATCACATCCTCGGACTGTAAGCACTGGGCCATAGACTCAGTCTGAGAGTAACCAATGGGCCCCCTTAGCACTTCCTGGATACTCCCTGCAAATGACAAATAAATAAAGTTGGACCTGGAGCAAATTTTTATACAAGAAGAGACTTATAATAACTCTAGTACTAGTCACCTACTGCTGATATTATAAATTACTGAAAAGTTGGTGGCTTAGGGGCTGGAGCCATGGCGCAGTAGTAGGGCATTTGCCTTGCACACGGCTTACCTAGGACAGACAACGGTTCATTCCCCCGGTGTCCCATATGGTGCCCCAAGCCAGGAGCAATTTCTGAGCACATAGCCAGGAGTAACCCCTGAGCATCACCAGGTGTGGCCCAAAAACCAAAAGAAAATAAAAAGTTGGTGGCTTAAAACACACATTTATTTTGCAGTTCTTTGTGTCAAAAGTCTGAGGTGGTCTCCCTGGGCTCAAATCTGAGTGTCAGCCTGACTGGCCCTTCTGGAAGTCCCTGCAAAGGATTAGTTTCTTACCTTTTCCAGATCCTTAAGGCTGCCCACATCTCTGGGCTCATGAGCACCTCTCCGTCAGAGCCAGTGATGTCAGACTAAATTCTCATGCTGTCTCATTCTGACAATGGCCTTTCCTACCTCTGCCATTTACTTATAAGGATCTTTGTATGATTATTTAGAGCCCATCCAGATAAACTGGTTAATCTCTCCATTGTAGCATTAGCTAATTTATAGTCTTAATTCTATCTGTACCTTTAACTCCAGCTTATTATATAATATAACATAGCCATGGTACCAATTTTTTTTTTTTGGCTGTCTGCTCAGAAATAGCTCCTGGCAGACACGGGGGACCATATGGGACTCGGGATTCGAACCAACCACCTTAGGTCCTAGATCGGCTGCTTGCAAGGCAAACACCGCTGTGCCATCTCTCCGAGCCCGGTACCAAATATTGAGACAGAAAATCTTCTACAAATTCTTATCTAATATTGTGCTGACTTTTTTTACCTTCTCAATTCCAATTAATTTACCTCTGTTCTCTTTTAGTCTTTCATGTCATGCTTGCACTTTTCTATTGCTCAAAACTTCCCCAACATTGAAATTTTTTTGTTGTTTGATTGATTTTTGGGTAACACCTGACTGTGCTCAGGGATCACTACTAACGATGCTCTGGGAACCATATAGTATTGAACCAGGTCAGCTATGTGCAAAGCAAGCACCTTACCCATTTTACTATCTCTGAAATCTTAAACTACAGAATTTTCTTTACTTTTTATGCTGCAGCCAGAAGTGATCAAAGCTTACTCCTGGCAGGCTCAGAGGATTAAACCTGGGTCAGCCACAAGTAAAACAAGTGCCCAGTTTATATAACTAGCACTCTGGTTCCCAGAATTTTATTTTCTGATCACAACTTCCAGATTTTCCAATCCTGTATTTTGGAAAACTTTTCAGGAATGATATTACAAAGGTTAAGCACTCTGAACTTGAACCTGACCAATATGGGAAATTATTACAGAGTTTCATCAAGAACAAAAAAGATTTAAAACTTACAAAAACTCATCTTTAAACAGGAAATCATATTATGTGCTCATCTCCTTCCCTCACCTTTAATCTGCTTTTAATTAGGAAAAGGAAGCAGAAAATAATGGATCCTTAGAAGATAGAGAAGAGGCAGACACAGTATCTTACAATCAAAAACAGGTGAGATTTTGTTTTCAAAACACAATATTACAATAACAAAGCAAAGCAAATGGTATAAAGTAGAATAAGTCATTCTTGTGCTCGAGTTTTTCTATTCCTTCTACCAAGAATATTTATAAAATTGGATCTTTTCCATCTATATATATGTATATTATACTAATATGTATATATGTAATTTAAATGCATGGTTTATTTTATCATTTTCTCCTATATCTTTCTTTAAAAATTAAAAAATTTCAACTCATAAAACCTTTTTCATAATTCATAAATGGTTTTCCAAAACATCTGACTGGTTTTGCCAAGAATGTTTACCCCTCTCTTGCACTTTTCTTAGACCAGTGGCCTTCAGCCAGCACTCCATGTACTGCTACTGGTTCTCAACAGAAAGATTGAAAACCACTGTTTTACCACGTTGGTTATAACTGCTGGTCCATGGGCTGGTATATGCAGGACAAATGATGGTCAGCAAGTGAAAAAAGGCTGACAAATGCTGACTTAGGCCATTTTTTTTTTTTTTTTTTTTTTTGGTTTTTGGGCCACACCCTGTGCCGCTCAGGGGTTACTCCTGGCTATGCGCTCAGAAGTTGCTCCTGGCTTCTTGGGGGACCATATGGGACACCGGGGGATCGAACCGCGGTCCGTCCTAGGCTAGTGCAGGCAAGGCAGGCACCTTACCTCCAGCGCCACTGCCCGGCCCCAGGCCATTTCTTAGAGCTGTTTGACAACTAAAAATTTTGATAATTTATATAATGTCTTCTGGGATAAAGAGGAGACTTCTTTTTTTTTTTTTTTTTTTTTTTTTGGATTTTGGGCCATACCCGGCGTTGCTCAGGGGTGACTCCTGGCTGTCTGCTCAGAAATAGCTCCTGGCAGGCACGGGGAACTATATGGGACACCGGGATTCGAACCAACCACCTTAGGTCCTGGATTGGCTGCTTGCAAGGCAAACGCCACTGTGCTATCTCTCTGGGCCCAAGAGGAGACTTCTGATGGCTTGCAGTAAATCAACAGTGGAACCTTTTTTTTCTTTTTTGGTTTTTTGGGCCACACCCATTTGATGCTCAGGGGCTAAGCACTCAGAAATTACCCCTGACTTGGGGGACCATATAGGACGCCTGGGGATTGAACTGCGGTCCTTCCTTGGCTAGCACTTGCAAGGCAGACACCTTACCTCTAGTGCAACCTCTCTGGCCCCAAGAGTGGAACCTTTAAGTGGAACCCTTAAAATTTATTTCTTTTCTATAGCTCAGTTCTTAGTTAGGGAATCCACCTGAACTATGGAACTTGTGAGCAAGGTAAGCATCCCAGATTTGCTGTCATTTGCTGTGGTGTGACTAGTAAAATCCTTTGTCTCTCACCCAGCTGTGTCATGTGCTCTGCTACCATCAATGCAATGATAGCAAGGCTCTTAGTAATGAAAGAAGGTAAAATAGAAATCCAGAGCTGAAGGATGAACTTGGTTCTTTTTAAATATTGCACAGTGTTTCCTTATTATCTTAATCTTTCAGGTTTTTTAGAGTTCTGATTCACTGGATGTGGAGTAGAAATTAAATATGCATTTTGGGAAAGGGACCTTGATGACTGATACATATTGCTGAAGATTACCTGATTAAAGTTTTGAGAATGGATCTCTAAAATGTCCAGTAAAAATGTAAAAACAATTTGCCTCTGAATGTTTCAGTGATTTTAATTGTCAGAAAAGCAGCTGGTGGGAAGGGAAGAGATTATTTAAAGAGCAAGTACCTTGGCTCCATCCCTTTTATTATATGATTCCCTGGAGCATCTCTGGGAATAGCCATCACAGTGGCCCCAAAAATAAAAATAAAGAAGTCAAAGGGAAAAAATAACCATGCAAAATAGACTAACCTCCTTTGCCTGTATTTTATTATAAAATTATGTTACTAGGATTTCAAAGATGATTGCTGTGTTACCAATGAAAATTTACTCACTGGGAAGATTCAGTCTTCTGGGAGTAAGTTAAAGTGCTGCAGAGGAATGCAACTTAGACTTTTATTTGCTATACAAATTTAGGATAGAAGAAAAATTTATCTCAAGATTTGTCATTTTATCCTTATCTAGAAACTATATTTTGTTTGTTTGGGTTATTTTTGGGGGATGGCCATACCCAGCAGTGCTCAAGGGTTACTCCTGGCTGTGTGTTCAGAAATTATTCCTGATAGAATTTGAGGACTATGTGGGATGCTGAAGATCAAACCCAGATTGAACACATACAAGGCAAACACCCTATCTCACTGTACTATCACTCTGGCTCTTAGAAACAATATTAAAAAAATTTTTTTTATAAAGTTAAAAGAACTGGGCTGGAGCTATAGTACAATAGGCAGAGCACATGGTTTGCACTTGGCTGATCCGGGTTTAATTTTTGACATCCCATATGGTCCCTAAGCACTGCCAGGTGTAATCCTTGAGCATCACTGGATGTGCCCCCACCAAAAAAAAAAATAAATAAATAAAACTCTTCTGGGCAAGAAAATTACAGATTTTTTTGACCTAACAAATTATTGTAATAAAAAAAGTCATGAACATGCCTTTTATTTACTTGAAACAGTATTTTAAAATGTTTATATCAATGTTTTGGACTATTTCTGTATGCTGAACTAGTTAGAAAAATCTATAGCTGAGATCATTTAATGATAGTATTTCTATTGATTATGATTTGTTGAGTTTAATACAATAAGTTCAAATGTCTGAGCTCTTTTGATAGGGCCTTATTAGTTCTACAAGGATGACAGTTTTCTTAAGAATTTGCTTATGGACTGGAGCAGTAGTACAGTGGGTAGGGTGTTTGTCTTCCACACAGCTGACCCGAGTTCAATCCCCAGCATCCCATATGGTCCGCCAAGCCTACCAGAAGTGATTTCTGAAATCAGAGCCAGGAGTATCTCCTGAATATTGCTGGGTGTTGCCCAAAAATAAAAATAAAGTAAAATCAAAGAAAAATTTGCTCAAAGTCGAGTGCAGGCACCTTCCTCCCCATATCTTCCTTCTTGCAGAAGGAAGCTTAGTATACATGCCTAAAAGTCACAGCATCAGTAATAGTATTTTGAATCTCTGGACAACTTCATGATGTTGTCATCCCTAAAAGAACACACCAGTTTAACAGAATGAATAGCTAACAAGAGCTTACTAAACATTCTGCTATTATATTCATAACTTCATTGGATATACAATAATTTTCATGAATGTACTTGCTACTATACTTTTTCTTGTCTTTTTTTAACTTTCTTTTCTTCCTTTTTACTTTTTCTTAAATTTTTTGGGAGGGTTTTGGGTCACACCCGGTGGTGCTCAGGGGATACTCCTGACTTTGCGCTCAGAAATTGCTCCTGGCAGGCTCGGGGGACCATATGGGATGTCGGGAATCAAATCGGGATTCATCCAGGGCTGGACATGTGCAAGGTAAATGCCCTACTGCTGTGCTATCACTCCAGCCCCTTTTTATTTTTTTCCTGTTTTTTCAATAACTTTGCTTTTAATAATCTGGAAACAAATGTATTCTGATGAACTATGTCAACTATGTGATGCATTTTCTTTAAATAAATTTTTAAAAAAGTACTCAAAGTATTTAGAAGTAGATAGTCACATATATTGCTTTTTATATTTGAGGAGCATAAAGCTCTAAGAAATTTTAGAATGGGGGATTAAGTTTCACAAAATCAAAGAAATTGAAAATATTCTTAAAAGACAACATAAATAGTTCATATTTTAGATAAGTTTTTGGATATAAGGGGGATTTTTTTTATTCCTCTTACATATCCTTTAACTTGATAAACTGAAAAAGAATCTGACTTCTCTTTTTTTTTAGGCATTTTACAAGGTATCATTCTCCATAGTTGAAACATGTATACTCAAAATTGAAACTGAAACTTAACTATTTTAATGCTATAATAGTACTAGATCTGATCTGATCTTTATCATGTCGAAATAACACTGTAAGGCTATTTGACTATAAAATAACTCACTCGATTATGAAATCATACATATATCTTATACAAAGATATAGGTTATTTATACTACCCTACCCCTCCAAAAGTTTCTAAATGCATTGTCAAATTCAAATTTTGAAGTAAATAATCAAATGTTCAAATATGTCCACTGGGAGAAGTATATAGTAAAATCCCTTTGAAAGGGAATTTGGAATGATGGAAACCCTTTTCTTTGCCTATCTTGTTCCCATGTTGTAATAATAGTCCTTAATTCAAGGATCAGGGTTACATTTCAGAGTCATGATGTAAAACAAATGCATCCTGTGACTCATGTAGAACCAAGTTTTAGTTTAGCTCATTTTATCTGACACTGATATTATACTTCTTTATAAATTAATGTTGTGTAAATTGGAAAATATAGGTACAAAGTAAAGTTTTAAATTTTTTTCGTTTGTTTTTAGTGAGGGACCAACAAGTTAGCAACTTTTTAGAGCTTTAGCTAATGCTTAGCTTCCCAGCTTAAAGCAAGGTGAATCCAGTATCTTACAGATGCTCTTGCAGGTGTGATGCTCATGTTTATACCCTAGGTTTGACTTCTTTCTTATAACTAAGGGAATGACATCCTTTTTCTGAATTTGACAATACATTTAGAAACTTTTGTAGGGGTAGGGGATATAAATAACCTACCATATTTTCCACTGTATAAGACAGCTTTTTTGTTTGTTTGTTTGTTTGTTTTTTTGGGCCACACTTGGTGATGGTCAGGGGTTACTCCTGGCTATGTGCTCAGAAATCGAACCTGGCTTGGGGGACCATATGGGACAGGGGGGAATAGAACCACGGTCCATCCTAGGCTAGCGCAGGCAAGGCAGATGCCTTACCACTTGCACCACTGCTCTGGCCCTATAAGACAACTTCTTTTTTTCGGGACACACCCGTTTGATGCTCAGAGGTTACTCCTGGTTAAGGGCTCAGAAATTGCCCCTGGCTTGGGGGGACCATATGAGACGCCACCTCTCCGGCCCCATAAGACAACTTTTTAACCCGTGAAAAACTTCTTAAAAGTCAGGGGTCATCTTACACACTGGTAAGTTACATGCTGAGACTTACACCAGCTTCAGGGATTAGTGATCCGGACCCTCCCACTTACCACCGCATCCCATCCAGCCGCCAGGTGTCATCACTATTATGTGGCTTTCCACTGTTCAGTCCTCTTTCAGTACACTGTCTCCCTCTAGCTGTCCTATTAATTACTGCAGTGTGACAAACACAGTGTCTCCCTTTAGCTGTTCTATTAATTACTGTACCCCAGCCAATTGCTCTTGGAGGAGCCCCTCTCCCTGCTCTCAATGTAGTTATGTTTACATGTTTGATGACAAATAGGCTTATGTTTATAAGTGACAGTTTTCCAATTAAGTACATGTATGACATAAGCATTTGAATTAAAACTTCCATATTGAAATTAAATCTTACGTTTTTTAATTTTCATTTGGTGTGCATTAAAAGAGAGGTAGTCTTATATGGCAAATATAGCCCAAAACCTATATTTTAACAGGAAAAGTAGGGGGTCTTCTTATATGTTCAGTTGTCTTATATGCTGGAAAATACAGTATATCCTTGCACAAGATTTATGTATGACTTCATAATCGAGTGACTTATTTTATAGTCATGTAGCCTTATAGTCATTCTACCATCAAGCTATAAATGGGTAGTTTTCAGAAAACTAAGAACTATATTTCTTTATTTTAGACAAAATTTAAAATAATAGAAAAGTTAAAATGATCTGTCTTGGTTCTGCTTTTTTATTATCTTTGCATTTTTCAAAAAGTCATGCAAATTCTCTAGGTTTTACTCACCCATGTGTAAAATCAGAGACATTTTCCAAATTACCACTTTGAGGCTTAAAATTAGATCTACATTATATGCTATTAGAAACTGGTCAAATAGCCTAGGTTTTTGTTCTAAACTAAAATCAGTTTTTACACAGATAAATTACTAATAATTAAATGCTTTGACTTGGCTAAGAGCCTAGAAAATTCAGATATAGATATGAGATAAACATAGAAAATTTCAAAAGCAAGTTCTCTGAAATATTTTAATGAGAAAAATTCAATGTGCTAAATATTTCAAGTATGTTAGATAAAAAATTAAACCATTGGGCCTGGAGAGATAGCACAGCGGTGTTTGCCTTGCAAGCAGCCGATCTAGGACCTAAAGTGGTTCGTTCAAATCCCAGTGTCCCATATGGTCCCCCGTGCCTGCCAGGAGCTATTTCTGAGCAGCCAGCCAGGAGTAACTCTTGAGCACTGCCGGGTGTGGCCCAAAAACAAAAACAAAAAAAAATTAAACCATTTATTTATTTTATTTTATTTTTTACCATTTCTTAATGAATCAGATACAGTACATGATCTAATCATCAGATATTGTAATTAATTACTACTTTGTATCTTAATGTAGGTGAAGAAAACTGGTCTTGTGGTGGTGAAAAACATGAAAATTATTGGTCTTCATTGTTCTAGTGAAGATTTACATGCTGGGAAAATTGCTCTTATTAAACATGGATCACGGCTAAAAAACTGTGATCTTTACTTTTCCAGAAAACCATGTTCTGCTTGTTTGAAAATGATTGTAAATGGTAAGTGTAGACAAAGCTTTGCTGGTGATTGATACCACTAATCTGTGAACAGTCACTGGAAGTACACTGTCTAAATGCTGCAGAAATCATTTCGAAATATATGTACACATATGAATAATTAGATATTGGAAGAGTTAGGAAGTTTGGATTTTTGATCACTGTCATGAACTCTTTTTCTTTTAATTTTTTTATTTTTAATTATGAGAACAAAGATGCAAAGAAAGAGGACAAGGTAAAGTTACAGTGGAAGGACAATCACCCATAACATAATTCTCAGAAGTCCCCTTGCTGATATCTTAACTTTAAACTTTCAGCCAAAGAACATTAAGATAAATAAAACAAAATTCATGTACAATTACTTTGTCCCTCAAGTCCCCAGATTGTAACACATTATAATATTTCTTAACAGCACACAAGGCAATCTAAAGCCATAAAACTTACGTAACTCCTTATACATTAGAGGCATAGTGTTTTTTACATTTCCATGTACATGCATATTAGCTTAAGTTAACTTCAAATTTTAAGTGGTTTTTTTTTTTTTTTAAGGATTAGAGTCAAAGGAGCACAGTAAAAACAGTGTTAGAGTGGCGATTGTTGTTTGCATAGGCCCACCAAAATATGAGGGGCATGAGGGGCATGGAAAGGAATAACCTTGGCCTAAATACAAAGAGACCCGACCCCTGAAGTTTCCTGGCATAAGACCAACTCTAGGCTCTAGCCAAACTAGTTTGTCCAATCCAAGACATTGTCTGTAGTGCCAACACACTTATTTTTCACACAGTCTCTGTTGTTGGTATCATGTTTCTGTATTAAATATCTTGAAATCTGCATATCCTACATTGAAGTCAGGATGTGGAGCATCCTCTCATTTCACCTCACCATTAAAGGGCATGCAGGGAGCCCTGTCCTGTAAGCAGGTCGTTGTTGTTAAGTCTTCTCAGTGTTAAGGGAAGTCTCTTTTGAGCAGGTCGATGTCTGAGCAGTGGTAGGGTCTTCCGTGGTAGAGAATTGCTTCCAGGTAATGTTATAGACAAACCTGGATGTTTCGTGGATGGCTTCCCTGGTTCAGGGGTGAATGGAAAATGCCCTTTCTTCTGAGGCCTATGCCAGGTCGTTAAGTCAAAGTTCAGGGTATAAGGTCCCTTTGCACTACAAGTTTTGTGTGTTCCAATCTCTTATTTGTATGTATAGTATTTTCCCATTTTAATGTGCCTATGCAAAAAAGGAGCAATGCCACGTGGCGTTATTGGCGCATATGGGGGCCATAAGAACAAGTCCTACAATCCCCATGACATGGTTCAATCATAAGCATTAAACTGGGGGACTCTTTCAACAAAATTCCTTGTTGAACAGCTCATAAAGAGAAGATAAAAAGTGGTTAGAGGGGCCGGAGAGATAGCATGGAGGTAGGGCGTTTGCCTTTCATGCAGAAGGTCATCGGTTCAAATCCCGGCGTCCCATATGGTCCCCTGTGCCTGCCAGGAGCAATTTCTGAGCATGGAGCCAGAAGTAACCCCTGAGCACTGCCGGGTGTGACCCAAAAGCCACAAAAAAAAAAAAAAAAAAAAAAAAAAAAAAAAGTGGTTAGAATCGTCACTGTATAAGAGAGTATTTAGTACGACTTATAGCTGTCAGAGAAAAAACACAAAATATTCGAAAGAAATACGTGTCCATTTTATGTCTTTTGAAACAGTTTGGGGTTGTGACACACAATGCATGGCTTTGGTCTGTGATTAGGATTGTGCAGTACTGAAGTTAAAAAGAGTAATGTGGGTTAGTGATGTTTGGGGGGGTGAGAGAGTTAAGGAGTAAAAATGAGCTTTGTAGGGGTGTGAGAAAGGGAAGAATACAAAATGGATATTCTGGATATGCAAAACAAACATAAAGATAAGGGATACTCTTAATACATGCAGTGCTCGTGGGGGCGCTAGCGCCTATGTGGCTTTCCATATGTGGACTAGTCAGAAATTGCCAGTGACAAACAGCACAACCTAGCAAATCTCAGCACACCCCAAGTTAAGACCCATCATTTCTGGCCTCCTGGGCTGCCACCCCAGAAAGCCTGGAGGCCAGGGGCAGAAGAGGGGAAGGCTGGGGGCCTATCAAGGCTCCCAGCGCACCCAAGTTAGGGAGAAGGCCTTTCACATGGGTTCCCCCCAAACCCCGTGCCCGCTAGAGCTAGCCTCCAGCTCAAGAGAGGAAAGAAAGAGAGCCGGAAGCCAGGATCTGCCCGCCCTACACCCTGTGCCCTTCCCATCCTAGAGCTGGGGGAAGGGCGGGGAAAGCTTGGGAGCCCATCCAGGAGGGACACCCCCATACACACCCACCTTGTCTGGCTGCCTGGGCTGCCACCCCAGAAGGCCTGGAGGCCGGGAGCAGAAGAGGGGAAGGCTGGGGGCCTATCACAGCTCTCAGCGCATCCAAGTTAGGGAGAAGGCCTTTTACATGGGGTCTCCCCAAACCCCGTTCCAGCTAGAGCTAGCCTCCAGCTCAAGAGAGTATAGAAAGAGCTGTCATGAACTCTTAATGAATCTCGGTATATTATCAGACTAATCCTACCTACTATTCAAAGAGAAAATTGGGACATATTAAAAAGTTTTAAGTGTATTTCAGCAAAAATGTATTCCAATCAGGCAGTATATGAGACAGCAATACCAGGTAGAAATGCAGGCTGATTGTTGTTCTTTAGGGATGACAGGGCCTTTCACATTAACTCCTTAAGTTGTGCTAATAGAGAGGTTCCTGACTGAATTAAGACTCCATTTCTGGGAACATCAAAAATATTGTAAATATTGGGGCTGGTAAGATAGTACAGCAGGTAAGACTTTTGTTTACCTTACATGCAACTAAGCCAAATTCGATCCCTGACACTGATAATCATGAGCACTTCCAGGAGTAATCCCTGAATGCAAAGCAGGAATAAGCCCTGAGTGCTGCTGGGTGTGGCCAAAACCCCAAAAAAATGTTTAAAAAAGAAGAGAATTTGGGGTCAGAGTTATGGCACATCGCAAAGACTGCTTGCCTGGCACTAAGCCAACTGAGGTTCCATCCTAGCATTCCATATGGTTCCCCAAGCCTGCCAAGTGTGATTCCTAAGTGCAGAGCTAGAAGTAACCTCTGATGGCCACTGGATATGGTTCAAAAAAGAAGAAAAGAAATATGTATTTTTTAACTCTTTGGGGTTTTTTTTTTTGTTGTTGTTGGTTGGTTGGTTGGTTTTGGGTCCACACCCAGCAGCGCTCAGGGGACCATAAAAATGTCTGGATCAAACCTGAGTTGGTTGCCTTCCCTTGTGCTATCACTCCAGCCCTGTTAGCTCTTTGTATTTGTGACAAGAACCTTAGCATAAAAGACCCCATTTGGGGAATTCGGAGAGAAGTATAGGTGGTTGCCAATTGCATACTACTGATCCCAGTTCAATCCCAGGTACTTATATGATCTCCTAAGAACTGCAAGTAGTGGCCCATGGGCACAGAGCCAGGAATAATATCTGACAAATGAGTCTCTAACCTTCCTTACCACCAAAAAGAAACCATTTGGTTCCATTTTTTAACACTGCTAAAAAATAATCCCCTTATTTCTGTGGCTTCATATGCTAGATATTTATCTTCCCATGAGAATAGGCATATCTAAGCAGGAAGCAGCCTTTCTCCATGTAATTGGTAGATGTGAACCTAAGTTTCTTACTTTTTTTTTTTATTGAGTCACCCTGAATTACAAAGTTATTCATGAGTTTCAGGCATACAATGTTCCAACAACACTCCCTTCACCCAGTGTCCACAGTATCTCTTCTGCACCCCTCCTATGTGACAGGAACATTTTTTTTCTTAGTCTCTGTGGTTTATAATACTGTCATGATAGGACACCATGTATATCAGTTTAGTGTTCTCCCTGTCCTGTCCTCCACTTCTCCTACCCCAGTGGTAAGTGTTCATTAGTCTCCTGAAGATCAGTTCTCGTAGTCTTTGTTTCTGTTGCTTTTGGATATTTGTTATTCCCCTACTGTGTTTCTTTATATGCCACACATAAGAAAGATCATACTTTGTCACTTTCCCTCTGCTTAAGTTCGGGCCTAGATAGCTTCTATCTTATTGCTGTTATCCTCTAGATAGTGGTCCTCAAACTATGGCCCGCGGGCCACATATTGTATTTGTATTGTTTTGTTTCTTCATTGCAAAATAAGATATATGCAGTGTGCATAATAATTTGTTCATAAGTTTTGTTTTTACTATAGTCAGACCCTCTAATGGTCTGAGGGACAATGAACTGGCCCCCTGTTTAAAAAGTTTGAGGACCCCTGCTAGAATCTTGAATCATCAGCCTCCAGAAACTGGCTGAGTGAGAGAAAGTAAATCAGGTATTCTACTACTTAAAACCCTAACCCCAGACTTCACAGGCATCATTTCTGTTAGCTTCCTTCTTTGTAGGAACTGCCTAGCAGCCATATCCCAATGATGTCTATGCTTTGTGTCGTGTAACACAAATGATTATGATATAGCTCTCATCTCTCCCATGCTATTACACTTTCTAACCTTTGTGCACATAAGATTCTATTTTGTAACCAGGTAAGTGTACACACCATTTTCTCATTAAGAAACCTATGGAGACAAAGGGTTGTGGACACTTCAGGGGTGGTAGTGTGATGGTATTTTATATCAATGCCATAATTTTTTACATTATTATAACTTTCTAAATTATATTAAAATATATATGTGGATGTATATATGTGTGTATATATATACTTCCAGCCAGATAGATGGTATAGAAGTTTGGGATTTGTTGTGCATGTGGTCCACCCCAGTTTGAACTCCAGAACCACATATGATTTTCCAAGCACTACTAGGAGTGACTCCTGAGCTCAGACAGGAGGAAATCCTGAGTATAACAAAGTATAGCCCAGCCTACTCACCCCCACAGACAAACAAAAAAACTTCACAAGTTGTGATATGTATTGATATTGTGAATTATAATGTGAAAATATATATTTGGCCCTTTCCTCTTTCCTGACACAGTGTAACTGACATCTTATAATTTTCTAACAATAAGAACAATAAAGATGCTCTTTGTTTTTCATAATAAGCATCTCTCAGTCACACCTGAGCTGATCGCTGGAAAATTTTCAGGCTGGAATTCCCCTAGGTAATTAGAATGGTAGCTTCTACTTTCACTCCTCTAGACCTCTGAGAAAGATGGAGGGGCTGGAGTTTGAGCTCATGCTATCACTGATAAATCATATATCAATGTTATGAAACCTTACAAGCTCAAAAAGAGGGGTTCAGGAGATGGTGTAAGTAGTGAAACACAGGATTCAGAGAGCCTTTCATGTACCCAATACAGTTTAGTCCCCAGCATCTGATATAATCACGACTCCCCACCAGGAGTGATCCCTGAGCATTGAGAGCACAGAGCCAGGATTAAGCTCCAAGCACTGTTAGATGTTGCACCCACTTCCCCAAAAAAGACCAACCCAAGAAGGTGGAGAGCACGTTAAGCACAGTTAAACACTGTGTTTGACCTTAATTAAAAAAAAATTAAAAAACAGGTTGAGAGAACTTTGAAAGAGTAGAGACAGACTAATATAGTTCTTTATCCTTTCCCTCATGGTGTTATTTGAGGGACAAAAATAGCATTGTAACAATGAGTGATATGGGCTATAATAATAAATGAACTCAGAGAAGAAATAGTGATTTTTTTTTCAGGTTACAAAAACCTGAGACTTAAACTGGATGTTGAGGGTCAGAGTAATAAATAGTACAGCAGGTAGGGTGTTTGTCTTGATTGCAACTGACCCATATTCAATCCTTGGCATATAATCCTCCAAACCCAGCACTATTTTGTAATCAGTTGAGAGTTTAAAATAACCCCTAAGCACCACCAGGTGTAGCCCAAAACCAAAAAAGGAACACACACACACACACACACACACACACACCTTGGATGTTGATAAGAAACATGAAATCTTGAGAATTGATGAATGTGGCTAAAAAAAGTGTGTGTGTGTAAAGTCAACAGTGAATATTCACATTTATCTTGGTGATAACATACTTTTCATATACTTTATAGTAGAAGTGAGATTACTGAACAAGGGAGAAGGGAATGGAGTGAAGAGGTAAGCTGAAAATGATATGAGGTAGAGGGTTGTAGCAGGTCAGCCCCTGAAGAGGTTGACTGATGGAGGGATGGAGAACGAGGCCCTTTTCTTCCAGCTCGGAGCACGCGTCTGCCACCCTGTCTAGCCCACGGTTCTGAGGTGAAACGGCGGGTAAACAGCTCGCAGACAATCAGGCTCGTGGAAATATTTGCTTTATTTGGATGGACAAAACTGAAGTCCAAAGACTCAGATTCAGTTCCAGCCAGCAAAAAGCTCCCGGCCTTCCACAGACTCCAGTTTTTATACTCCAGAGTCAGGTCCCACCCAATGGTGGGATCAGATACCAACCAATGGTGAAAGCAGAATCAGGTCCTACCCTAGGGTGGGGGCAGAATGCCAGGTCACACCCTAGGGTAGGGCACAATCACCAGTTTAGGGTGAGTAACATAGTAATCCCCCAAAATATTTACATACACAACAGAGGGTCTTAGCACTTCAGTGGTGGTGAGGTATATCTGTGCAACAAGATCTTAAATGTCGGGGATATTGGAGATAGCCTGGAGGTAAAGGCGTTTGCCTTACATGCAGATGGATGGCAGTTCGAATCCCGACATCACATATGGTCCCCCGAGCCTACCAGGAGCAATTTCTGAGCCTTGCCAGGTGTGACCGCCCCTCCAAAAATGTCAATGCTACTGTCATGTCACCTAAACTATAATAATATAGTTTTAATAAAAAGCAGACAACAGATCTAATAAACTAGCTGACTTTTATTAATCCAGATAATAAATTCGTAAAAATCTAAAACAATGTGTTTTGTCTCAACTAGTTTTTGCTTATTTTTTTTTGAAAAATATACTTTGTATCAAACTATTCCTTATGTTATTGGTTCTTTTTGGTTAATATTAAATTTTTTATTTTTTGTCTTAATTTTCAAACAGTATTTCATATCAGTGAATTTAAGTGACAAATGTTTTTTAGGATTCTCATTAATATTTTATGACTATAAGGGGGGTTTGAGACCAAACTAATATAAGAACCTCTTGTAGCATTTTCTAGTGGTACAAAAACATCTGGTCAAAGATTATTCATCCCTTCTCTTTGAATCAGGATGCTTACATGAAAGATTGGCATAACTTTTGACTAGGAACTGGATTTCTCTCTCAACAAAGGGAAGATAAAATGCAACTAGAGGAAACATTTTGATATTACCTTCGTGTCTTTAAAATTTTATTTTTAAAGCCTAAGTCACATTATCAGGAGTAGCAAGAATAGATGGAACTGTATGCCTGTTCAACTAAGCTTTTTTTCTTCATTTGTTATTTTGAATTTAGAACACCCTGTTGGATTATCTTTCTTTCAGTTTTAAGCACAATCATTAAAAAACATCTCCTATCTGATATTACATGAGATACTGGAAAAGGCCAACTTTGTTCATCTGCTAGTAAAATACTAATTGATAAATGTTTAACACTGTATACAGTATTTCATTCAATCCCAGATACAAATTAATTTTCGTAAATGTTATCTAGTTTTATTTTTTCTTATAAATTGCTCATTTCTTTTCTCTTGAAACCCAATTTATATGTGCTCTTAATAAGTTAAAATTGTTTTGTATATTAAAATAGTATTTTTTTTTTTTTTGGTGCCGAAACCCGGGATCGAACCAGGTAAAATAGTAATTTTTAAAGATAGTAACTTTTCTCTTTGTTTTGGTGAGGGGGCCACACCCAGCGACACTGAGGCGTTACTCCTGGCTCTGTGCTCAGAAGTCGCTACTGGCAGGCGCAGGGAACCATATAGGATGCCAGGAATCAAACCAGGGTCTGTTCTGGGTTGGCTGTGTGCAAGGCAAATATCCTACCACTGTGCTATTGCTCCAGTAACTTTTCTTCTGCTGCAATAATTTAAAACATTTCTTTTTGTTGTTATAAAATTAATATTTTACCACTATACCCCTCTACTGCTCTTTTACCATTTTTTAAATCATTTTTGATAAATGTATACTATTTGATTATGAGGATGGTTATAATTTGTTCAGCCATTTTCTCATTTGGATTTTTCTTATGTTTTTATATTCTCAATAATGTTTCTATGAATAAATTCATGCATGAATGGTTTTGTCTCTATTTAGAATCTCTTCTTATGGTAGCTTTCCAGAGGAAAAAAATCAGAGTATAGGTACATACTTAATGAGTTGTTTAGACACAAAACACTCTATTGAAGGTTCTCAAATTTATTTGGCTACTGTCCCCTTTTCAGAAAGAAAATGTCACTTGGAAGTGCAGGGCACCAATCATATACCATACTGCTATCCTGTCCCTTTGGATAATTCTAAGCTACCCCTCCTCTGGTCCCACCCTATGGATTATATTGGGAAACTATTCTAGACTCTAGCCTCTTAATTGGGGCTGCAATTGGGGCTCATCTGGGGTTTTGTAGCTGAATATGAGACTTGCTTTAAAATAAATTTCTTGGTCTGGAGGGATGGCATGGAGGTGGGGCATTTGCCTTGCATGCAGAAGGACGGTGGTTTGAATCCCAGCATTTGATGTGGTCCCCCATGCCTGCTGGAGACGATTTCTGAGCGCAGAGCTAGGAGTAACCCCTGAGTGCTGCCAAGTGTTACCCCCCAAAAAATAAAATAAATAAATTTATTTATGTTTATTGTTAGTAAATATTTAACTTGTATACCTCTTTTATGTACCCAGATGGAGTAAAAATTCCTCAAGCAAAAAAGGAGTTCCAAGTGCAAAATTTTATTCTTAAGAAACTAAACAGTATTAGTTGTCATTTCTGACTATTCTAAAAATAGTTGTTTTATTACTTGTAGGACTCTGGTCCAGTCTCAGTTGTGGACTTTGAGATAACCCATAGCAAAGCCATCAGAAGCCATCAAAGAATACCTCCCATGGCAACAAATAGCTTCCAGAGCATTTTTAGGACTTGGCAAATTTTTCTTTTAAAGTCCAGATAGGAAATATATTTGGTTTTGCACTTCAAGTTGTGTCTGTATAGCTACTCAACTCTTCAACCTATCCTCTCTACTAGAGTACAGAACGGCCAGAGACTGTCAATGAGTGGGCAAGTTTGCTCCAATCAAGCTTTTTGGACACTAAATTTGATTTTATATTCTTTTAATGCATCACAAAAAACCCCACTATGTTGATTTTTCTATGTATTTAGAACTGAAATCTAGTATTAATGTGTAAACTGTCCAAAAAACAGACAATGGACTAAATTTGACCAATAAACCGCATTTGCCATCCTCTGATTATGTTATAGGTTGACAGATCTGAATGACTTACAATCAGGGGTCCTCAAACTTTTTAAACAGGGGGCCAGTTCACTGTCCCTCAGACCATTGGAGGGTCTGACTATAGTAAAAACAAAACTTATGAACGAATTCTTATGCACACTGCATATATCTTATTTTGCAATAAAGAAACAAAACAGGTACAAATACAATATGTGGCCCACGGGCCATAGTTTGAGGACCACTGAGTCATTATATAACATGGTAATAAGTCTTTATTATAATGGAACTCTAAGTCTATTTCAGAAATTTGGTTGATTTATACAGAATAAGACATTTATTATTTTTATTATCTTTAAACACCATGACTACAAATATGATTGTAGTTGTATGATTTTAGTCATATAAAGAGCACCCCCCTTCACCAGTGCAACATTTCCACCACCAATGTCCCAAATCTCCTTCCTCCCACCCCACCCCCACCTGTACTCAACACAGACTTTCCAGTTCCCTCATTCATTCACATTGTCAGGCTAGTTCTTAATGTAGTTATTTCTCTAACAGCACTCATCACTCTTTGTGGTGAGCTTCATGTCGTGAGCTGTACCTTCCAGCCCACATCTCTTTTGTCTCTGAGAATTATTGCAAAAATGTCTTTCATTTTTCTTAAAACCCATAGATTAGTGAGACTATTCTGCATCTACCTCTCTCCCTCTGACTTATTTCACTCAGCATAATAGATTCGATGTACATCCATGTATAGGAAAATTTCATGACTTCATCTCTCCTGACGGCTGCATAATATTTCATTGTGTATATGTACCATAGTTTCTTTAGCCATTCATCTGTTGAAGGGCATCTTGGTTGTTTCCAGAGTCTGGAAATTCACTGCAATGAATATAGGTGTGATAAATTTATTATTAATAATAATTTATTCAGAATAGCGTATTTTCAGTATGTATCTAACAACTACTTTTTTAAAAAATTTCAGCTGGAGTTAATCGAATTTCATACTGGCCTGCTGATCCAGAAATAAGTTTGCTTACTGAGGCTTCCAGTTCTGAAGATGCAAAGTTAGATGCCAAAGCAGTGGAAAGACTGAAGTCAAATAGTCGGGCCCATGTGTGTGTGTTACTTCAACCTTTGGTGTATTACATGGTGCAGTTTGTAGAGGAGACCTCTTACAAATGTGACTTTATTCAAAAAATTGCAAAAACATTACCGGATGCTAATATTGACTTTTATTCTGAATGTAAACAAGAAAGATTAAAAGAATATGAAATGTTATTTTTGGTTTCAAATGAAGAAATGCATAAGCAAATACTGATGACTATAGGTTTGGAGAACCTGTGTGAAAATCCATACTTTAGCAATCTAAGGCAAAGCATGAAAGATCTTATCCTACTTTTGGCCACAGTAGCTTCCAGTGTGCCCAACTATAAACACTACGGATTTTACTGTAGCAGTACTGAGCAGATTAATGAAATTCACAATCAGAGTTTGCCACAAGAAATTGCAAGGCACTGCATGATTCAGGCCAGGTTGTTGGCATACCGAACTGGTGAGTTATATATATGCTTAGTTCATAAATTGGGGTGAATTGATTGGGTTTTATTTGTCTCAATGTGTCCATATCATAGAGTTCATAAAAGCATAATATTTTATAAAACATTGGTCACTTTTTAAAATAAAACTTGGAAGTGAGAGTGTGCCCAAAAAATAAAAACAAAATTTAATGAAGGTATTAGAATAAGATTTAAAAAATTTTATTCCAGGAAAGAAGAGAAAATCTTCAGAATTTCTTCAGAAAAAGTTTATATAAATGATGAAGTACATGCTACACCACCAGGTTAAAGTAATATCAGTACAATGAATGTCCTCAAGTGGCTGCACACCAGAATCACTATAGAGACTTTTGTTTAAAAATGAAATAAATTCCAGTCCAGACCACCTAAAGCACATTCCAGAGTTGTGGTCTAAGTTTACAAATATATTTTAATTTTCCCTAAAATTCTCACTTTCAACAGATTCAATTATCATTCAATTCTTGTAAGAGAATTTGAACCTACTCCAAGCACTTGCTCTCTGCCTTCAAAAACCATGTTGTATAATAGTCTGTGCTAATGTAATTATCTCATACTGTGGGTTATGTATACATTACATACATGTTAAAATAAGTTACTCAAGCCATTCTGTAACAAGTTTAGGTAGGAATAGGTGTGACTTATTCAATAAGCTATTATAATTTAGAAATTTTCCTTAGCTAAGATTTTAGTGTGAGTGTTAAGCTGAGAGACGTAAATTTTCTATTCTTACACTTGTTTTTACAACCTTTGTTTCTCATTGAACATCTCACACCATTTGTAATTCCAGAGTAATGTGGTAAATGTGCCTATCTATTCTTTAGAGATCTCTAATGGTATAACCATTGATTCTGCACAGACTTTTATACACAAAGCTATGCTTTTGCACTTAATAGTTAATTTTTGACTGTGATGACTGCCAGGAATCCAAATTCTGAATGGATTGCCACTCTTCATCAAAGTGTACTTCACTGCCCTGTGAACTCTCCCAAGGAGGGGCCCAAACCTTTTGCATTTTCATTCTAGTACAAGACAAAAATGGATAAAGGAAATGGATAATGGGAATATTTCATATCAAAACACAAGCAAACCACCATCTTATCTTAAACCCTTGGGGACAAATGAAAGGGAATTCAGAATTGTTTGTATTTTCAGAAAGCAATTATTAGATGTTACACAGTTCCAGATATGTGGTTGGTTATGACCACAAAATAGGTACAACATGTCCACAAAACCCAGAAAACTCCATATGAGGGATTTCAGTTGAGGAATTATCCACGTGTGTTCTTCATTGATGTAAACTAGCCAATAAGCATTGAGCACCGACTATGTGTAAGGCAGAGTTAGGAGATTTAGGGGCCAGAGCAATAGCACAGCGGTAGGGTGTTTGACTTGCACAAGGCCACCCTGGACGGACCCAGGTTTGATTCCCTACCCCACACCCCACCCACACACACACAGCCTGTCAAGAGTGATTTCTAAGCGCAGAGCTAGGAATAACTACCAGGGGTGACCCAAAAACTAAAAAACAAAAAACACTTCACCTACTTCATGCAAAGTTTTGCATGTGCCTAGTCTGTTGGTTTAACTTCCTGATAAGGATTAATTAAGTCTTCACTTTAACAGTGAGGATAGGGTATGCTGCTCAAAACTTTCTTGACTTAGAAGACCATTAAAAAATACAAGGTTATGGAGCCAGAGAGATAGCACAGCAGTAGGGTGGTCCCCCAAGCCTGCCAGGAGGAATCCTGAGTATCACGGAGTGTGGCCCAAAAGCAAAACAAAACAAACAACAAAAGTTAGGAGATTTATATATGTGTCCTATTTAACAATGAAGACAGTCCAGATTTACCTTGCAAGCATGAGGCCATGAGTTTACTTCCTGATACCTCCAGTAAAAGGACACTGGCAAGGTAATTTATCCTCTATTATAAATGTGTTAATAACTCAGACATTAAATTTATACTACTCAGTTTGCCTTGGTGACTATTTTACTGTAATTTATAAGTTAAAAATAAACTTCATTAAGAAAAATAGGCATATGGCTAAAATGGATTCAGAGGGCCAGAGAGTTTGATGGGCTGGAGCATATGCCTTATGTGCAGGAGGTACAAGCTCCATCTCTGGCACTGTATCTGCTACCTGAAGTAGCCCTTGGGCACCTCCAGCAGTGGCCTAAAGGTCAAATTAAACACTAAAACTCCTTATGCTCAACCTTAAAAGAATCGAAAGTCGGTGTTTAATAATGAACTTTTGAATAATGAGTGAAAAGAATCCTCCATGTCATGAAAAATTTGTTTCTGGGAGAAAAAAAGAAAAATTTGTTTCTAGGATATTTTTGGGGGGGGGGTCACACCCAGCAGCGCACAGGGGTTACTCCTGGCTCTCCGAAATCTACAGAAATCGCTCCTGGCAGGCTCAGAGGACCATATAGAATGCCGGGATTCGAACCACCATCC
Organism: Suncus etruscus; assembly: GCF_024139225.1. Classification (NCBI taxonomy): domain Eukaryota; kingdom Metazoa; phylum Chordata; class Mammalia; order Eulipotyphla; family Soricidae; genus Suncus; species Suncus etruscus. The sequence continues at coordinate 61,370,118 of NC_064855.1, forward strand.
TTCTTAATGCAAGGCAAACGCTTACCTCCATGCTATTTTCCAGCCCCGTTTCTAGAATATTTTGAGGTAGCAAAAAAGGAATGAAAATGTGACAATTTGTTTAGACTATGAGGAGAAATAGGAGGGCACGATTTCTTCTCTACCTAGTTTCGGGGTTTTGTGCCTTTGGGGTCCTCTTTTTCCTTAGACCAGGTTTTTACCTAAAGTGGGTATTAGGCTTCTTCCTGAACTACCACATTTGTCAGAGGCAGTTTAAATAGTCAAGAAACGGGGGCCGGGCGGTGGCGCTAAAGGTAAGGTGCCTCCCTTGCCTGCGCTAGCCTTGGACGGACCGCGGTTCGATCCCCCGGTGTCCCATATGGTCCCCCAAGCCAGGAGCAACTTCTGAGCACATAGCCAGGAGTAACCCCTGAGCGTTACTGGGTGTGGCCCAAAAACCAAAAAAAAAAAAAAAATAGTCAAGAAAACACTTGTTTCACATCATGGTTAAATCATTCTCCAGTGAGAATGTGCTGACAAATCAGAGTAGGTGTTAATGGAAAATACATATTCCAGAGCGTGGACCACTTCCCTTGTGAGATTAATTTAGAGAATCTCTCTCGCTCTCACTTTCTTTTGTTTATGGAACACACCCAACAGCACTCAGGACTTACTCCTGGCAGGCTCGGGAGACCATATGCCTGGGATCAAACCTGGGTTGACCTCATGCAAGGCAAATAAATGCCTTATCCACTATGCTATCACTCCAGCCCGTCTGGGTTTTTTTGGTTTTTTTTTATTTTTATTTTTATTATGTTTAGAAAATCTCTTACTAAGCAGGAGTCTACCTTTTATTTATTTATTTAATTTATTTTTGATTTTGTTTGTTTTTGGGTCACACCCAGGGGTGCTCAGGGGTTACTCCTGGCTATCTGCTCACAAATAGCTCCTGGCAGGTACGGAGGACCATATGGGACGCCGGGATTCGAACCAACCACCTTAGGTCCTGGATCGGCTGCTTGCAAGGCAAACACCACTGTGCTATCTCTCCAGCCCCAGGAGTCTATGTTTTTTGCCAAGTTTGTAATGGTTCTGGAATTGGAAACACCTGTGTTCTAGAGCTATCAGGTTGAGAGCTCTCCAACTTTGATTCTCAAGAATTGATTCAATGATTATAAAGTGGTATTTTTATCAAAGTGGCCAAAGAAAAATTTTCCTGTGAACAAGTAGATCATTGGGGACGAAAGGGGTTTCAAGTTTGTTAATGTTACAGACAGGAAGGATTTCTGAGAAATTACCTCATCTGTTACCCAGCTATAGGTGAGTGAATCTACTCCATTGAACACTGATGACATTTTATTCTGATTTTTAAAATACAGTCAATGCAGACAAGACTCCTATAATTCCCTTGAGCCAGGCAGTAGAGCCACTTCCTGTTAAAAAATTTAATTTTCTCCCACCCCAACCAGGTTTAGTTTATCACCAGGCTAAAACAAAAGAAATCCTTGAGACTAAAAATTAAAAACAAATGAAAGCATTAAACAAATTGTGTTGATAGTCAAAATGTTGACTCAATATTAAGACAATTTTATTATTGTCAATAGTTATTACATCATATTCATTAGTGCAGTAACTTCTTTTTTAATCAATGGCACTGATTAGATGCTGATGTTAGGGATAAGAAGTGAAGTGGCTCAATTCTGGCTATAATCATGAGACTCTGCTTTGAATATCACCATTTAAATAATTTCCACATAAAGAACATGTGTGACTGGATGGATAGTGGCACTGTTTTTTCTTTTTCATTTATTTATTTATTTATTTATTTATTTATTTATTTATTTATTTATTTGGGGGGTTTTGGGGCCACACCCATTTGACGCTCAGGGGTTACTCCTGGCTAAGCGCTCAGAAATTGCCCCTGCTTGGGGGGAACATATGGGACACCAGGGGATCTAACCACGATCCTTCCTTGACTAGCGCTTGCAAGGCAGACACCTTACCTCTAGCACCACCTCACCGGAGCACTGTATTTTATAATGTAGTTCTCATATCCCATTCTTTTGGATGTTTATTTTAGTACATTTCTGTAGCTAGTGAAGTAATCTAGAATTTCTGCTCCATTTATTATTTCTTAAACTGTTTTTGGTAAGTTGGGGGCTAAAAGGGTCTTGAAATGAGCAGGTCATTGCCTTTTAAATTGACTTACATACCATTTATCTTTCAGAGGATCATAAAACTGGAGTTGGGGCAGTCATTTGGGCAGAAGGAAAATCTGTAAGTATTTTTATTACGTATTTTTGTAAGTATTTTTATTTTTTTTTATTTTAAGTATTCTTTACATCTTTAACCTAGATTTTGTTTTAACACTGTCTAGTCTTAAGTACAGTGTGTTTTCTTGACCCACAGAGACTGGTAAATTTAATTTGTACATATTACATTGTAAAAATTTGTTTACTCAAGAATTTTCTGGGGCAAGAGAAATAGCATGGAGGTAGGGTGTTTGCCTTGCATGTAGAAGACGGTGGTTTGAATCCCGGCATCCCATAAGGTCCCCAGAGCCAGGAGAGATTTCTTTTTATTCTTTTTTTTTTTTTTTTTTTTTTTGTGTTTTTGGGTCACACCCGGCAGTGCTCAGGGGTTATTCCTGGCTCCAGGCTCAGAAATTGCTCCTGGCAGGCACGGGGGACCTTATGGGATGCCGGGATTCGAACCGATGACCTCCTGCATGAAAGGCAAACGCCTTACCTCCATGCTATCTCTCCGGCCCCGTGAGCCAGGAGAGATTTCTGAGTGCAAAGCCAGAAGTAATTCCTGAGTGTAGCTGGGTGTGACCCAAAATAATTAATTAATTAAAAATTAAAAAAAAAAAGAATTTTCTGGATGTACTTCTTCACCTAGGTTGATGGTTCAGTGTAAGGCCAGATGAGTGCTGCTGCTTAGGACCTGACTGGGGATTGTTGAGGTCACCAGAGTGTGCTGAGGGCCTTGCCGCCCAGGGCCAAACCTATGCAGGCTCGGGGGATAATTTGGATTTGGGATTGAAATCAAGGTTGGTTGCATGCCCCTTTAACCTCTGAACTATCTCTCCAGCTGTTGCAATTTTTAATTTACTCAGAAATGCAAGGATAGTTTAACATATGCAACTCAATATAATACACTATAGCTCTCAAATAACAATAAATAATCACATCATAGTAATAAATGCAGAGAAAGCATTTGACAAGATCCATCATCCATTCATAAAAAACTCAACAAGATGAGAATGGAAGAAACTTTCCTCAGTATAGTCAAAGCCATTTATCACAAGCCCATAGCAAGCATTATACTCAATGGGGATAAACTAAAATTTTTTTCCTTTAAGATCTGGCACAAGACATGGTTGCCCACTCTTGCCACTTCTACTTAATGTAATACAGGAAGTATTTGCTATAACAACAGTTAGTCAAGAAAAAAAATATTAAGGTTTTCTACATAGGAAAGGAAAAAGTCAAGGTTTCACTGTTTGTGGATAATATACTATATTTATAAAATCCTAAAGATGGGGCCAGAGTGATAGCACAGTGATAGGGTGTTTGCCTTGCACGCTGTTGACCCAGGTTCACCTAGCATTCCATATGGTTTCCCAATCCTGCCAGGAGTGATTTCTGAGTGCAGAGCCAGAAATAACCCCCAGAGATGCCAGGTGTGGCCCCCCAAAAAACAAAACAAAACAAACAAAAAAAAAACAAAATCCTAAAGACTACCCAGAAAAGCTTCTAGAAACAATAGATTGGTACTCTATTAAGCTAAGGAGCTTCTGTATCTCAAAGAAAATAGTGACTAGGATACAAAATCCACCCACAGAATGGAAGAAACTATTCACCCAATACCCATCAGATAATGGAGTAATATTGAAGATATACAAGATACAGACAGAATTTAACAAGGAAAAAATCTAACCCTATCAAAAATGGGGAGAAGAAATAAACAAACACTTTCTCAAAGAAATACATGGCCAAAAGGCACATGAAAAAAAATGTTCCACATCACTAATAATCAGGGAGATGCAAAAAAAACAATGAGGAACCATCTGATGCCACAGACATGGGCACACATCACAAAGAACAAGAATAATCAGTGCTGGTGGGAATGTGGGGAGAAAGGAACTCTCATTCACTGTTGGTGGGAATGCCATCTAGTCCAGCCTTTATGGAAAACAATATGAAGAATCCTCAAAAAAACTAGAAATTGATCCAGTTATTCCACTCCTAGGGATATACCTTAGAAACACAACAACACAATACAATATATTCATTGCAGTGCTATTTACAATAGCCAGAATCTGGAACCAACCATGATGCCCTGCAACAGATGGATAGCTAAAGAAACTGGTACACATACACAATGGAATATTATACAGCTGTCAGGAGAGATGAAATCATGAAATTTTCCTATACATGGATGGACATGGGAACTATAAAGCTGAGTGAATCAAGTCAGAGGGAGAGAGATAGACACAGAATATTCTCACTCATCTATGAGATTTAAGAAAAATAAAAGTCAGTATGGTAATAATACCCAGACTGAATAGGATGAGGGCTGAAAGGCCAGGTCCATGATATGAAGCTTACCACAAAGAGAGGTGAATTCAGTTAGAGAAATAACTGCACTAACAACTATCATGACAATGGTAGTGAGTGAGAGAAGTAGAATGCCTGTCATGCATACAGGCATAGGGTGGAGGAAGAGGGAGATGGGGGTACATTGGTGGTGGGAATGTTGCTCTAGTGAGAAGGGAGTGTTCTTTTTTATGACTGAAAATAACTATAGAAGCCAGTGCGGTAGCACTAGAGGTAAGGTGTCTGCCTTGCCAGCATAGCCTAGGACGGACTGTGGTTTGATCCCCCGGAGTCTCATATGGCCCCCCAAGTCAGGAGCGATTTCTGAACACATAGCCAGGAGTAACCCCTGAACGTCACCGGGTGTGGCCCAAAAAATTAAATAAATATAGCTATGGAAAAAATCCATGGCTTTTCTGTATACAAATAATGAAAGAGGAGAAAGACATATCAGTACTTATTAATACAGTCTCATTGTGAAAATAAAGTACCTTGAAATCAACTTAACTAAACAAATTAAAAACATAGAGCAAAATGTAGGCAGAACACTCCATGACATAAAGCTAAAGTTATCTTCAAGGATGCAGCACCACTGACCAAGCAAGTGAAAGCAAAGATAAACAAATGTGACTACTTTAAACAAAGAATATTCCATATCTCAAAAGAAATGGTGACTAGGATCAAAGACTGCCATGGACTGGGAGAATTTATTCACCTCAATATCCATCATATAAGGGGTTAGTTAATATCTAAGATATAGGAGGCACAGGTAGAGCTTAAAAGAAAAAACATCTAACCCTATTCAAAAATGGGAAGAAGAGATGAACAAAAATTTTCTCCAAGAAGGCATTCATATGTCCAAAAGATACACAACTAAACGGCTGAAAACAGTTGAGTGGATAAGAAATCCTATGGCACATCTACATAATGGAAAATTATGCATTTGCTAGGAAAAATGAAATTATGAAAATGTTCTACACAAGGAAGGATATGAAGAGTATTATGATGAGCAAATGAGTCAGATAGATAAAAATATAAAATGATTGCATTCATTTGTGGAATATAAAAAAGGTAACATGATAATAATAATATCCAGAGACAATATGGACAAGGGCCAAGAGAACCAGTCCATGGTAAGAAGCTTGCCACCAACAGAGGAAAAATGCAATTAGGGCAGAGAAGGGATCACAATGACTATACTAGTTGGAAGTGATACCTCTGGACAAAAACTGAATGCCGAAAGGAGATAAAGTGATTCGCATAATACCTCTTTAGTAACAATTCAAACCACAGTGTCTAAAAGGAAAAAAAAAAAAAACATGGAAGAGAGAGGTAGAGAGAAAAATGTCTGCCCATAGGGAATGTGGAAGAGAAACTGGGGACATTGATTGTGGGAAATGTGCATTGATGAAGTGTGTTGTACACTATGAACAACCTCGTAAACTGATGTTCAAATAAAGTAATATTTTTACAAATCAAATAAATTTTTTGTTTGAGGGCCATGTTGAAATTTAGCTGTAACAAGATGCCACAAAAGGAAGGTCTAATATTGTGATTTCTGATGGTTCAGTATGCCATAGAGAGTTGTCTACTGTGCAAAGTATGATGCCAGGTTTAGAAAGAAAACACACTGCAGGTGCATCTTCAATGTTGAAAACTAAGCTTTTGTGGGGTTTTTTCATTTTTATAGAGAAGTTGTGATGGAACAGGCGCCATGTATTTCATAGGATGCGGCTATAATGCGTTTCCTGTTGGATCTGAGTATGCTGACTTCCCACACATGGATGACAAGCAGAAAGACAGAGAAATAAGGAAATTCAGATATATTATCCATGCGGAACAGAATGCTTTGACATTTAGGTAAGAACTGTATCTGGGGGCCGGAGAGATAGCATGGAGGTAAGGCATTTGCCTTTCATGCTGAAGGATGGTGATTTGAATCCCGGCATCACATATGGTCCTGCCATCCCATATGCCTGCCAGGGGCAATTTCTGAGCATAGAAGCAGGAGTAACCCCTGAGCGCTGCCAGGTGTGACCCAAAAACCAAAAACTAAAAAAAAAAAAAAAGTGTATCTGCATGCATTTTCCTTAAAATGTAGCAAAGATTAGTTAAAACAAGTTTTATTTTAGCTATAATTTACTCCTTTGTGAAATCCCAAAATCCTTTCAGAAGTGGAGTTTTTAGTTAGACTTGGGCTTTTAGTTAGACTGGAGGCACTGTCAGTGGTTCTTCAGGCTTTCAAAATTTTGAGCACTTTTTTCTTTCTTTAACCCTTCCTTGTCTTTGCAGTGTAAAACTACTTGAAGTTTGTGTTTAGGATCATACATATGGATTTGTGAATATATAGATTTTGTTTGGAATCACAATGCCATAATGTAGTTTTTCATTACATCATTATAACTGGTATAAGCTCCCTCGAAGTGTTACTTGGTATCATTTCCACAAATATTTGTCTGGTGATATTAAAGGATTCAAAATACAGTAAGACAAGATTATTATTTGAGAGCTTATACTATGGTTAGAGCTGTATCCAACCTAATATGCACAATTCTGAGGGAAAGATCAGCAGAGTGATGTAGAAATTCAAGAGCTTCCAGGAAAAGATCAGGAGGGAAAGTTTCCTGTGGCAATTGGTATTTGAGCCTCACTTTGGTAGGTTTGTAGCATTTGAGCATGCTTGCTTGAAAGGAGGGCACCCTTGCTTAGGCACACAAGGGAAATGCACTGTGTACTGAAAAGAAACATCCCAGAGACTCTGGGATATAGAGCACATAGGGAAAAGTTAGGACCAGACAGAGAACTTGGGGTTTGGTCCTAATTTGTTAGACCACTGGGGAGAGGAATGTTCACAGTGCCTATTACTGTGGTTTCTGTTGTCTTTGACAGATGAGGTGTATAAAATTCTGTTGTCCTTGGCCTGGAGAGATAGCATGAAGGTAGGGCATTTGCCTCGCATGCAGAAGGATGGTGGTGCGAATCCCGGCGTCCCATATGATCCCCTGAGCCTGCCAGGAGCAATTTCTGACCATAGAGCCAGGAGTGACTCTGAGGGCTACCGGGTGTGAACCAAAAACAAACAAACAAACAAAATTCTGTTGCCCTTGTCACGTGAACTGGATAGATGGAAATGGGGGCTGGCAGCATTATAAGCTGGCTGGCAAAGCATCATGAAGTGGAGAACTCAGGAATATCACCCTGGTGGCCTGAGATGAGAGTACCTTAATCTGGGTCCACCCCAACGAACATCTTTGTTCTTTTTCTGTGTTCTTTATTACTGACTTACTTTCTGTGGAGGTACAGGTTCATCAGATTTAAACATCTGATTATAAATAATTTAAATAGTTTATGAATTTATAAATTAAATTATACTGTTTTGGAGTACTACTAAGGGTACAGTCATTAAAAGCTGTGCTTTAATTTTGTTTTCAATTTACCATGGTTTTTATTTATTTATTTATTTATTTTTAGTTTTGGGGCCACACCTGGCAGTGCTTGGAAATTACTCCAGCCTCTAGCATAGTTTTTATTAACTGTTAGTCAGGCACCAGATCATCAGTAAGTCTTAGAGCTAACTTAAATTGATATCTAGTCATGCTTTGTAAATTCTTCTTTTTTTAAAAAAAAATTATTTATTTTTTAAGTACCATGATTACAAACATGATTATAGTTGGGTTACATTCACAAACAGAATATCCCCCTTCACCAGAGTAACATTCCCCCCCTCCCGAGGCCCCCCTCTTCACATCCCCCCCCTTCCAATCCCCTGCCTGTATTCAAGACAGGCATTCTACTACAGTTATTTGTTTTTAAGTTCAGTAAACTGTTTTTTTTAATATAAATGTTAAAAAAAATACAATAGTAAAGGTATGACAGTGGCAATTGCTGTTTGCATAGGCTCAGAAAAATATGGGGAAAACGAAAAAAGAAATCCTTGGCCTGATTACAAGAAGGCCTCACCCCAGAAGTATATTGGCATAAGACCGACTCTGGGCTCCAGAAATACCAGTCTGTGCAACCCGAGTCATTCTCCATGGTCCCAGTGAAACTTTTTCACACTTTAGCTGTTGTTGGTATCAGTTTCCTATCTTTGAAGATTTGTGGATTCTATACATTTTTCATTGAAGTCAGGCTGATGTGGAGCATCCTCTAGTTTCAGCACACCATTAGATGTGGAGTAGGCTGTTGCTGAGTCATCTGGGTGTTGAGAGCACTCTTTGGAGTAAGCCAAAGCCAGAGCAGTGGTAGGTCTTTCCTGGTAGAGGTTTGCATCCTGTTATAGACAATTGTGGTTGTTTCCATAGATGGTGTCCATTGTTCAGGGGTGTATGGGCACTGCCCATTCTTTTGAGGCCTAATCCAAATCATTATGCCAATGTTCAGGGTATAAGGCCTAACTCCATTACCAAATTTGTGTTCCCATCTCTATTAGATAAGAACTTGTTTGCATATGTCTTATTTTCCCATTTTAATGTGCCTGTGCAAAAGAGAAACAGTGCCACAAGATATTGTTGGTGCATCAGGTCTGACAATCCCCATAATTTGGTTCAAACATGAATTCTATACAGAGGTACTCTTCTAACAGCATTGCTTATAAAACAGATCTCAATGGGGAAAAAGCAAACAAACAATCAAATAAAAAAACCAGTGGGCAAAATTGTCACTATATAAGAGGATATTCAGAAAAGAGTTATAAATAAAAAGAAAAAATAAAGAGTTACAGATGTTAAGGGATTACATCTGGGATATACAAAGTAGATACACATGTCCCTTTTATGTTTTAGAGATAGTCAAGGGGGAGAATGTTGTTTCCTGGACACCACTTTGGTCTGTGATTTGGCCATCTAAAGTCTGTAAGCAAGTTGCAGCACCTCATATCAGGAAATGTTGTTGGGGGTGTCTTGGAAACTGGTTATGGTAGTAAGCACAGGTATCCAGTGAAGGAATATGGAAGATAAGAGTCCATTGATAATAGATTGATAGGAACAGAGTTTTGGTTTCTTCTCAGGCGGGGAGTCTGTTTTTTCATTTTGGGAGCTGGCCGGCAGTTAGCTTGAGAGAGGATATTAATCTGCTTCATAAGAGCGAAGAGTTGAGGGTAAAAATGGTTTCATGTGGGGTGGTAGACAGTGAGGGTGAGAGTAAAGAACTAGAAATGAACCTGTAGAATGGAGGGAGAAAATAATACAACACAGACATTCTGTATATTTTAAACATAGATGAACCCTTATAATATCCTATTAAACTCTCTGTACTGTATAATGAAAGTGGATTAACTGATATGATATCCTACAAATTTATTAAAAAATTTCGCACGGGGGCTTATGCGTGAAATCCCGGAACGGTTTCAAAATGGGAATACAGAAGGCTGTGTGGGGCATCCGGGGATGCCGCTTCCCCTAATCTTGGACCAAAAACCTACCACATGGAGCCATGTCATCCCCGTGTTGTCTGCTAAAGCCTCTGACTCCCCGAGAGGCGTTTGCTTCCTACTTGCTGGAAGCCAGAGGTTCAACAGACACCTGCCCACCCCTTGTAGGGGCGGGGAAACCTGGGGTCTCCTTATCCTGCTGCTCGCCAGAGCCCACTTGCTGGGACCCAGAGCAGGCGGCCCAGGCCTGGGAGGGAGGAGAGAGAAGGCCTACCGCATGGAGCCATTTTATTCCGTGTTGTCTGCTGAAGCCTCCCGCTTTGTAAATTCTTTTTTTTTTTTTTTTTTTTTTTGGTTTTTGGGTCACACCCGGCGTTGTTCAGGGGTGACTCCTGGCTGTCTGCTCAGAAATAGCTCCTGGCAGGCATGGGGGACCATATGGGACACTGGGATTCGAACCAACCACCTTTGGTCCTGGGTCGGCTGTTTGCAAGGCAAACACCGCTGTGCTATCTCTCCGGGCCCCGGCTTTGTAAATTCTTAAGAAGGTTATTTGTTCTGCCACTAATTCAAGCACTCTGAAGAGGTCTTTGCTTGCTTAAAACGCATTGTGTTTTTCTCTCTTCTATTACTTTCTAATTAATAAGCTGAATATCCTGCCAAATGGTTTAGAATAAATAAATGCATTTTATTTAAATCAGTTTTCACATTTAGATTATATTTAGCATTCTACATGTTTATATGGTTTTAAAGTTCACAAACCCAATAAGAATCAGAATTATAGTTATTGTTCATAATATTCTTAACTTTTAAAATAGCTGAATTTAGCATTTAAAGACTTATCTAAACTATAAAACCCTTTTTGAAACTACCTCCATAATATTTTATGCATCTTTCATAGGTGTCAAGAAATTAAACCAGAAGAAAGAAGTATGATTTTTGTGACCAAGTGTCCCTGTGATGAATGTGTGCCTTTGATTAAAGGCGCTGGGATCAAACAAATTTATGCAGGAGATGTGGATGTTGGAAGAAAGAAGGCAGACATCTCATACATGAGATTTGGGGAACTTGAGGGTGTTAGTAAATTTACAGTAAGTAGATGCACAAAGTATACTTTCTATTCATACTATGTTAGTGACTCCCACCTTTCCAAAGAACTCTGCAAATTACACATCATTTAGTTATCTTTATGTGTAAATCATTAACTAATTGCAAATATTTAACTTAGGGTGGCTGCTTTAGAAATCTGCATTTCTACTAGAGTTGTGCGGACCTTACAGATCTGAATTTTTGGGCTCTTTGGAGACATCTGGTGGCTAATAAAAGAAAATCCAGGCCCATTTTTTGGCCTTCTTATAGAAACACTTAGCTTTATATTTATTTATTGGGGGGCACATCCGTCAGCACTCAGGGATTACTCCTGGCTCTTTGCTCAGAAATTGCTCCTGGCAGGTTTTTGGAGCCAGATGGGATGCCAGGGGTTGAACCTGGGTCTGTCCTGGGTCTGCTGCACAAATGCCCTACCACTGTGCTATTGCTCTGCCCCCAACACTTAGCTTTATAAATACTCATAATGTATATGACTAGTCCTTGTTCTAAATTTGAACCTTCCAGTTGGAGTGGTAAAAAGAGTTGAAATAATTTGTGATTACTCAAAAGATAGAAACATGAGCTGGAGTGATAGCACAGTGGGTAGGGTGTTGCCTTGCACACAGCCTACTGGGGTTCAATCCTCAGCATCCCAGATGATCCCCCTAGCCTGTCAGGAGTCACTTCTATATGCAGAGCCAAGAGTAACCCCTGAGTGCTGCCAAGTGTGGCCACAAACAACAACAAAAATATAGGGACACAAGGCCAGAGAGATAGCACAGCGGTAAGGCATTTGCCTTAGACACAGAACAACGGTGGTTCAAATCCTGGCATCCCATATGATCCCCCGAGCCTGCCAGGAGCGATTTCTAAGCATAGAGACAGGAGTAACTCCTGAGCAAAGCTGGGTGTGACCCAAAAAAAAAAAAAAAAACCACAAACATATATATATATATATATATATATATATATAGAGAGAGAGAGAGAGAGAGAGAGAGAGAGAGAGAGAGAGAGAGAGAGAGGGACACACTTATTTCTATTTCTATGCTCAGGCATATTTGTATGCATGTTTGCCACATTTCTGAAGTGAAAATTTAGAAAAAATAAAAAGAGATTTTATTTTAACGCAAAATGTGCCATGGAACCTCTAAACCAGGGGTCTCAAACTCGCAGCAGCGAGCCGTTCGTGGCCCTACGTACAACATTTTGTGGCCATGCCTTAGAGGAATCTTGTTTTGTTTTGTTTTAGTTGTTTGGGTCACACCCCCCAATGTTCAAGGCTTACTACTGACTTTGCACTCAAGGATCACCCCGACTTTGCCTCCTGTGGCCCCCAGGTAAATTGAGTTTGAGACCCCTGCAACTGTTACTCTTCTTTTTTTTATATTTAGTTTTTTTTAATATTTACCTAGAGGCTGGAGGGATAGTACAATAGGTAAGGAACTTGCCTTGCACGAAGCTGCCTAGGATTTGATCTCCAGCACCACATATGTTTTGCCAAGGTCCACCAGGAGTGATCCATAAGCACAGAGTCAGAAGCACAGCTGGGTGTAGCCTCAAAACAAAAAAAAGTTAAACACTGAAAAGAAAGATATGGGGAAATGTAAAATGAGTTTACATTTTATTAAATAGAAGGGAAACCTCCAGTTTTGTTTTTGTGTTCTGTCTCATCCTGAAGAGTAGAAAGAAGCAGGTTTTTCAAATTATCTTCACTTAAATGGTCTAGTGACTAATGGGCTAAATAAATTCTAAGATATCTTGTGTATTGGTGGATTTTAGTATGTTTTCAATTATAAAGGCAATGAAGAAATCAGAAAAATATATTACAAGGCAAGAAAAGCTAAAGACTGAGAACAGAGGGAGTGAAGGCCCCTCAGACAGAGATAGGAGATGAGAACATTTATTGTGCCAACACTCCTTCCCTGCCCTCCCCAGGAGCATGGCTTTTGTCCTTTCTCCTTCAAATGGGGAAATCCTCCACTCTCCCAATACTCACCACGCCCAAAATATTATGCAAAATATTATGCACGTGAATGGAGCCGAGAAAGAACAAGAGGTGAGGCACTTGCCTTGCATGTGACTTTATAGGCCACAGCTCTGTTTCAAATCCCTGGAACCACATAATGTCCCCTGAGTCCCACTCCTGAGTACAGATCCAAAACAGCTCTTGAGCACCACTGGATATGTCCCCCTCCTCCCTTAAAAATATGTAAACTACCAGTTATGGAAACGCCTAGCTTTAACAATACCAATAATGCGTATGAAAAGTCCTGGCTTATGGTTTAATTTCAGTCATGATTAGACAGCTTTATATCAGTGAATAATACACAGTATGTGATTCAAAGATATATATGTATATACATTTATACTTGTTTATAAGATTCAAGTAAACTGCAATTAATTTTGTTTCTCTTTGAAGTATTCCCCCTAACCTTGAGGCAAGTAATTCAGAATGGGATTAGAGAGAGAGTGTGCTGGAAGGGTCATGGCCAGTGAGGTCCATGCAGGGTGTTGTCCTTTCCAGAACAAATGTTACTTCAGGTCATTTCACTGAAAAACTCATTCTATCCATTTGACACATGTGGACTTTTCTCCTTTAAGTCATATTATTATTGTTGTAGTTATTATTATTATTATTATTATGTGTGAGGGGGGCACATCTGGTGATGATTACAGGTTATTCCTGGTTCTGGTTTTTCCTCTGTACTGGTCATTCCTGGTGGTGCTTGGGGGGAATCATATGAGATGCCGAATCGAACCTGGGTCGGCTGCATGCAGGAAAAGCACCCTATGCACTGTACTACCACTTCTGCCCTACAAGGTGACATTTTAAAAGGCTGTTTTAACATTTTAAATCAGGGCGATGAAATGCTATTTATTAGGCCTTGTTAAAAATATAAATAAAGTGGCTGGAGTGATAGAGCTTACCTTACACACAACAGACCCAGGTTCGATTCTCAGCATCCCATATTGTTGCTCCGAGCCCACCAGGAGTAATTCCTGAATGAAGAGCCAGGAGTCACCTGAGATCTGACCCCCAAACCAAAAATAAATAAATAAAATGTTTGTGCCCTTTTTCAGTGGCAGATGAATCCATCAAAAGCATGTTCCCCTGAACAAAATGATCCTGAAAGCAAAGAGAGTAAGTATTTACAAGTTTTCTTTTGAGGTTAACTTTGGTGCTGAGAAGAAAGAATACATGTGACTTAATAATCAGTGCTGGAAATTGTTTTGACCTTAGATAGAGCAGATTGATTTGTAAATTAGGTTTTTGCTTTTCCTTTTTTTTGTCTTTCCTTTTTATTTTTCACAAACATTTGTGGATAAACTGTATGCTGAGTACAGTGGAAAGTGGTGGTTATTAATGAATCTTATAGTTTTAAGTTTCATATAAATAATTATATGCAAGATGAATTTGTAAATTTAATTTGTATGAAATTAATATTGTTTTCTATATATCAAAACAAAAGCATATTGGGTAGTTAGAAAAAGTATGTATAATTCATAAGCACCTAAGGCTAAATTATAAAGCTATATCCATTCTTTTTAGACTAATACCATATTTACTCAGATTGGTCGGAAAAGTCTGGTTAATAGAAAAATTAATAGTCAGCACAGGAACTGCAGAAATGCCTCAAGGGGCTGAAGCATATGCATCCATGTTGTAAGCCCTAAGTTTGATCCTGGACTTCATTCCCTGACTACCACCAGACCTGCAGGACCCCAGCACTGTCAGCCAGAGATCACTGGGCAGCTGGGCCTGAGCACCAAAGTGTTAAGCCTACACCACAGGCAGTGTTTCTGGGAGTGATCCGAGACCCCTAAGCACCACTAGGCCCCCCTCCAAAAAACCCAGCCATATAAATAAGTTACTAGTTTGAGGTTTTGTTTTTTGTTTTTTGTTTTGCTTGGGGGCCACATTTGAAAGTGTGCATGGCTTACACCTGGCTCTGGGTCAGGGAACCATATGGGGTGCTAGGAATCAAACCTGGGTCAGCCACAAGCAAGGCAAGCACTCTGCCCACTGTATTTTCTCTCCAGTCCCTCAAACTTTTTTCTAAAGATCAGATACTATATTTCTTGAGTCTTCTAGAATCTATTCCTCAACAGTTAAGAATTCTAAGATAAAATAGAAATTCTTTTTTTAACATGATAATTTTTTGGGGGGAGGGGTTTGGGCCACACCTGGCAGTGCTCAGGGGTTACTCCTGGCTATCTGCTCAGAAATAGCTTCTGGCAGGCACAGGGGACCATAGGGACACCGAGATTCAAACCAACCAGCTTAGGTCCTGGATCGGCTGCTTGCAAGACAAACACCGCTGTGCCATCTCTCCGGCCATAATAATTTTTTTTGTGTGTGTGGTTTTTGGGTCACACCCGGCAGTGCTCAGGGGTTATTCCTGGCTCCAGGCTCAGAAATTGGTCCTGGCAGGCACGGGGGACCATATGGGACGTCAGGATTCGAACCGATGACCTCCTGCATGAAAGGCCTTACCTCTATGCTATCTCTCTGGCCCCCATGATAATTATTTTTAACATAAATTTAAGTGACTTTAACAAGTACCCATGTGTTTTAAGTCAAATTTCCCTAACATTTAATTCTGCTCAAAAACTAGATGGTGTGTTGAGACCCATTCTTCCGGATGAAGAGCAGCACCAGTATAAGAAGCTATGTCTTGGAAACCACTAAGAAGTTCTGTCTAAATTGCAATGAAGGCCTCAAGAATTTGCAGCCTTGTGAACTCAGAAAATAAGAATGGACTTCTGTTGACAAAAAATTTAAAGGAGTTAATTTATGACTAGCATATGAATTTTAAATGAAAATATTTTTATTTTAGATTTATTTATGTCTCCCAGAAAATAGTACTGTGTCCTTTTATTACACTAAATAAGGTGTTATTTAGTGAGGTCCATTTAATTGTCAATTGGGATTTATTTCTGCTTGTCTTAGATTTATAGTAATCATTTTGATTTATAGTAATCATTTTGATAAAGATTTACTAGAAGTTACATCTCAGCCCATAGTTATACAGCATTTAAGAGATTAATTCATTTGTATTGGGAGAATGGCAGTTAGTAAAACATAACAGGGAATCAAATGATAAACTGTCCATTTTTCAGTGCAAGTATAGCTCACCAAAAATTCACATTTATACCAAAAGCTTTTAATAACCAGAATTTAGCTAGTTAAGATTAAATCATAAAAATGATGTTGGGGGCCTGGAGAGATAGCACAGCGGTGTTTGCCTTGCAAGCAGCCGATCCAGGACCAAAGGTGGTTGGTTCGAATCCCAGTGTCCCATATGGTCCCCCGTGCCTGCCAGGAGCTATTTCTGAGCAGACAGCCAGGAGTAACCCCTGGGCACCGCTGGGTGTGGCCCAAAAACCAAAAAAAAAAAAAAAATGATGTTGGATAGCATGCTCTCCCTTTTAAAAGTATATTTGGGGGAACCACAGTTGATAGCACAGCGAGTAGGGCACTTGCCTTCATGCAGCTAACCAGAGATCCCATATAGTCTCCTAACCTGCCAGGAGTAATTTCTTTTTTCTTCTTTTTTTTTTTTAGATTTATTTAAGTATTAATTTCTGAATGTGGAGCCAGGGGTAACCTTTGAACCTCACCAGTGTGTCCCAACACCCCACCAAAAAGAAAAAGAAAAAAGTATATCTTTAGAATGGCTCATTAATTTTTTGGGGGGGTCACACCCAGCAGTGCTCAGGGGTCACTCCTGGCTCTATGCTCAGAAATTGCTCCTGGCAGGCTCGGGGGACCATATGGGATGCTGGGATTTGAACCACCGACCGTCTGCATGCAAGGCAAACACCCCACCTCCATGCTATCTCTCCGGCCCCTCATTAATTTTTCTTAAGTCTTTTTATGTGTAGAAATTACAGTGATATATTGGACTAGGGTTACCAGAAAGGGTGCTGAGGATAGAACCCAGGTCAACCAAATAGTTTCTTGAGTTGGATCAGGTAGGGTGCTTGCCTTGCATGTAGTTGACCTGAGTTCTATCCCCAGCACCATTTCTGGTTACCCTGAGGCCACCAGAAGTGATCCCTGAGTGCAAATCCAGAAATAACCCGAGTAGTACCAGGTGTGGTTCAAAAACAAACAAACAAAAGAAAAGAAAATTATTAGAGAGATAAAGGTCCATGTTTTGTATTTTTCTAGATTTAAGCGAGAGTTGCAGAGGACCCCAGCTCACAGGTCTGGGACAGACATCCTGAGGATTCACATCCCTGGCTGCACAGAGGCAACCAAGTTTGTTTCTGATTTGTCTTCTTCCTTTCCATGGAATCACATGGCTTCACCTGCAACCTCACAGGTTTCTCAGAATTGTACACAGACAATCTAAATGTGAATTGTAGTCCCTGCTTTTACAGCAGCCTGTGTTCTATTTGCTGAGGTTTCAGAGTCATCACACCTGACACTGGGTAACTACTGTGAACATTTTAATATGAAATATATAAGATATATGAAAAGGAAAAGGAGTAGGAAGAGATATCTTTAGAGAAAATTAAGCCTAGTTTGAAAACCATGTTTATGCTTTAATATTTATTAGAAAATCCCAAGATTCTTCCTCCCAACTTATTTTACATATTAATTACCATGCTTAGATTTGTTATTTTTCTAAATATGTCAGTTACATCAAATATTTTCTAAATCAATCAAATATTTTGTAAGATCTCCACCCAAAAAACTAATCTATTGTCAGTTTATAGATTTATGTATTGGGTATTGGTGGGAGGGCAGAGGATACCAGAAATGAGAAATATGCACATGAGAAGAACTGGTTAAAAAAGGAAAAATTATTATATTCATGACAGCACTTGTTAAAATGGTCATGGCAATTCTGTTTTTATTCTGGACAACTTGTCACATCAACACTATTCATATTTTGCTATGTAGTTTTAGGGAAAAAAAGTTCTATGTATGTATAAAAATTTTAAAGCTGTTGAATCTAGTGCTTCTAAGAGTGCTTGGAACAAAATAGAGATTGCCACATACCTGTTGATCACATGACAACTCACTGATCCTGGGGGCAAGGATTGTGAGAAGGTGAGATGCTCCCTGGTTTTGACCCCATCAAAGCTATGGGCCTGCAATCAAGGATGAAGGAATGATCTTAGGGAGAAAGCCCTGGGCCTGTAGCAGGTGCATCACCTGGGCACTTGTTAAAAATGCAGTCTTCAGGCCCATCCAAATTTGAGGCAGTGCCCTGTCCTCTGTCTTGTTAGGACTGCCAGTTGGTTCTGATGACCTTTATCTACCTCATTGCGTGTACTCTGGGACACTGGAAGCACCAAAGAGGGCAAGTAGTCCAGTGAGTCTTGGAGAAAGGGCCTTCGAGAAGGAGAGAGCTGGAGGTAGGGCCTGCAAGTAAATAGCAGAGATATGAGCCCACAAGAGACTTCAGTCTTAGCCTGCAAAACCAGAATTGGTACTTACAGTGTCCTCCTTGATTTTCCAGTTTGGAGAGAATAATAGCAATTACTAAATCCATAATTAAAAAATATAGCATTTATTTCCTGCGAAGTGACAATAGAATATGCTATATGGAGGGGCCTGTCCTGTCAAATACCCAGGCACACATGAATTGCTTTGAGTGCTGTTACTGAAAAATTTTTCTTCTAGTCAATTTTCCTGTGAGGAGATTCTTTCCTCAGCTACTTTCTTTTTTCTCAGCTACTTTTTTTTTCTGTTTTATTTTTGTTTTGGGGCCACTCCCTGTAACGGTCAGGTGTTACTCCTGGCTATGCACTCAAATACTGCTCCTGGCTTGGGGAACCATATGGGACGCTAGGGAATCGAACCGCCGTCCATTCTAGGCCAGTCGCGTGCAAGATAAATGCCCTCTCTTTGCGCCACTGCTCCAGCTCCTCAGCTACTTATTGAGTTTGAAAATATACCCTTTTCTAGGTTGGAGCGATAGTACAGTGAGTGGGGCACTTGCCTTGTTCCTGGCCAACCTGGGTTTGATCCCCAGCATCCCATATGGTCTCCCCGAGTACTATTAGAAATAAGCCCTGTGTGGCCTACAAACAAAACCTGAAAATGTACCCTTTACTCATAAATCTTCATTTTATGCATGAACTATTCATTGAGACCAACAATAGCAATCAGTATTTGATCAAAGCATATGGTAGTAAACACCAACTTCTTAGTTCTTGATTATGTCTTAAGAGCCCAATATGCTATCTTACTAAGGCTGTTGTTATTGCTTTTTAGATTTAAGCATCAGTGTAGTGCTTTCATTTCATAGTTAATATTCCTGAAATAGTTTGATTTATTTATGTTAGCTATATTAAATTATATAAATAGAAAGGGATTTTAATAGCAAGTACTTGTGTTTCAAATAGGCAGAATTAACATTAATACTTGGAGTCTTAAAATAGGTAAAACAAACAATTAGTAAAAATTAGTAAAAACAAACAAATAAAACTAGCTGCTCTAACCTGAGTAATCTACTTCTGGTTACTGAGGAGAGTTTATAGGGTCAGATTCTGTGGGTTTTCTAACTTTTTCTGATTGGTAGTCTGGTGATCTACCAGTTGTACTGGAACCTGATATGCAGTGTTCTGAACAAGGCTTAGAATCTATGTTGGCCTCTCAGCACCCTAAGAAAAGGATTCAAAGGTGATTAGGAATTAGTAACTCTGGAATGAAACTTTCTCTGTTCACTCTGTCCAACATTTAGATATGTGGTACTGTTGACTAAGCTCTTGAAAATGTGCCAAATCCTATGCTATACTTTTTGCTTAAAGTAGAAATAGTATAATTTGCTTTGAATATTTTTAAACAGGAAATTTAATGTTTACTGTCAAAGTTTATAACATTGTGTATTGAGAAGGTTAATAGATATGTCATTAACAGTGAAGTGAAAAAAAAACTTGGTATTCTAGAGTTGATCATGTAATTTATTTATTTATTTATTTGGGTTTTTGGGTCACACCCGACAGCACTCAGGGGTTACACCTGGCTTTGCACTCAGAAATCACTCCTGGTAGGCTCAGGGGATCATATGGGATGCCGGAGATCAAACCAGGGTCCCTCCTAGGTCAGAGTGTAAGACAAATGCCCTACCGCTGTGCTATCCCTCCAGCCCAATAATGTACAAGTTTAATATTGAGAGCAATTGAATATTCTAGCTGAATGTTATACTGTAAAATCCTTTCCTGATAGTCACAGGGGTCTTCAAACTATGGCCACATATTGTATTTATTCCCATTTTGTTTTTTCACTTCTAAATAAGATATATGCAGTGTGCATAGAAATTTGTTCATAATTTTTGTTTTTACTATAATCTGGCCCTCCAACAGTCTGAAGGACAGTGAACTGGCCCCCTGTTTAAAAAGTTTGAGGACCCCTGGTCTAGAGTGATTATACTATTTTTCCTAGAGTTTTATATTTTATTTATAACAAACATAAAGGTTTCTCAGATTTTGGCTTTACTGACATTTGAAATCAGCTGATTATTTGCTGTTCAGGTTGTCCTGGGCGATGTCCAGCGATGCTCTGGGGTTACTTCTGGCTCTGCACTCTAATCACTGCCATAAGATGCTAGGGGGACCTTATGGCAGGCACCTTATCCACTGCTCTATCTCTCTGACCCTACCTTTTTGAAATTATTTGTATGTATTTTTGCATGTATTTTAAAGTCGCTGATAATTTTTATTTATTTATTTTTTTTAGTCGCTGATAATTTAATGATTACAGTTGACCATTGAAAACCAGTGGAGGGCTAGAGATAGTACAGGGATTAAGGCACTTGCTTTGCATGCAGTTGACCTTGGTTTAATCTCTGATACCACACATGGGCTTCTAACCATGACAATGAATGCTCACAGAGCCAGGAATAAACCCTAAGTAAAACCAGGTGTGACCTAATGCCCTCCCCACCCAGTCTCACTACAGCAGCATATGTACAAATCTCCAACCCCCAAAATGCAGTGGATCATTTAATACTGTCCAGAACTTTCTATCATTTAGACTGATTCATTTTATATTCCTTTGTATCTTATTTGTTTGTTTGTGGGCCACACCTGGTGGCATTCAGGGACTTACTCTTGGCTCTGCACTCAAAAATTACTTCTGGCAGACTCGGGACCATATGGGATGCTGAGAATCAAACCTGGGTCAGCCTGTGTAAAGTAAATGCCCTACTTGCTGTGCTATTGCTCTGGCCCCAAATAATTTTATATTCTTAATCTTGGTAAAAAAAAAAATGAGATCAGTATTTGTTTAAAAATTAGACCAAGTGGTGCTGGAGAGATAGCATGGAGGTAAGGCGTTTGCCTTTCATGCAGAAGGATGGTGGTTCGAATCCCGACATCCCATATGGTCCCCTGAGCCTGCCAGGAGCGATTTCTAAGTGTGGAGCCAGGAGTGACCCCTGAGTGCTGCCGGGTCTGACTCAAAAACAAACAAACAAAAAAATGAGACCCACTTAAAATGGAACATTCATTTATGAAGCAGCTATGGGCTGCTTCATAAAAATGCATTTATGATGTTCAATAAACTCAGTTTAAATAAACTCAGATTTTAAGGGAACTTAGATCTTATCTGTTTAGCATACTCCTTTTACAAATCTGAAAACCAGAGTATGCAAAGTAAAACATTTCACTTATTTTAAACTTTATTTGAACATTGTGCTTTACAAAGTTGTTAATAGTACAGTTGTTTCAGGCAATCCATATTCCAACACCAGTTCCACCTGCAATGTTAACTTCCTTCCATCATTGTCCCTAATTTCCCAATACCTCTCCACAAATCTGCACCCTTGCCGAGGGGCCATGCTAATCTTCTCTGTATCATTCCAATTTTAGTATATTTGCTGCTGAAGCGAGCACCACAAGTCTGTACCCTTAGTGGACACCAGATCATTGCTTTTATATTGCTGCTACAACAAACCTGCTAATGGAATTTTACAAAAATACGCCACCAAAAGAAAATTTGTAAACGTTGCTACTTCTCACAATGGAGTCATTAAAGTCATTGTCTGAGAGCTTAATAAGCTATTGCTAGTTTTTCTTTACTTAGTTGTTTTTTATGCTCCTTTCCCATCTAATTTGGTATGCTCCTGCTAGGCACTGCAGCACAGCAGTCATGCCGATAATTCTCCATACCCAAATTGTGAGGAAATTCCAAAATTTTACTGCAATCCCAGAGACTGCTGCCTTTGGCTTGGACCTTTGATTTGGAAGGGCTGTTCCAGGTCCTGCAGTCAAGTTTGCCTCTTGATGGAAACAATTTTTTCGGAGTGGGGGTAGCACCTATGGGAAACCTGTGGCTTCCTTCCTTCCTTCCTTCCTTCCTTCCTTCCTTCCTTCCTTCCTTCCTTCCTTCCTTCCTTCCTTCCTTCCTTCCTTCCTTCCTTCCTTCCTTCCTTCCTTCCTTCCTTCCTTCCTTCCTCCTTCTATCCTTCCTTCTTTCTTTCCTTCCATCCTTCCTTTCACCCTTCCTTCCCTCTCTCCCTCACAGATGTCTACTGAATGCTCCCTTCCAGTCTCTTGTGATCTTGTTTTTAGGTAACATCTTTCTCTGTCAGTCTGATGGAAACATTCCTGAGAAAAAGTTACTTTAGGGTATAATGGCCATAAGATCTTTCAGAGAATTTAGGGAGAGCAACTTAGATACTGTAAACAACTCCAAAATCCTTTATTCTACCCTTGCATTTAATTGATAGGTTCAGGTTTAGAATTCTAAGACTGGGAATAATTTCCTCTGGCTTTTGTTTTATTGATTCATGATTCTTGTTTCAGAGGATAATGTGTTTCAAGGTTTTTGCTCAGAGAGTAGTTGGGAATGAAGCATTTTAATTTACTTATATATTTATTTTGTTTTGGGGGCTATCCCTAGCACTCCTCAGGGCTTACTCTTGGCTCTTTGCTCAGGGATCACTCCTGGCATGTCTTGGGAGACTATATGGGGTGAATACCCCCTTCACCAGTGCAACATTCCCACCACTAATGCCCCATCCCCTTTCTGCATTTAAGAGAGACATTCTACTTCTCTCACTCACTCACTACCATTGACATGATAGTTATTAGTGTAGTTATTTCTTTTTTTTTTTTTTTTTTTGGTTTTTGGGCCACACCCGGTGACGCTCAGGGGTTACTCCTGGCTATGCGCTCAGAAGTCGCTCCTGGCTTGGGGGACCATATGGGACGCCGGGGGATCGAACTGCGGTCCGTCTCCTAGGCTAGCGCAGGTAAGGCAGGCACCTTACCTCCAGTGCCACCGCCCGGCCCCAGTGTAGTTATTTCTCTAACTGCACTCACCACTCTTTGTAGCAAGCTTTATATTATGGGTAGGTCCCTCCAGCCCTCATCTCTATTTTCTCTGGGTGTTATTACAATAATGTCTTTTATTGTTCTTAAATCCCACAGATGAGTGAGACTATTCTGTGTCTATTTCTCTCCCTCTGACTTATTTCACTCAGCATAATAGTTCCCATGGCCATCCATGTATAGAAAATTTTCATGACTTCATTTTTCCTGATGGCTACATAGTATTCCATTGTGTTATGTACCATAATTTCTTTAACCACTCATCTGTTGTTGGGCATCTGGATTGTTCGCAGATTATGGCTATTGTAAATAGTGAAACAATATAGATGCACAGAAGGCATTTTTGTGTTGTGTTTGTTCTTAGGGTATTATATCCCTAAGAATGGTATTGCTGGATCATATAGGAACTCAATGTCCAGTTTTTTTGAGGAATCTCCATATTGTTTTTCATAAAGGCTGGACCTGACAACATTCCCACCAGCAGTAGAATGAGAGTTCCTTTCTCCCCACATTCCCACCAAGAGTTAAATGTTATTCAACATTATTGTGGCATTTCGTCAACTGTGGATTTTTAGTTTGCTTCTGCATCTAAAAACATTTAAAATAGAGGCACACTATTAGGTTGTATTTTTTTGTTCTTGTGTTTAACCTTGGGTCTTAGTTTTATTTGTTTGTTTGTTTGTTTGTTTTGTTTTTGGTCACACCCAGAAGCGCTCAGGGGCTACTCCTGGTTCTGCATTCAGAAATCTCTCCTGGCAGGCACGGGGGACTATATGGGATGCTGGGGGATTCAAACCACCTTCCATCCTGGATCGGATTCATGCAAGGCAAAGACCCTACTGTACTATCTCTCCAGCCCCATGTTTGTTTTTCTTTTGTAGAGGTAGGGCCTGACCCACAGCCAGTGTGTTGCCACTGATCCATGTCTCTACCCTCTTATGTTTAATCTCTGCCAAAATTGGTACACTAAGTATTCTCAGGCTCAAGTTAAATTCAGGCTAGAACTTAACTAGAATTTAATGATTAACTACAGTTTTGCTGGCTTGCCTGCACCTCCCAGGCACTTCTAGTAGATCATGCCTACCGATCTCACTCCTCATTTATTTTACCAACATCTTTGACAACAATATAGAATATGAAAAGAAAGATAAGCTTGAGGGGCTGCTATCTTTCTAGAATCTCATAATACAGAGTATAATTTCAGTCTAAAGCTCATGGAATTTTTGTGGCATGTACAATGAAAAACTTAGACCTATCTGTGTATCTATTTTACAATAGTACCACCAAACCTGTTTTTCCTGTGTGGTGGTAGAAATAATTTATTTCATTTCTATAGCTACCAATGTGAAGCACAGTTGTATTTTAATTATCATTTTTGAATTAGTTGTCATTTATCTTAGGTGGTCCTTATTCCAAAAAGGAACTGTTTCTCTAAATGCCACAGTCTTTTTTTGGTCTTCCAAATCTTTTCAATTTGATGAGCTTAATTTCTGAACCTTGATCTATCTATCTGAATGTGCTATAAACAACCATATTTTATTTTTGCAGCAGCAGGGGTGGGGAAATACCTGGTTGTTCAAGGAAGGAAGGAATGAAGGATGGAAAGGAGGGAAGGAGGGAGGGAGGGAGGGAGGGAGCAAGGCAAGCAAATCACTCCTGGTAGATTCAGCAGATCTAACCTGTGTTACCTGCACATGAAGCCAGCATCCTGCCTACTGTACTCTCTTAGGCCGTTAACATAACTGTCTTTAGTAAGGTAATATACTTAAGCATTGTTATTAATGTTTCTGAATGCTTATTTCTGAACCCCAATATGTTTATTTTGAACCCTTATATTGGGAATTCCAAAGTCTAAACAAAGTTTATGAGGGTGAGGATAAATAAAGAAGGAACCAAAGTTGGCTTAATGAATTTCCCTGATTTGTTAGGGAAATCATGTCAATCCAGACAGATAAGATCTAGAGCTTTCCTGAGATCTCCACTCTACCTCCAGTTTAAGCCTGTCTCTCAGCCTATTTCTGTTTGTCTGCATGTCTGTCTGTCTACAACCTTGTGGTTTCTGCAATTATCATTGACCAAGAACTGTCAGCTGAACCTGTGATGCTTCTTGCCAAGGAGTTATCATGATTCAGATCTATAAACTCAACTTTTAGTTGGCCCATTTTGAAGAAGGGATCTGAATAATACTGCTATCTGTGCAAGTATGTGTATGTATTTCTGAAAATTGAACTGAAAAACTTCAAGAATGGAGTGTAGAGAGTGGTAGAGTGCTCACCTTGAATGCAGCTGACCCGGGTTCAATCCTCTGCATCCCATATGGCAGGGGTCTCAAACTCGCAGCCCATGGGCCATTTGCGGCCCTCCATACAACATTTTGTGGCCCGTGGCCAGCCTTCAAATATTGCAGTATTTGCGATTGTTTGCTTACCGAATAATCGCAAAAAAATCGCATTAGTGAGAAAAAAATCGTATTAAACATTCGCATACCCCAAATAGTTCTATTCGGGGTATGCAAATCTTTTTTTTTTTTTTTTGGTTTGTTTGTTTGTTTTTGGGCCACACCCGGCGGTGCTCAGGGGTTACTCCTGGCTGTCTGCTCAGAAATAGCTCCTGGCAGGCACATATGGGACGCCGGGTTTCGAACCAACCACCTTTGGTCCTGGATAGGCTGCTTGCAAGGCAAACGCCGCTGTGCTATCTCTCCGGGCCCAGGGTATGCAAATCTTTAATGCGATTTTTTTTCTTACTAATGCAATTTTTATTGCGAATATTCCAGAAGCGAATAATCACAAATACTTTGCGCCTAGCACAGATGTCATTTCTGCTGCTCCTGCCTGCTGTCCCTTGCGTTATCGGAGGCCTAAGGGAGAGAAGGAGGGGAAGTTTATTACAGAATTAGATTTTGTTATACCTTCATCATGACTTCATCAAAGCCTGCAGTGAAGAGAAAGATTGATGACGAGCACAGACAATTTCAGGAAAAGTGGGAGACACAGTATTTCTTTGTTGAGCACAGGGGCATCCCCACATGTCTGATTTGCACAAGGAATATAACTTGAAATGCCATTATTCAACTCAACATGCTGAGGAATGTGCAAAATATCAAGGAAATGAGAGAGCCAAGTGGGTTGCCAGTCTTAAAGCATGTCTAATGAGGCAACAAGATTTCTTCAAGAAAGCAACCAAAGAGAATGTTGCATCAGTCAAAGCTAGTGACTTGGTTAGTGAGATGATTGCTAAGGCAGGGAAACCATTCACAGAAGGAGAGTTTGTTAAAAAAAATGCATATTGGGGCCAGTGAGGTGGCGCTAGAGGTAAGGTGTCTGCCTTGCAAGTGCTAGGAAAAGAAGGACCTTGGTTCGATCCCCTGGAGTCCCATATGGTTCCCCCGAGCCATGGGCAATTTCTGAGTGCTTAGCCAGGAGTAACCCCTGAGCATCAAACGGGTTTGGCCGGAAAAAAAAATGCATGTTACAGGCTGCAAGTATTATCTGTCTGGAAAAGAAACGTCAGTTTAGCAAAATCAGCCTTTCTGCCAACACTGTGGCAGAGCGCATTTCTGACATGTTAAGTGACATTTATCATCAACTGTGTGAGAAAGCCAAATGTTTTGATGCATACTCAGTTGCTCTTGACGAGGACGCAGATATAACAGACACTGCGCAGCTCACAATTTATGTCCGTGGTGTTGATTGCAATTTTGAATTGACAGAGGAGCTGCTCACAATAATTCCAATGCATGGCCAGACTACCGCTGAGATATTTCGGCATCTGTGTGATGCCATTGAGAATGCAGGTTTGGGGCCGGGCAGTGGCGCTAAAGGTAAGGTGCCTGCCTTGTCTGCGCTAGCCTTGGACGGACCGCGGTTCGATCCCCTGGTGTCCCATATGGTCCCCCAAGCCAGGAGCAACTTCTGAGCACATAGCCAGGAGTAACCCCTGAGCGTTACCGGGTGTAGCCCAAAAACCAAATAAATAAATAAATAAATAAATAAATAAAAATAAAAATAAAAATAAAAAGAGAATGCAGGTTTGCCATGGAAGAGGTTTGTTGGAATAGTAACTGATGGAGTGCCATCGATGATATGGAGTAAAATGGACTGGTGGCACTTGTTCAAAAAAAAACTTGAAGAGGAGGGTGTAGAGAAGGCCATTGCTCTTCACTGCATTATCCATCAGCAGACCCTTTGCAGTAAATGCCTGCCGTGTGATAATGTGATGTCTGTTGTTGTGAAATGCATCAACCAAATCAGATCCAGGGGCTTAAAGCACAGGAGGTTCCATGCTTTTTTAGAGGAAATGGAGTCAGAATGTGGAGATGTGCTCTTATTTCACCGAGGTTGGCTCAGCAGGGGAAATGTCCTGAAAAGAGTTTTTGAGTTGAGAGAAGAAAGCCTTCATGGAGAAGGATGGGAATGCTGTTTCTGAGTTGAGTGATCACAAATGGCTCCTGGACTTAGCTTTTCTTGTTGACATCACACATAAGCTGAACATACTAAACAAGATGTTACAAGGCCCGGGGCAGCTTATCAGTGCTGTCTATGACAACGTGAGAGCATTCTCCACAAAACTTGTGTTATGGAAATCCCAGCTCTCTCAGACAAACCTTTGCCATTTCCCAGCATGCAAGGAACTTGTGGATGCAGGCATGCCGTTCAGTGGTGAGAAATATATTAATGCTATTTTTAAGCTAGAGAAGGAATTTGATCACAGATTTGCAGATTTCACAGAGCAGAGAGCCACTTTCCAAATTTTTGTGGACCCCTTTTCCTTTGATGTGCAAGATGCCCCTCCTGTGCTTCAAATGGAGCTCATTGACCTGCAATGCAACTCTGATTTCAAAGCCAAGTTCAGTGGAAAAGCAGACATGCATGGGCAATTTTTTAGAGAATTGCCCCCCAGCTTCCCTGAGCTTTCCCGAATGTTCAAGTGCACCATGTTCCTTTTTGGGAGCACATATTTGTGTGAAAAGTTATTCTCCACATTGAACTTCAATAAGTCAAAGTACAGGTCTAGACTTAATGATGATCATCTTCAAGCCATACTGAGGGTCTCAACTGCTTCCTCTCTAAAGCCAAATGTGGTTCAGATTTGTGAGAAGTGCTGTCAAGTCTCTGGCAGCAGGGAATAGGCAAAAGATGCCATGTTCAGAAGAACTGTTCATGATCTTCACTCAATGTTCTATTCATGTTCAGAAGAAATAATTAAAACTGTTAATAATGATGTTTGAGGACTTTTTTTTTTGTGAAATCCCTTATGCAGCCCTGCCTCACCCCGACTTTGCCTCCTGTGGCTCCTAAGTAAATTGAGTTTGAGACCCCTGCCATATGGTCTCCTGAGCATTGACAGGAGTAATTCCTGAGCACAGAGTCAGAAGTAACCCCTGAGAATCACTGACTGTGGCTCCAAAACAAAACAAACAAAATCCCTCCAGAAAAAGTCACCACTACAATGACAAAGAGTGTGGGGACCATGACCTGATGACAATTGTCAGGCTTGCTTACATTCTAAGATTGATGCAGGGGATGGCAGGTTCACTTTTCTAAACTCTGTTGCCAACATGACTCATTAACCTCATTTCTTTCCTAGTTGACAAGAACCAGAGTTTCAGTTTCTTTGCAGACTATTCATTCTGAAAACACCTCTTAAGCAGTAATTGCTGTGGTCTGCAGGAGAGATAAAATGCTCTTGTAAGGGGCAGGACAGCTAGCCACAGGTCCCCTGGGCTGAACTCCTAGTCCAGGGGGCCAAGGTCCCCCCAAACCTGGTGGGTCTTCAGGGCCACGCCTGGTTAATCGGGCCCTGGGGGGAGGGGGGGAGAAATCCCGCCCTATGCATCCCAAAACTACAGAGGCACAGCTGGGCTCAGACCACTCCACATGCCAGGATTTCTGGGTGTCTTTGACTGGTATGTTGGGGGCTCTGGGCAGGACAGCTAGCCACAGGTCCCCTGGGCTGAACTCCTAGTCCAGGGGGCCAAGGTCCCCCCAAACCTGGTGGGTCTTCAGGGCCACGCCTGGTTAATCGGGCCCTGGGGGGAGGGGGGGAGAAATCCCGCCCTATGCATCCCAAAACTACAGAGGCACAGCTGGGCTCAGACCACTCCACATGCCAGGATTTCTGGGTGTCTTTGACTGGTATGTTGGGGGCTCTGGGCAGGACAGCTAGCCACAGGTCCCCTGGGCTGAACTCCTAGTCCAGGGGGCCAAGGTCCCCCCAAACCTGGTGGGTCTTCAGGGCCACGCCTGGTTAATCGGGCCCTGGGGGGAGGGGGGGAGAAATCCCGCCCTATGCATCCCAAAACTACAGAGGCACAGCTGGGCTCAGACCACTCCACATGCCAGGATTTCTGGGTGTCTTTGACTGGTATGTTGGGGGCTCTGGGCAGGACAGCTAGCCACAGGTCCCCTGGGCTGAACTCCTAGTCCAGGGGGCCAAGGTCCCCCCAAACCTGGTGGGTCTTCAGGGCCACGCCTGGTTAATCGGGCCCTGGGGGGAGGGGGGGAGAAATCCCGCCCTATGCATCCCAAAACTACAGAACCGCTCGGGGGCTAGCGCCCCCGCGCGTACTTCATATATTAAGAGTATTCCTTACTGTTATGTTACGTTTTACGTATCCAGAATCTTTATTTTGTATCGTGCCCTTTTCCACATCGCTCCAAAGCTCTTTTTTATTCCTTTATTCTCTATCACCCCAAAACATCTCTAATCTACATTACTCTTTTTAATCAATAGTGTACAAGCCTTATCACAGACCAAAGACGTGTATTGTGTGTAACAACCCCAAACTGTTTCAAGATACATAAAATGGACACGCATTTCTTTAGAATATTTTGTGTTTTTTCTCTGACAGCTATAATTCTTACTAAATGTTGTCTTATATAGTGACGATTCTAACCGCTTTTCATCTTCTCTTTTTGAGCTGTTTAACAAGGAATCTTAGAGAAAGAGTCCCCCAGATTAATGCTTATGATTGAACCATAATTGTTCTTATCACCCCCTTATGGGCCAAGAACACCATGTGGCTTTGCTCCTTTTTTGCATAGGCACATTAAAATGGGAAAATACTATACATATAAATAAGATCCTATCTAATAGAGATTGGTACAGACAAATCTCATAGTGCAAAGGGACCTTACACCCTGAACATTGACATAACGACCTGGCACAGACCTCAGAAGAAAGGGCATTTCCCTGAACCAGGGAAGCCATCCACAAAACATCCAGGCTGGTCTATAGCATCACCTGGAAGCAATCCTCTACCAAGGAAGACTCTACACTGCTCAGACATTGTCCTGCTCAAAAGAGACTTCCATTAACACTGAGAAGACTTAACAACAACAACGACCTGCTTACAGGACAGGGCTCCCTGCGTTGCACTTTGACTGTGAGGTGAAACCAGAGGACGCTCCACATCCTGACTTCAATGTTGGACATACAGATTCCAGGATCTTAAATACAGAAGCTTGATACCAACAACAGAGACTGTGTGAAAAATATAAGTATGTTGGCACTACAGACAATGTCTTGGATTGGACGATCTAGCTTGCCTGGAGCCTAGAGTTGGTCTTGTGCCAGGAACCTTCAGGGGTCTGGTCTTTTTGTATTTAGGCCAAGGTTATTTCTTTCCATGTCCCTCATATTTTGGTGGGCCTATGCAAACAACAATTGCCACTCTAACACCATTTTTGCTGTGCTCCTTTGACTCTAATCCTTAAAAAGAACCCAGTTAAGATTTGAGGTTAACTTAAGCTAATATGCATGAATATGGAAATGAAAAAAAAATGCTATGCCTGTAATGTTTAAGGAGTTATGTAAGTTTTATGGCTTTAGATTGCCTTGTGTGCTGTTAAGAAATATTATAGTGTGTTACAATCTTAATGTTCTTTGGATGAAATTTCAAAGTTGGGATATCAGCAAGGGGACTTCTGAGAATTATGTTATGTATTGTCCTTCCACTGTAACTTTACCTTGTCCTCTTTCTTTGCATCCTTGTTCTCATAATTAAAAATAAAAAAAAAAGGTATAAAAAAAATGCTCTTGTAAGCATTTCTCTGCCTACTCATTCCCTTGGTTTTTTTGATACACAGGTTTTGAATAAGCTGAGTGAGAGGAGAACATGATAGAGAGAATGAAAGATCATTCCTTCTTTAGAAAGGGGTGGGATGGGGCCAGAGTGAGGGCGCAGTGGTAGGCTATTTGCCTTGCATGCAGCTGACCAGGACAGACCTTCGTTCGATTCCTGGTGTCCCATATGATCCTCCAAGCCAGGAACGATTTCTGAGCGCTTAGCCAGGAGTAACTTCTGAGCATCACTGTGTGTGGCCCAAAATAAAAAAGTGGGGGCCTATAGCACAGCAGCAGGGTTGTTTGCCTTGTATGCAGCTGACCTGGGACAGACCAGGATTCAATCCTCCGCATCCCATATGGTCCCCTGAGCCTGCTAGGAGTGATTTTCTCAGTACAGATCCAGGAGTAACCCTTCGGGTATAACCCCAAAACTATTAAAAATTTAAAAAGGGAGAAGGGTGGATCGACCCCAGTTTGATTCCTGGCACTACCTATGGTTCTGCATCCCCAGAAGTGATCCCTGAGAACAGAGACAGGAGAAAACACTGAGAACAGCCTGGTGAGCCTCCCTCACCCCTTAAAAAAGTCTTAATTAAGAAAGCTTTCTTCAGGGGCCAGAGAGATACCATGGAGGTAGAGTGTTTGCCTTACATGCAAAAGGATGGTGGTTCGAATCCCACAATCCCATTGGTCCACTGAGCCTGCCAGGAATGATGTATGAGTGTAGAGCCAGGAGCAACCCAAGAGCCTGCAGGGTGTAACCCAAAAAACAAAAATAAAAAATAAAATAAAATAAAAAAGCTTTCTTCTGCAGCAGAATCAAATAGTTCTTAAATCTACTGCCTTGAACTTAAGACAGGAAACACAAGAGAGCTGAAGTGAAGCAAAGAGCAAAGGTATGATATAAGTTTTAAGCTGCAGTGCCATTACTTTGAAAAGAAGTGATGGTAGGAGCCTGAGCAATGGCGCAGCGGTAGGGCGTTTGCCTTACAAGTGGATGACGCAGGACAGACTGGATCCCCCAGCATCCCACATGGTCCCCCAGGCTAGGAGCGATTTCTGAGCGCATAGCCAGGAGTAACCCCCGAACATCACTGGGTGTGGCCAAAAACAAAACAAAACAAAAAAAATAGAATTGGTGGTAAACACCTATAAGGAAATAGTCTTTTGGCCCCTGGTCAGCCATAAGTGGGCTAATGTCCCTTTAAGGGTGAAGATGTCAGTTACCAGATGCCCATCTCTTGCCCTGATTTCAACTTTGGCCCTCTCTCTCCCTCTCTCGACCTAGGGGAGTGGCTTTAAGACCCTTGGCCTCCCTACTTTGCCTCTTTCTTAATTAAACCCTGTTTCTAACCTCTCTTGTTGGGATTTTGGTTGGCTGCTAACAGACACCTCCTTTTTGAGATCTGACAAGAGACTTTTGTTTGATTTATATAACAAACAACATAGATGTTCGTTATCACATTAGATTTTTTTTTTTGTTTTTTTGGTTTTTTTTTTTTTTTTTGGTTTTTGGGCCACACCCGTTTGACGCTCAGGAGTTATTCCTGGCTATGCGCTCAGAAATCGCCCCTGGCTTGGGGGGACCATATGGGACGCCGGGGGATCGAACCACGGTCCATCCTATGCTAGCGCTTGCAAGGCAGACACCTTACCTCTAGCGCCACCTTCCCGGCCCCTCATTAGATGGTTTGTTAACACATTAGATGGAGGGGCTAGAGAGATAGCATGGAGGTAAGGTGTTTGCTCTGCATGCAGAAGGACGGTGGTTCAAATCTTGGCATCCCATATGGCCCCCTGAGCCTGCCAGGAGCGATTTCTGAGTGTAGAGCCAGGAGTAACCCCTGAGTGCTGCTGGGTATGACCCCAAAACCAAAACAAACAAAAAACCATTAGATGGTTATTATTTCATCTAACATGCAAACATTATTGATTTTTTTTTGTTTTTGTTTCTGGGTCACACCTGGTATCGCTCAGGGGTTACTCCTGGCTCCATGCTCAGAAATCACTTCTGGCATGCTCAGGGGACCATATGGGACGGTGGGATTCGAACCAATGACCTTCTGCATGAAAGGCAAATGCCTTACCTTCATGCTATCTCTCCGGCCCCATATTATTGATTGTTTGAGGTCCTCAAACAGAGTTCCATATTTTCCAGCATAAAAGATGACTTTTTGGGGGGGCCAGGAAGGTGGTGCTAGAGGTGAGGTGTCTGCCTTGCAAGCGCTAGCATAGGACGGACCGCGGTTCGATCCCCTGGCGTCCCATATGGTTCCCCTAAGCCAGGAGCGATTTCTGAGTGCATAGCCAGGAGTAACCCCTGAGCATCAAACTGGTGCTTGTCATAATCTGAAAGATGTCCAGGAGCTCGTTTTATTCCTTTACTCCCTCACTCCCATCTCTTGTTACCCCACATTTAACCATTTTTCTGTACTAATGATTTTTGTTTTGGCCAAGGTGGATTACATATCTTTCACATTAATTTTTTGGTTGGAATCTGAAGCTTCAGCAGGCAACACGTCACAGCAAGGTTCCATGCTGTAGGCTTTTTGGCCAAGATAAGGTGAAGTTGCAGCCTCGGCTGCCTTCCACAGCCTTCTCCTTCCTCCCCCGTCCCCAGGGTTATTCCTGGACACCTGCTCAGCAAGTGGGTTCCGGAGAGGTG
Organism: Suncus etruscus; assembly: GCF_024139225.1. Taxonomy (NCBI): domain Eukaryota; kingdom Metazoa; phylum Chordata; class Mammalia; order Eulipotyphla; family Soricidae; genus Suncus; species Suncus etruscus. The sequence goes on from NC_064855.1 coordinate 61,404,187, forward strand.
CAATTTAAAAGAGACCCCAGGTTTTCTTGTTCCTGCAAGGGGCTGAGAGGGGACTGGTGAACTTTCAACTTCCAGCAATTAGGAAGCAAATGTCTCTCAGGGAGCCAGAAGCTTTAGCAGGCAACAAGGGAAGGACTTGGCTCCATTTGCTCTTCGCTTGTCCAAACCACAGACCAAAGTGGTGTCTTGGAAACATCCCCCTCCCTTTTGACTATTTCTAAAACATAAAAGGGACACGTGTATCTCCTTTGTATATCTCAGATGTATTCCCTTAACATCTATAACTCTTTTCGAACATCCTCCTATAGTGACAATTTTGCCCACTGGGCTTGTTATTTGATTGTTTGATTTTTCCCCCCTTTTGAGATTTGTTTTATAAGCAATACTGGTAGAAGAGTATCTCTATAGATTTCAAGTTTGAAACAAGTTACAGGGAATGTTGGACTTTATTCGTCGGCCCCCAGATGCACCAACAATATCTTGTGGCATTGCTTCTCTTTTGCATAGGCACATTAAAATGGGAAAATAATACATATGCAAACAAGTTCTTTTTTTTTTTTTTTTTTTGTTTTTGGGTCACACCCGGCAGTGCTCAGGGGTTACTCCTGGCTGTCTGCTCAGAAATAGCTCCTGGCAGGCATGGGGGACCATATGGGACACCGGGATTTGAACCAACCACCTTTTGGTCCTGGATCGGCTGTTTGCAAGGCAAACGCCGCTTTGCTATCTCTCCGGGCCCACAAACAAGTTCTTATCTAATAGAGATGGGAACACAAATTTGGTAATGTAATTAGGCCTTTTACCCTGAACATTGACATAATGATTTGGCTCAGGTCTCAGAAGAATGGGCATCACCCACACACACCTAAACAATGGATACCATCTATGGAAACAACCACAATTGTCTTTAACATTACCAGGATCCAAGCCTCTACCAGAGAAGACCTACCACTGCTTTGGCATTGACTTACTCCAAAGAGTGCTCCCAACACCCAGGCGACTCAGCAACAGTCTGCATGCAGGGCAGATCCCTCCGCATTTAATGGTATGCTGAAACTAGAGGATGCTCCACATCAGCCTGACATCGATGAAAGAAATGCACAGAATCCAGAGTCTTTAAATATAAGAATCTGATACCAACAATAGCTAAAGTGTGAAAAAGTTTCACCAGGACCACGGAGAATGACTCTGTTTTGATGGACTGGTATGCCTGGAACCCAGAGTCGGTCTTATGCCAATAAACTTCGGGGTGAGGCCTTTTTGTAATCAAGCCAAGGATTTTTTTTCCATTTTCTCCATTTTTCTGGACCTATGCAAACAACGGCGATTGCCACTATCACACCTTTACTATATTTTTTTACTCTTATCTTTTAAGGAAAAAAAAATACAACTTACTGAACTTAAAAACAAATAACTGTAGTAGAATGCCTGTCTCGAATACAGGCAGGGGATGGGAAGGGGGGAGGGGTAATGTTACACTGGTGAAGGGGGGTGTTCTGGTTATGACTATAACCCAGCTATGATCATGTTACTTAAATTAAAAAATTATTTTTTAAAAAAAGATGACTTTTTGTTTTTGTTTTTGACTTTAGGGTCACACCCTGCGGCGCTCAGGGGTTACTCCTGGCTCCGCTCAGAAATCACTCCTGGCAGGCTTGGGAGACCAGATGGGAAGCTGGGATTCGAACCACCATCCAAATGCCCTACCTGCATGCTATCTCTCCGGCTCCTATAAGATGACTTTTTAACCCATGAAAACTTCTTAAAAGTCGGGGGTCTCTCTTTGATATAAACCCATCAAATGGCATTAGAATCACCCAAGGGTTTGGTCCACAAAATACCCCTTTGAGAGATTTTTGAATGGTAGACTTTCTGGAGAATTGTGGTTTTATCCAACCATCTGTGAATGGTTGAATCTCCCCTTCAGCAGCCCTCAGACTTCCAGTGATAAAGAAATTACCACCTACAGGCATTTGCAAACTTGACTCATTTTAAAATAGTTGTTTTTGTGGCAGAACACTCTTTCCCCAACCCCCTGCCATTCATTCCCTCATTTATATCTTCATTCCTTGGTCTCTAACACAGGCTCTTTGTGTTGCATCCTGTTCCTCATGAATGCCTTTCAGTGTTTGAAAGTAGCTATTGTGTCCCCCTGCCCCGTGATGGCCTCCAGCCTCTTATGAAAACTGTGTCATTGTATGGAAGCTGTGCATATGCTGAAGCAATTTTTTTTTACCCCATTTCATTTCACATCATGATGCTGTTTCTACTTTGCAGATAAAGAAAGGTGTCTTGGGGGCCCGGAGAGATAGCAGAGCGGCATTTGCCTTGCAAGCAGCCGATCCAGGACCAAAGGTGGCTGGTTCAAATCCCGGTGTCCCATATGGTCCCCCGTGCCTGCCAGGAGCTATTTCTGAGCAGACAGCCAGGAGTAACCCCTGAGCAACACCGGGTGTGGCCAAAAACCAAAAAAAAAAAAAAAAAAAGAAAGGTGTCTTGGGGGGCCGGGCGGTGGCGCTAGAGGTAAGGTGCCTGCCTTGCCTGCGCTAGCCTTGGATGGACCGCGGTTCGATCTCCCGGTGTCCCATATGGTCCCCCAAGCCAGGAGCAACTTCTGAGCACATAGCCAGGAGTAACCCCTGAGCATCACTGGGTGTGGCCCAAAAACCAAAAAAAAAAAAAAAAAAAAAGAAAAAAAAAGAAAGGTGTCTTGGGCTGGAGAGAGAGAACAGTGGTTAAGGTGCTGCTTGCATGCAGCCACCCCACCACCTAAGCCCCACTAGGAGTGATCCCTGAGTGCAGAGGTTGGAGTAAAACCCTGAGCATTAGTGGGTGTGACACAGCACCCAAACCCATTACCACACCAACTAGAGAAGAACAAATATAGTGTTGGTAGAACAAATGTAGTGTTATATATCAATGTAAATATATCACTGATGCAGTCACTGCTAGGGAGTGTCAGAACTGAAATACAAATCTAGTCTCCAGTTTCAGCACCATTCTCTCTTCATGTCTTCTTCCATTCCCAACTTCACTTGTCGCTTGTGGTTGGAGTCATTAGTTTCCTTCATTTTTACTTGTGCCTGAATTTACATCCTTTCTCTTAAGGTCTTAGAGGTTCCCCACAGCAGCAAGTGGGGTAGCTCTATGCCTTTGGTTTCAGGTTCAAAAGAATGAAGTACCATTATGTGACTGTGTCTTGTGATTCCCATTTTTGACTTTTCTTTATTTTCATCACTATACAGCATCCCTTTCTTTGTTTTTTTTTTTTTTTTTTGGTTTTTGGGCCACACCCGGTGACGCTCAGGGGTTACTCCTGGATATGCGCTCAGAAGCCCCTCCTGGCTTGGGGGACCATATGGGACGCCGCCGGGGGATCGAACCGCGGTCCGTCCAAGGCTAGTGCAGGCAAGGCAGGTACCTTACCTCTAGCGCCACCGCCCGGCCCCCTACAGCATCCCTTTCTATTTAAGACTGGTAAAATTGTCTTTTGTTTTAAATTACTGCTTAAGTTAATGAGTGTCAAGCTAGGCTGGGCCCTATTTTTATTTTAATTATATTTTAATAATACACTTTTAAATTGAATCATTGTGGGATGCAGTTGATAAAATTGTTCATGGTTGAGTTTCTGCCATACAATGCCCAACATCCATTCCTTTTCCAGTGCACATTTCCCTCCACTAATATTCCCAGTTTTCCTCCTCTCCACACACCCCCACCTACCCTTATGGCATTTATTTTTTCTCTCTCTCTTCCTTTCTTTACATTTTATACACTGTGGTTTTCTATATTGTTACTGCAGGGGTACCATGTATATCACTTTATCTCCTTTCAGCACACATTTCTTGTCCATATCAATGTCATAGTGGTCTACTATCTAGCCTAAATGCATTCCTCTGCTCTTTGCAGCAAGTTTCCTATCATGAATCAGTCCTCCTGGCCCTCATCTCTATTGTATTTAAATATTAATTAAATATTAAATATTGATATTAATATTCTTAAACAGCCCACAAATAAGTGCAATTATTCTATGTTTATCCTTCTTCTGATTCATTTTACTCAGCATAATATCCATATCCATATCCATCCATGAGAAAATGTCATGACTTCATTTTTCCTAACAACTGTGCAGTACTCCACTGTTTCTTTATTCACTCTGGATCATATTTGTTAACTGACCTATTTCTCCAAACTTCAGAAAAACAGAGACTACGCATTATTCTCTCTCTCTTCTTCACAGTGATGTGTTGTTTAACTATGGACATTTTTATTGAGAAAGGCTATTATTGTGCAGAATTCAGAGAGTTTTGTGTCAATATACTCACCAGGCTATGTGATGCAGTCTGTTGGGATCACTACCTGTGTGTGGTCTGTCACTGATAGAAATATTAAGAAATGTTGGGGCCTGGCCCGGAGAGATGGCACAGCGGCGTTTGCCTTGCAAGCAGCCGATCCAGGACCAAAGGTGGTTGGTTCGAATCCCGGTGTCCCATATGGTCCCCCGTGCCTGCCAGGAGCTATTTCTGAGCAGACAGCCAGGAGTAACTCCTGAGCACCGCTGGGTGTGACCCAAAAAGTAAAAAAAAAAAAAAAAAGAATTGTTGGGGCCAGGGGCAGGAGCACAATCGATAGAGCATTTGACTTGCATTGTGCAGTCAACCTGGGTTTGATCCTCAGCATTCCATATGGTCCCCTGAGCCTTCTAGGAGTGATTTATGAGCATAGATCCAGGAACAACCCCTGAGCAACACAATCTGTGGCCCAGAAACAAACAACAAACAAAATTTGAGGCCATAGAAATAGTACATCAGATAGTGTGCTTACCTGGCATGCAGCCAACCCAGTTCAATCCTTGGCACCACATATGGTGCTCCAAAGCCCCACCAGTAGTGATCCCTGGCTCAGAGATGAGAGTAAAAAAAAAAAAAGATGTGGCTTAAAAATACAGAGAGAGGGGGGGGGGTAGGGAAAGGGAGAAAGAGAGAGAGAGAGAGAGAGAGAGAGAGAGAGAGAGAGAGAGAGAGAGAGAGAGGAGAGGTGACATTTGACTATCATTGAACTTTTTTTTTTTAAACAGATTTCCTTTTGTTTATTTCAAACACATACCCTACCTTTCTGCCCCAATTTCCCAGGGGAAGATGCTCCCAACTCAAAATGGTATTTCCACTTGTTCAGATGCTTATACTGTGTGTCTCAATCTGTGCTTCTGGAACATCATCATTTTTTTTATTGGGATCTAAATTGTCTCTTCCTCTCTCCCCCTTTTTCATCTGAGACTCTTCTGTGCCCTGCTTGCCTCTTGCTTTGCTTCCCTTTCCTGAGAGTCTCCCATCTACTCTGCCAACTTTGAGGATCAGCTAAGTTCTTTTTTTTTAACCTAAATATTTCATACACGAGTTCAGAATTTGGGTCAAATTTCCAGGCTTGGGGTCGGAATGGTGGTGCAAGGCATAAGCTGTCTGCCTTGAGCATACTAGCCTAGGACAAACTGTGGTTCAATCCCCCAGCATCCCATATCCCAGGAGTGATTTCTTTTTGTTGTTGTTGTTCTTTTGTACTTTATTTAAAGAGAGTGCAATACATAGACGACATAATTGACCATAATGGATTTGTTTCCAGGTAAGTAAAAGCAAAGTTATATAACAAAATAGAAATTAAAAAAAAAAGGAAGAGAAGAAAGGTTTTGTTTGTTTGTGGGTGGGTTTTTTTTTTTGGGGGGGGAATCACATCCAGCAGCACTCAGGGGTTACTCCTGACTCTGTACTCAGAAATTGCTCCTGTTTCAGGGAACTGGGGATCGAACCCCATCTGTCCTGGGTCAACATCATGCAAGACAAACACCTTACCACTATGCTATCACTGGCTGAGAAGAAAGTTTAAAAAAAAAGAAAGTAAAAAACAGAAAGTACAGTAAAAAGCACATTTGTAAAATTACTGTATCTTCAATGAAGATACAATGGCAGAAGATTGTGTAAGGTCTTGTTAGCTGTCCATTCTGTTAAATTGGTGTGCTCCTATAGGGATGACAAAACCAAATAAATTTTTCCAGAAATTCACTGCATTATTACCAATACTGTGACTTTAAGAGATCTGTATTTAACTGTCAGGCCTTCCTGAAGAAAGAAGATACAGGGGGAGAGTGCCCCCAGGAATGATTTCTGAGTGCATAGCCAGTTGTAACCCCTGAGTGTCACCAGGTGTGGCCGAAAAACAAAACAAAAAAACAAAACAAAACAAAAGATTTCCAGGCTCATGAATCTATTACATGACATTTAAACCTCTAGTTGTGCTTTTTTATGTGCATATTTTTATTAAATAATTTCTTTATTTAAGCACCTTGATTACATACATAATTGTAGTTGGGTTTCAGTCATAACAAGAACACCCCCTTTCACTGTGCAACCTTCCCATCACCAATGCCCCCATCTTTTCCCTCCCCCACCCCGCCTGTATTCGAGACAGGCTTTCTACATCCCTCACTCATTGACATTGCTATGATAGTTCTCAGCGTAGTTATTTCTCAGACTGCACTCACCACTCTTTGTGGTGAACTTCATATCTTGAGCAGGTCCTTCAGCCCTCATCTATGGAAATTATTTTAATATCTTTAATTTTTCTTAAAATCCATAAATGAGTGAGACTATTCTCTTTCTCTCTCTCTCTCTCTCCCTCTCTCTCTCTCTCTCTCTCTCTCTCTCTCTCTCTCTCTCTCTCTCCCCCTCCCTCCCTCTGACTAATTTCACTCAGCATAATGGATTCCATATATAGGAGATTTTATGATGGCTGCATAATATTCCATTGTGTATATGTAACAGTTTCTTTAGTCATTCATTTGTTGAAGGGTATCTTGGTTGTTTCCAGAGTCTGGCTATTGTAAAAAGTGCTGTGATGAATATAGGTATGATAAAGGCATTTTTGTATTGGATTTTTGTGTTCTTTAGGTATATATCCCTAAGAGTGGTATAGCTGGATCAAATAGAAGCTCAATTTCCAGTTTTAGGAGGAATCTCCATAATGTTTTCCATAAGGGCTTGACTAGACAGCATTCCCACCAGCAGTGAATGAGGGTTCCTCTCTCCCCAAATTCCCGCCAGCACTGATTATTCTTGTTCTTCGTATGTATGCCAGTCTCTGTGGTGTGAGATGGTACTCATTGTTGTTTTGATTTGCATCTCCCTGATGATTAGTAATGTGGAACATTTTTATGTATCTTTGGGCCATTTGTATTTCTTCTTTGAGAAAGTGTCTGTTCATTTCTTCTCCCCATTTTTTGATGTTGTTAGATGTTTTTTCTTGTTCTGTCAGTACTTTGTATATATTTGATATTAACTCCTTATCTGATAGGTATTGGGTGAATAGCTTCTCCCATTCTCTGGGTGGCCTTTGTATCCTAGACATTATTTCCTTTGAGGTGCAGAAGCTTCTCAGCTTAATATAGTCTCATTTGTGTATCTCTGCTTCGACTTGTTTGGAGAGTGCTGTTTCTTCCTTGAAGATGCTTTTAGTTTCAATGTCCTGGAGCTTTTTACCTAAGGTTGTTCTATATACCTTATGGTTTCAGATCTGATATCAAGATCTTTAATCCATTTGCATTTGACCTTGGTGGATCAGCTAAGTTCTAACACTTTCCAATCAACATCTCCAGGTTCCACCTGTGTACACATGTCCACTCCACAGATCTTTTTCCCCAGGAGGTATTGAAGGTTTTACACAGAGTGGCTTTGAAGACTGTGCAGGAAGGTGAGTGGCATTTGGTTTAGTTCTTAGTCTAGTGGCTTAAGGTTCAAACAGGAAGGTAATGCAAGAGGTCAGGTTTGAGGCCAGAGGAATAGCAGGCTGTGTGGGTGGAGAGGGTCTAGCACTTGCCTTGTACTTCCTTGCCTTGCATGTGTGCACTCCTGTTGAATCTTCAGCACTGGAAAAGATCCTGAACACCACCACTGGTGATCTCTGAGCATAAGCCAGGAATAAGCACTGAGCACCACCAGCTATAGCTCAAAAACAGAAAGAAGGAAGGAAGAGAAGATGGGGAACAAAGAAGGGGCAAAGGAAGAGGGAGAAATGGAGGAAGGGTGAGAGAAAAAGGGAGGAGGAGGAAGAACACAAAGAAGAGCTGGGGAGAAAGACGAAAGGGGGAGGTGATATTAGATTTGAGAAAACATGGTCAGTCTCTGGCCATCAAGAAAACATATTTGAGCATCCCTCTTCAAGTTCTGGGACAGGAGTCACGGTTCACATTTATTTCTTTCTTCTTTCTTAAGCATCCCAAATAATGATCAGGGAGCCTGAGGTCCATTCACAGAGGAGCTGCATGTTTCAATGCTCGGAAGCTGTGGCACCAATGCCTACCAGGGTCACATCTGAAGATTTGGGGGTGGGTGAAGGTGAAATGAGACTCTGTACACACATCCCCATCCCCTGAGCTGTTTTTCCACTCTCCAGATTTATGTTACTGCTGCTGAGCCTGGACACAGTCTGCTGCAACACAGCACTGTCACTGCTCCTTGCGGATGTTATATCAAGAACTCAGACACTGTATCCCTCCCAAAACTCATATAATTCTGTCATTTCATCAGTGTGGTAAGTAAATTCCCTTTAAATCATGAATGACATCAAAAAGAACAAACCTGGCAAGAATAAAGACTGTTAATTGTTTTAATTACCAGATGGCTGCACACCTCAGAAATTAGTGGAAGTGGGCTGGAGCAATAGCGCAGTGGTAGTGTGTTTGCCTTGCACATGACTGATTCAGGATGAAGCTTGGTTTGATCCCCAGCATCCCATACTATCTCCCAAGCCAGGAGCGATTTCTGAATGCATAGCCAGGAGTAACCCCTGAGTGTCACCAGGTGTGACCCCCTCCCAAAAAAAAAAAGTTAGTGGAAGTGAAATAACTTCTAATCAGCTTAGAAGTGAAATTCTAGCTTGAGTCTTACTAAAATTTACCAGGTTTAAAATTGGGGCCAAGAAGTCCTAGGAAGGGGAACCCTAGGGAGAGACCAGCTCACTCAGAACTGCAGATGGTTGTGCCATTACAGGCAAGGAAAGGGAAGTTAGGGTTTGCAAGAGGATTGTAAAAGCACCAGAGCTTGGGAACAATTCTGGACCATTAGAAATACGTGGAACATTTTGTAGAACAAGTTACAGCAAAGGAAAAAGTCTTAATCAGAGGACGTTTTGGTTTTGTATGTGGCCACCAGAGATAATCTTTTTAAAAAATAATTAAGTTGGTTTTGGGATCATATCTGGTGGCGTTACTCAGGGGTTACTCCTGGCTCTGTGCTCAGAAATCACCCATGGCAGGCTTGGAGGACCACCTAAGATGTCGGGAATCAAACTGGGGTCCATCCTGGGTTGGCCGCATGCAAGGCAACTGCCCTACCACTGTGCTATTGCTCTGGCCCCACTAAAGATAATCTTAACTCTATGCTCAGCAATCACTCCTGGCTGTGCTCAGGGAACCATATGTGGTGTTCAATTTGGAGCCAGACAAGAACCAGCCAGATACAAGGTGGAGAAGGTGGGTGTGGGATCCATGTCCCCTGGGCTCAGCAATGAGGGCAGTGGCAAATGCTTTGGGTTTGATTTGAGATTAAAGGGTGCCATGGGGTCAGGGAACTCAGGGCAGGGGAAAGCTGTTGACAGATTTGAGCATCATGTCTCAGACAATCACATTGGAGGCATAAGCCTGAGGACCCTGTGGGAGGAGGGGAGTGATAATCAATGAAGTACCTAGACCAAGTATGTGATTCAGAGTCAGAAATGCTGACAGCTGCTGGTGGATGAAAGGGATGGAGGGGGGAAAGGAGGTGACAAGCAGCAGACTGGGGGGGGTGTCCAGAAATCATACACTTAACTGTACTGCATCCAAGTTCAGAATAGGAAAGTAAGACAGCAGTTTGCCAGAGTGTCCCTAGGGACACAAGATGGGGTTGGAACACTGCACTGGGGTTGGGCAGCACTGACTGCCCAGGAAAAAGATGCAAGGAAGGAAGAGAGGGAGGGAGGAACAGAGCCCTGCTATCAGGGTTCCCCAAGTGGGAGGTGAAGAGGGAAAACTGAGGAGGCAAATGATGAAGAAATCGAGGAGAGGACATGGTCTGAGAAGTGACCAGCTGTCACCCAAGGTAAAAAGAGTGAGTTTCGAGGCTAGAGTGGTGGCACAAGTGGGAAGGCGTCTGACTTGCCTGTGCTAGCCTGCAAAGAATCGTGGTTCGATCCCCCAGTGTCCCATATGGTCCCCAAGCCAGGAGCAATTTCTGAGCGCATAGCCTGGAGTAACCCCTGTGTGTCACTGGATGTGGCCCAAAAACCAAAAACCAAAAAAAAAGAAAAAGAAAAAAAAAAAAAAAGAGTGAGTTTGATGAGTACAGAAAGTTGCCCTGTGGATCTGGGGATAGAGTGGTCATTGTGGGTCGTCAGAACAGTATTGAGGGGCAGGGTTGTGGGGTATAGGTAAGTGAGACGTTGGGTCACTGAGGGATGGAAGCACACTGAAAGATAGAGGAGAGCATTTGTAAAAAGGTGCTGCCTGGAACAGGAGAACAGGACAGGTGAGGGGAGTGACACCTGGTGGTGACTGGTAAGTGGAGACAGGTAGGATCATTGCTGTTCACTCAAGGCAGTTAGTTCTCTCAGTGACACTTGGGGCAGGTCACTGAATCTTGGACTTTATTTGATAGAGGCAGTGGACAGGGATCAACAGAACACCTCAATGAATGGTGGTGGGATTTAACCAGGACTAGCTGCACCCATGCCAAGTTCCCCATAACTCCTGTACTATCTCTGCAGTAACACACAGAGACACAGCCCTGCTGATGTGGTTGAAGTTTCTGGATCCAGCTAGGTATGAAAGTGACACTACCCTTTGGAGTTCCCAGTTATGCAATTTTTTTTATTTAACTTAATTTGAGATGCATTTTTTTTTTTTGTTTTTTGGGCCACACCCTGTGACGCTCAGGGGTTACTCCTGGCTATGCGCTCAGAAGTTGCTCCTGGCTTCTTGGGGGACCATATGGGATGCCGGGGGATCCAACCTCGGTCCGTCCTAGGCTAGCGCAGGCAAGGCAGGCACCTTACCTCCAGCGCCACCGCCCGGCCCCGAGATGCATTTCTAATACAACTTACAAGGGCCTTTCTGGTTCTACAGTTTGATCATCCAAAGATAAGAGAATAGATTGCTGCAAGGTGAGTTAAAGTATAAGCCACAAGTTGGATAAGAAACCCTATCTAGAAAGGATTATAATGTCAGTTCATGAGCTTTTAGGTAGGGCAACCTGTTTCAGTTGACAGAATAGGAAAGTGGGTTCTGATAAGCTGAAGAAAGAACCCATAATTGAAAGAAAAGGTGAAGGAAAGACTTTCAGACCCCAAACAAGATGGAATTGTAAGGGATGTCTCTTTTCCTACCTCAAAGGGATTTGTGGAGAGAAAAAAGGGGGGAGATAGTGGTTTAAGGACTTCATTTCACAGAGAATTAGAAGCAAGGCTGTCAGTTATCATCCAATGCTGTGGAATGGGGAAATGGTCTGAGGTGAGGTAATTTTCAAGAGTTGAGTGAGTTTTTTGGGAATATGCCGGGGAATCAGCAAAAAGAAAATGATATTGATAGTTCCTCCTCTCTTGAAAATTGTCTCACCAAAATCCTCCTAACTTGATCTCGAGACTGTTTTTATGACTTCTCATTTTTCAGAAACCCAAATTTTTCTCCTTTCAGTTTATTCTGAGTTGGACTTCGAGTGACTTAAGAAGGGAAAAAAATTTTTTTTTATTTTGGGCCACACTCAGTGATGCTCAGGGGTTACTGTTGGCTCTGTGCTCAGAAATCGCTCCTGGGGGGACCATATGGGACGCTGGGGTATCAAACTGAGGTCCGTCCTGGGTCAGCCATGTGCAAGGCAAACACGTTACCGCTGCACTATCACTCCGGCCCTAAGAAGGGAAATTTTTGTTCAGGATGAAATCTTTGCCTCTATCCCTTTTTCCTGCCAATCCTACAACTTGTCCATCAAAGTCCAAGCCCCTAAAGTGATTGTGTCCGACAGGAGTCGGGAATGTTCTATTAACCATAAAGCTTCTGTTAATGGGACTCTGAGAAGACCAAAGAGAATGGAAGAGGAATTTTCACAGGAAATATAGGCCCCTGATCTGCCTGACCTGACCTGACCAAAGTGGTGAATAGTCTTGTCTGGAAGGACAAAGAGAACTGGCTTCTTACAGGGATGGACACTGGGATCACACCCAGGGGGTGAAACTGGTAAGCTGGAGGATACAAGACACCTGAGCCTCACATCTGCCCATGTCAGGACTTGAGTGTAAAATTCCAAGTGTGTCTGTCTCTGTTGAACCCAAGGGAGCTGGACTTGAAGCACAGCCTTGAGAAGGAGACCAGAGGAGACACTTGTGGCCTCAGAGACTCTGGATCTGGCTAAGGTGAACTGTTATGGGAGGCTGGGATTTGCCAGTGGTCTTCTGCCTTTTTTTGGATGTCAGATCCAACTTTGTTGGACCAGTGTGGAATCTCCCTGGTCCCTGATCGTTTCTTGAGCATGGCACTGATAGTGAAGGGGGAGCATCAGCTAGGGCAGGAACACTGCTTGTTTTTTAATACCACTACCAGAATTTCAAGGGTCACCTCCTGGGGCTGGGAGGGGTCCCTAAGAGTTGCTCTGAGGATGCTACAACATTCAGCCTGGGAAGGATCTGAGACTGCCAAGACATTGGGCTTTGTCTCCTGAGGAGGCACCAGAATTTATTACTGCTTTACAGACAACTTATTCCAGAGCATGGTGCCCAGGGCAGCTTTACTTACTCTCTCTCTCTCTCTCTCTCTCTCTCTCTCTCTCTCTCTCTCTCTCTCCCCTCTCTCTCTCTCACACACACACACACATTCCACTATAGGCTACACATATAGACACTATAGGTCTTACAAACACAAACATATATATCCTATATGGGTCACACACACTATGGGTCATACGCACACAACAGCATCACACATACACACCATGGGTCTCTCTCTCACACACACACCATACTAAAAGGCGCACACATCATAGGTTTTTATCTTTCTGTTTCCATCTCTGTATTTTTTTCTTTCCCTCTACTTCTCTCTGTGTCTCTCTGTCTCTCTGTCTCTGTCTCTGTCTTTCTCTCTCTCTCTCTCTCTCTCTCTCTCTCTCTCTCACACACACACACACACACACACACACACACACACACACACAAACACGCTCTCTCCTCTAAGCTCTAGTTTCCTGGCAGCCAGGGACTGGTGCTTTGCCTGGATTCCCATGGGTGCAGCAAGCTGAGGACGAAAAGAAGCCGCTCTGCTTGGCGGCATGCCCTGGTCAAGGTGAAGGGCAGCTTAGCAGTGCCAGACGCCAATAAAAGGCTTCAGTACACCCTCTTTTTTCTTCCTCCCACACTGGAGCAGCACAGAGTCTCATTCATGTACAGGCTAGACTGCAACCCGCTAGTTTCTGTTGAGCCTCTGCATAAGGGGGAAGCAGATCATGGTACAGAGTACACAGCCTCTGCAGGACAGGTCTCGCCTCTTTCCCCAAGGGTAGGGATTAGATAATTAAGTCTGACTCTGGAGTTGGGGTCCTGGCCAAGACCTAGAGGAGGGTGGCAGATAGGGGAGAACAGGAAGGCTCTTGCCCAGTGGCCCAAGCCTTTTGCCCCTATGGCATCTTTTTTCAAGAGTTGGGTGGGGTAGGGGAAATAACCCCATGGGCCGCCAGAGTCATTGCTCTGCAAGCTGGAACCCTGGCCTCCACTCACTGGCGCCACACAATCATGAGTTTTGCTGGAGCCACTGTGGAGTACAGAGCTGGGAATAGCCCCAGTGCACACTGGGTGTGGCCAAAATAAAGCCAAAAGAAAGGGCTTTTGAGCTCTTTGGGTTACTAGACTCCATAAACAGTGGTTGGTACTGACAGGGTATGACCAGCCTTTGGATTAGGTTGAGGGTGTGGCTAGTGTCAACTCACAGACTCACTGATGGCAAGGAAGATGCACAGGAGTGGGCACCTACACGAAGCAAATCAGTAAATGGGGGTTGTAGCAGATCAGCTCAAATGCAAGTGAACAGGGCCTGAGGAAATCGTACAGCTGGTAAGGTCTCTGCCTTGCATGCATCCACAACCCTGGTTATTTCCCACAACTGCACACCAGCAGTAATCCCTGAGCATAGAAACAAAACTAAGCCTAGAGCACCTCCTAGTATAGCCCCAACCTCTCTTGACACCCCAATTTTTTTTGAAGCAAACACCAAAAAAAAAGTGGACTCAGAAAATAGATACTTTCTCCTCACTTTCAGTTGCTCCTAAATTTTAGTGGCCCCAAATCAGTGCTCTGGTCTAGTCTTTTTGGGATTCAGGTACATTTGTCCTAATGTCCTGAACCCTGTGTGTGGGTCTCAGGCATGGCCTGCTTAACTGGTCACAGCTGAGTTCACTGCTTCATGCATCTGGGTCCTCTGTCCCAATCCTATCTATAAAAAGGCTAATTTATTGAACTACAATAGTGTGATTATGTTTTAGGGGCACAATGTTATTATACAGCAATACCAAGGAGTCAATATTCCTTTACCATAGCCCCTAGAACCTTTCCTGAAGACTATCTCCCATCTTTGCTGCTGGCAACCTCAATCCTGCTGTCAGTCTGTGGGCTTATTTGCACGTTTTTTTGTTCTACTCCCTCATACCCATATGAGTGAGATCATGTGCTATCGTTCTTTCTTTTTTTTTTGTTTTTGTTTTTGTTTGGGGGCCATACCTGGTGGTACTTGGGCATTATTCCTGCTTCTGTACTCAGAACTCTTGACTGGCTTATATTGTATAGGAGGCCCTATAGGATACCAGGGATTGAACACGGGTTAAACACCCCACCCTCTGTGCTATCGCTTCTCCCTGCTATTCATTTTTTTGCTCAGTGTGACTTTCCTTTTCCATCCATGTTGGAGTGAAAGGCAGGAGTTTATCTTTTCTGTTGGCCTAGTAATATTCCATCATCCATCTATACCACAACTCTACCCTGTCCTCTGTGCCTGGCCTCTGCGATGTGTTCAGATTTGGGCTGCTGGAAACAGCACTGACATGAATACCAGTCTACTCTGCTCTAAACTGGTTGCCCAGGACACCACCTAAAAGATCTGCTCAAGCCCAGTCCAGGAGCACCCTTCTGCTTGCCCTTGTCTGGGGGGAAGTGGTATGATCAGTTTTACTGCCTCACCTATTTCAGGTGCCTGCCTCTGGGTTCTGGGTTTCCGTGCTGCACTAATGAGTAACTCTCTATTCTCAAATCTGGAAGTCGAGATCTTAACAGCACCAGCTGCCTGAGGGCAGATCCAAGGACTGGGTTTAGCCTTCAGGAAGCATCTAGAACAGGGTCTTCTGAGAGGATCTTCCTCACAGGATCCTCTACACTGATTCTGCAGTGCTTCTACTCAGACATACTGACTGACAGGCTTCTCTGCTGCAAAACCAAATGTCCAACAATGCAGCTGGGCTCTTTGTCTTGAGCTTGTCCTGCACCCCACACTCACCCCTGGGGCAGGCATCAGCTCATTCTCCTACCTTCTGGGGCCTCAGGCTCCTTTTTTTTTTTCCTCAGGCTCCTTTAATCAGGATTCTACAGGCTGAAAAGGGGACTCAGGAAGTGATCCTGAGCCAACAGCATCTGGACACCACAACCAGGTCTTGAGGTCCCCCTCTCCACCCTCTCTCCACAGTTCCTTCACTCCTTCTACTGGGAGTAGAAAAATCCTTGTAAAATAATTTTGTAATTATTTTTATTTATTAAATTGAATCACTTTAATTACAAATTACATATATATAAAATCTCCTTTCACATATTATCTCCTTTCAGCATCTTGGTATCCTCCAGAATGATCCCTTCCCTCTATTTGTAGTGGCTCCTTCCCCAACCTCTCCCTATTCTGTCTCCCTATACCCCCAGAGGCAACCTTTTTCTTGTTTGTTTGTTTTGGGGGAGTCACACGGGGCGATACTCAGGGGTTACTCTTAGCTCTGTGCTAGAAATCGTTCCTGGCAGACACAGGGGACCATATGGGATGCCAGGATTTGAACCAGCATCTGCGTGCAAGGCAAACATCCTACTGCTGTGCTCTCTCTCCGGAACCCAGAGGCAACCTATCTACTGAAATTAGTTGTCCAGGATTCTGGAGATCCTGCAGCTGGACGTGGAGCTGGACAGCTAAGTCCCTGTGTGTTTGGCCAGTGGCGTACATGGTTTTGAGAAAGAAGCTATGGTCAATCAAGGTCTTCAGGAGGGTAATAGAATATTGAGCCTAAATGGTGGGTTTGGAATGTCCCGTAGAGCTCACTTGGAGCATGGCTGACCAGGGGAGGGGTGCGATGTGGGGTGTCAGGAAAAGTAGAGTTGCAAGGGGAAGTGGAGTTGCTACCCCATTTTCTGCTGGAAGAGGGGCACTAAGGCTGTTGGAGCCCTACATACTGGTCATGTTGGGTTCCCCAATCCCTGCCTTCTCCACATTCTTTGGTTTCTAACGTTGGGAGCTGTGTTTGCCCACACATTATCCAAGGTGGAGGCGGAAGCCCATATGGGTTGAGGGTCTGATCAGGCTCCATCTGGACCATGGTCCCCACTCCACCCAGATCCACCTTCTTGACACCAGACATAAAGAACAGGTTACAAAGGTTGTGGATGCAGCCGTAGGAAAAGTCTAGTCCAATGGTACCCCAGCAAGTCACTTCGTGGCCTCGACACTGAACCATCACTAATAAGCACTAGAACGAGTTCAGTAGTTTTGGCCTGAGTGATCAACAGGCAGTTCAAGAAGTAATTCAACCACTGAAACCCAAGCACCAATGGGACTGATATCTTTGTGTAGAACCACACTTCTGGGTGTGGCCCCTAAAACAGTAAGTATGGAGAAATTTTAATTCCAATTCGACATACAGGTTTGAATTGATCTAATATCAAGACAAGCAAGTGGAACAGGTTCACCCCCTCATATGAATCTATCTTTGGAGATCTTTGTAATGTTATTTCTTGGCACTAGATCCCCAGGTTTTTTGCCACCTTTGTGGACCAAGATGGGCGGAGTGTTTGACCCCAGGCACAGAGCCCGTAACTCTGGGCGGTGAAGCTGGGCAAGCAGCCCGTTTCTGAAAACCATGAATTCTGGGGCCAGACAGGCTGTGCTACAGCTTGACTCAAGCCTAGTAGCTCTGGTCTCTGATTCCTCCTAACACAGTGACCAAGACCACTAAACAAGATGTCTGAGCAGGCTCCAAGTGGGCCAGGCTTCTCGAGATGTTTCACTTGGGTTTGATATGGTAGTTACATAACAGAATTCCCCCCCCCCCCCATCCAGTCTTGTGCCCCATCCATCAGCAATCATTTCAGGATTCTTGGGACAATCAAGTCTAGCATCTAAATAGATGCCCTTTCTAGATAACCTTTTCATTCAGTGTGAGCTCTCACTCAACATCCAGGGTCAGAGATGAGATTCAGCTGTAGAGCATTTGCCTTGCATGTGTGAGGCCAAGGTTTAATCCCCCTCCCAATACCAAGCAAACTGTCCAAACTGAAAGATGTTAAAAATGAAGATTTATGCCATAGGCATATTGCTCTCATGCTTTTGTTTTGGGGCCATATCTACAGTGTTTGGGGCTTCCTCCTGACCTGCTCTTAAGGTTTACTTTCTAGTGATGCCCAGGAGACCGTATGGTGCCAGGGATAGAACTTTGGTCAGCAGCATGCTAGGCAAGTGTCTTATCTTCATACGATCTTTTCAGCCAGCCCTCGCCTGTACAATTTTCTTTTGGACAAACTCTTCAGAACCCCAAAATAGTTTAACATTTTTTTTCATCTAAGAGTTGCCTGAAAAATAAAATGTAAGTGTATTTTGAAACCATTTTTCTATGGTGAAATGATTTTCAGTAATCTATTTAATTTAATTTTCTTTCACATTAATGCTACTTCTCTGGTATGGGTGATTTATCCAGATTGCACATGGGCCCGGACTCTGGGCCAGCATGTCTAGCATCAGGCTTGGTTGACTCACCCCTGCTTGGCACAGACTACTCCCCCAGGGCCTGCAGGGAGAAGAACAAGCAGGCCGACGGGATAGTTGTCTGAGCACCCGGCCTTTCTCCTGGGGTAATGCTAATGTTTGGGTGATGCCTGTCTAAAGCCAAGAGCCTCGGCCAAGAACATTATGATCTCACTCTTGTTGGCTTCACTTTCTTCCCAGGGTACCCCCTGGAGCCTTGCAGACTGCTGTGGGAGGCACCAAAGGGTACATACACCAGGTGAATAACTTTGGGGAGAAAGGAAGAAAAATACAAGTTTGGCTTCAGACTGAAGTGTTTTGGGGCACAGATCTGCCCCACTTGATACGGAATGTTTAACTGATCAGAGAGAGCCTTTTTCCTCAAGTATAAAATGGAAGTGACTCCAGCTGGTCTAAGGGATCGATAATGGACATAAAGCTTCATAGCTGGCAGGTAGCACTTGGATGATAGGACCGTAGTTGGGGAATAGAGTGAGCAGAGTGGGGACTATCCCCCAACTCCCAGGACAGTGCTGTGTTTGGTGCAGTAAGAAGATTGCAGATGAGGGGCATGTTGAGGAATAAAGTCGACCATGGAGTATGTGGCACCTTTTTATTTCGTCCGTCTTTATTTAAATGTGTGCTTTTGAAATAGCATATTAAATAGGACCTATTAAAAATTCAACTCACAATATTTACAGCAAATTTTGTGCAAACATATATGGACAGCAAGCTTCTTGCCCTACTTCCCACATTAACAATCAACAAATCAGTATCACAACAAAACCTCAGCTACCTCCTCTGCCTTGCAGACTCAACTTTTTGGTTGACAGGTACAAAACTAGGATAAAGGATGACCAAATCAAGCCCCAGGAAGCAGATGTTTCTACCGTTTTATAATTTAAAAACTATGGGGGGCTTGCTTGATCATGAAAAAAGTGTATTTGAATAGTACTGGGGAAAATTGTTGGTGGTCACTGCATCTTCTTTTTTAAACTGTATTTCCTCTCCTCTCTAAGTAAAGCAGAAAAACCAGAAAGGTCCATTTTTTAAGAGCCTTGAACTGTAAAGGAATGTTATAAAAATAATCTGACTTTATTGAGTAAAGAATGAAGGTCACAAATGAGTTGCTATCGACTCCTGGCTCGCTGTGGCCAAACTGCTCAAGGAGACAGACAGGGTGGAGGATGCAGAGCCTTAGTCTGGCTAAGAGTGAAACCAGGTGATGCTTTTGGTGCCTAATCCAGACGTCCCGGGTAGGTCCCCAAGGGGGCATCGGAAGAACACTGCATAGGAAACTAAAGAGAAGGGAGAAGTCTCATAAAAGGTAACAAATGATTGAAAAAGAATCATGGAAAAAAAAAAGCCCATTAGTAATCCCCTTGAATGCCGTGTAAATCTAAAATTAGAATTCCATTTAACACAGTCTGAAAACATTTGTTTTTAATGTTGTTTAAAAAAATAACTCATTTTTTGGTCTATTTTTTTTTTATGAACTCTTTTGTTTTGTTTTTCGGCCACACCCGTTTGATGCTCAGGGGTTACTCCTAGCTAAGTGCTCAGAAATTGCCCCTGGCTTGGGGGAACCATATGGGACGCTGGGGGATCGAACCGTGGTCCTTCCTTGGCTAGTGCTTGCAAGGCAGACACCTTACCTCTAGCGCCACCTCACTGGCTCCCTTTTTTTTTTTTTAATGAACTCTTTAATTGTTCTAGTATGCAAGAGAATACTTGGGATCAAAATTTGATAGATTTTTTTAACTTTTCACTAAGGCTCTCTTCATGGAAAATTGGAGTGGCCAGTAGTTAGGAAATAAATTGAAGGAAAAAAAACCCCTCATTTGAGAATGTTTTCTCATCACTTGCTATTCCAATGGCAATGCTCTCTTATTTATTAAAGTGGTCTAAAGACCTACACCATCTTAAGACACCCAATTTCATTCATGCTGGGCATCCTGATGCAATAATTCCTACTCTAAAGCACAATTTGAGCACAAGAACACCACTATGTCATGACAATACTCCAAACACTAGCACTTAGTGTGAAGTAGCAGTGATGTGCTTTATAACCAGGTCCCAGGTTCTGAAGTGAATGGGTTATTTCCCCAAAGTCTGATTATGACCTTGTTCATTCATCCTACTTAGTTGATTCCAGGGTAACTTGGCTGCAGATTGATGTGGGGGTGTGTATGTGTGTGCATTGGAGTTAAAACAAGCTGAGAAGATCCACTGGAATAAAATGTGGGAAAGAGATTAATACAAAAGGGCTAGGCAAGAAGGTGGGTGTTGATTTCCTAGGAAATCAGTTACAGCCCAAAGAGATGGGCAGGAGACAAGAACATGACTGAAAACTGGAGCCTTAAATATATCTAAGTGCAAACAAACATCGATTTTGCACTTATCCCCTTGTTTGCCCGGTTCTCCTCTGAGGTCCACTTCCTCTTTGAGGGCTCAGTGACACCCTCATCTGGGCTTCTAGATGGTTCCCGGTGACCTTGAGCTTAGGTGTACAAGTTCACAGCCTTGGCACCTAGTCAGTAAAGGATTAAAACTGTTTTCATCAATGTTTAATACACTTGTTCTGATTTCACATAATCACAGACTTAATTAAAATGAATATATTATTCTAGGTTAATTTGTTTTCATTCAAATGTTTTTATATTTCATCTACCACAAACAATGAATGGAGTGAAAAATAGGCACCTCCAAAGCTTTCCCCCAACAATTACTTTTTGAAATGACACTTTTTGCACAAACAACAAATGAGATGGTGACTAGCAAGAAACTAGGTGAGATCTTCAAGGAGCTGTTTTCTTCAAGTCTCGAATCTGCTTGATCAAGTAGTTCTTCTCATCAGTGAACTGCTCATCATCCGTCCTATCTTTCTGGAAGCTGCTCAGAAACTCAATGAGCTTGGGTTGGTTTTTCAGCAGAATCTCCACAATAGGCTGTGTTTTGTGAGGACTGGCCACAAACACCTGAAACATAATGAAACGAGGATGTAGGACAAGGGACACAGGCCACGTTTGTGGTCAGTGTCCCTTTGTGTCACTTTTGTTAGGAAGAAGCAAGAAGCCCCAAATTATAGTTCTTATTGAGAAAAATCAGTAATTCCTCAATATCCATTTGTCAGGTATAATATATAATAAGAAACACATCTATTTAATATATTTACTTATTTTGTTTTTGAGCCACACCCACATTGCTCAGGGGATATTGCTGGCTCTGTGCTAAGAGGTCACTCTTGGTGGGCTTGAAAACTATGTGGTGCCAAGCATTGAACATGAGTGTGGGGCTTTATGCAAAGCATACACACAGCCTTTCTGGGTTGTGTGTGTATACACTTGATTCTATGCTCATGGTCATGCCTGACTAAAGACCAAATGTGGTGCTAGGAAATCAAATTAGGTCACTGATGCATACAAGGCAAATGCCTGAACCACTCTATCTTTGGCCCATGTTCTACAACTTTTTAAAAAGAATATATTCTTTCAAAAGATAAAAGGGAACATTTCCTAACTCACTCTACACCAGTCATAACAAAGCAGCATAACCCAGACCAAACTGTCAATAAGAAAACTACAGACTAATATCCTTTATAAATAAAGGTGCAAAGTTCTGAATAAACTAAAAGTTCATGATCACAATCAAAGGATTATATGCTATGACCAAGGAGGAAATTTTTAGAAATAAATACAAGAGTGATTCATTATAATGAAGGCAACCAAAATAATATACCACATACACTAGATAGGTTGAATGGTTTTCCTTCAAAAGATTATGGTTGAAATCCTCACTCTTAATACTTATGAATGTGATCTTATTTGGGAAATCAAATTCAGGTGAGGTCATACTGGTTTAGGCGGGTCTGAATCCTCTGACTTATATCAGGGAAATCCCATGTGAAGATGAAGGGAGAGATTATATCTGTTAAGTCAAGGAATGCTGGCAACCACTAGAAGCTGGGAGAGAGAGAACAGGTTCCTCTTGAGAGTCTCTAAATAGGAACTAAGCTGTTTACACTTTGACCTTGAAATTCTAATTTCCAGAAATATAAGAAAAGAACTTGCTGTTGTTTAAAGACAACTTTGCTTTTTACTAACTCTAGTAAATAGATACCATATTAACAGAATAAGAAAACCACATGACAATTTCAAATTATGTACAAAATATGTAATACATTTTCATGATAAAAAAAGCAACCAACATGGGACAAATGGGTATGACACCATTAAAATAAGATTTGGGGCTGAGAGATAGCCAAGGGTTATGGTACTTGTCTTGCATACAGCTATCCCTAGTTTAATCCCCTGCACCACCGGGTCCCCCAAATCTTACTGGCAGAAGCCCCAAAGACCCCTGAGCAATGCAGCAGTGGCCTGGGCTACTCCAGAACTGCAGGGTTCTCAAGCACCAAATCTCTGGTCCCTTGCTTTGAACCACTGGCCAGGTTGAGAATTTCTGAGAGGGTCTCTAGGCTTCCTGAGCACATTTAGGAGAACCCCCTTGATACCCCATATAGAAATTAGGCTTAATAGGCAATGCCAACCATATATTTAAATATAAAGGCTAATGAAACTAGGGCTGGAGTGATAATGCAATAGGTAGGATGCTTGCCTCGCATGCAACTGACCTTGTTTTGATCCCTAGCACCCCTCCCCACTCACTGCTGCCAAAAAAAGAAAACAGCCAATGAAACTTTTAGAAGAAAATATAAGGGTACAAAAAAGAAAATAATGGCCATACTTCCCAGGTATTCCAGTCCAGGCTGATAGCACTCTAGCATTCTCAGGAAGGTGGAGGTAAGGGAGAGATAGGAGACAGATTCTCCTTTCTGAATAAACTACAGTAGCCCAATACCACACCCTAAACCATCTGACCTAACCTAAACCATCTCCTTAACTTTAAGATTTAAAGTTATAAAACCTGCAAGCCACCAAATTTGTTTCAAATTTATAAATCCTGGACTACCTGGCCATACCCAGTGGCACTCAGAGATTACTCCTGGCTCTGCTCTCAGAAAGCACCTTGGGGAGCATACGGGATGTCAGGAATTAAACCCAGGTTGGCCGCATGCAAGGCAAATGCCATACCCACTGCGCTATTACTGTGTTCCCCTCCAATATTTTTAACTGAAAATATTCAGCAGCAAAGTGGTAATACCAATACCACCACCAATGTAACATTCCCTCCCCTCCATCACTGTTACCAGTTTCCCAACCTCCCCAAAGTCTGCCCATTGGCAGGTATGAATAATTTATTTAATATTGCTTGGCGTTCATACACACACACACACACACACACACACACAGTTTTGTTTTCCGGTCATACCCAGCAATGCTCAGAGGCTACTCCTGGCTCTGCACTAAGAAATTACTCCTGGTGGTACTTGGAGTCCATATAGAATGTCAGGGATTGAACCACCTGGGCTAGATGATTTCATGGCAAATGTCCTACCAACTATACTATCATTCTGACCTAAAGTTATATATTTTTATAATGACATTGCTAATTATTTTTGCTAATACCTATTGCAAACTTTCCTATAAACATATGGAATTGATTTTAAAGGCAAAATTTTAAATACACACTATCTTAGTAAGTAGAAAAGAAGTCTGAGTTATAGATTTTCTTTTTGTCCTCTGCCACATTGTTATATAAACAGAACTGGTGCAGGGATTGGAAAGATAACTCAAAGGGCTGGGAAACCTGGGTGCCCCGGATCACTACTTGCAGCAATTCAACTTGATGGCCACAAGCACTGCCATGTGCATCCCCAAAGCAAAGAACTAAAAAGTAGGTACAATGAGATAAAATAAATGCATATTAACATTTTCAGTATTTAAAAGTAGTTGATGAAAAAAATATATATGTATATATATTTGGGGTGTTGGGGCCACACTAGCGGCACTTGGGTTACTCCTAGCTCTGCACTCAGGAATTCTTCCTGGTAGTGCTTAGAAGCCATATGGAATGTTGAGGATGAACCTTGGCCAGACACATGCAAGACAAGTTACCCACTGTACTATCGCACCAGCCTGAGAAAACTTAAAAAACTGAATACAACTCTAGAACTTGGCAGTCACTTTTTCCAAATAACAAAATATTTGTTGCGAGTCAAGTACTCGGTTCATTCCTCAGAAAGAAAGGAGCTAGGGTACAGAGGAAGCTCAGACCATACACATACAAGTAAATAAGCAGTGGATTATTTTTTTCTTCCCACTCCTCAGTGGGTTATTTTTAAATATGCCTCCTCTGTCAAATTAAGTGATTAAAATTCTGTCCCTTTCAGAGAATGAAGTATACTATTTCTAGCTTGCCATCCACTGCTTCCTTCTTTTTAAAGAAACTAATTGTCAACATATTACAATCCTCTATAATTAACCAAGCAGAAGGATCTGGAGCATGCCCAGACTTTGGGGGAATTTCCCATACCCACAACTGTACTTTTATCCCATTTTGCTCATTTTTGTTTGTTTGTTTTGGTTTTTGGGTCACAACCAGCAGCGCTCAGGGGTTACTCCTGGCTCTACACTCAGAAATTGCTCCTGGCAGGCTCGGGGGACCATATGGGATGCCAGGATTCGAACCATCGTCCTTCTACATGCAAGGCAAACACACTACCTCCATGCTATGTCTCCAGCCCCATTTTGCTCATTTCTTATGAAATAATTTTAACACAAAGAGCAGAACAGGGAATATATATTAGGCATCATGTCCCATCAAAATTTAACATCTTCCTAGACTTTTTCAAATTTTCAACACAACAGATGAAATATATAATTTATAATTAAAGACTACAGGACACATTATGAAATCATTCTCTTTACTAATCTTCTGAGGTGGCTCCTATTTTGAATTTGATATCTAGCATTCTTCAGCAAGTTTTTATACTATAATTACATATAAATAAATCTGTGCATAGAGTTTTAAAATTTAAGCAAGTACTTTTAAGAACTGCATATCTTGAGCCAGAGATATAGCCAGGGTATAAGGTGTTTGTCTTGAACATATTTGGTTCCTGAATTCATCTCTCATAAGGCCTGAAGCCCCAACCCAAATATTGAGCATCTGTGTGTTTAGCCCTGGAAACTGCATGAGTGCTACCAGGTGTTTGGCCAGAGGCCGCTGGGCACTGAAGATTGGCCTGGTGTCCCCGGCACCAACACAGCTCCACATTCTTGAGCCTTCGTGTTGAACCAGTTGGCTGAGTATCACCAGAAGTGAGTTGGCAGGCCCTCTGTTTGTGGCTTTTGGAGCCATCCCTCATTTCCTTCCCCACTCTAAACAAGTAATGAACTTGAATACCATTTCTTCAGGGTTTTGTTGAACATTTGGAGAGAGTGAGGGGCAGAAAGCAATCCATTTAAATCCTGACACATGACATCAAGGCATAAGATCAACCCCTGTTTCAGCCTCTTGGGAAACAGCATCCATTTGTTTTCTCAGGAAAATATTTAGAGATAGGGACCAGTTAGCAAACATTTAACAAATGGGCATTCATTAAACAGACTCTAAAATTTCATCAAAGCCATACAAAACAAAATGCCTGCCTGTCTTAATTGTCTCAAGTCCACAGGAGAGTAAAAGTGAGGAATTTGCCATTTGAAACTGGATCACAGAAACCCAACAATATTATGTCTGCAATATTATCTCTTGGGTTTTTACCTTAAAGACATGGAAGGCTTCAAACTGAATGTTAGGACTTTTGTCTCGAAGGAGGTTCATCATCAGCTTGAGGTTCTCTGGTTTGCTGATGTACTTTGTCATTATGGCAAAGTTATGGCGGTCCAGGATCAGTTCCCCAAGCAGCTGCAAGGAAACACACACAGCATGGTTATAAATCATCAGGGAGTTTTGTACAAAATACACCTCATTTCTCTCAGAACTGTAAGTGGACATGTCACTGCACAGGCATAAAAAGAAGTGTTACTCCTTGGGTTTGGGGGCCATATCCAGTGGTACTCAGGGGTCCTTGCAGTACCTGGGATCAAACCTGTGGTTTCCAATTACAGAGCATGACCCTGCTTTTTAAGCCACATCCTTGGCCCCAATGAAGTTATTTTAAGCTTTAACCTTTTTGTATAATACAGAACTTAATGCATTTTTGAGTGCTGTTAGTTTTAAGAACAGATACTGCTGAAATAGCTAGCCAGAAAGTGAATTTATTTTTATTGCTTACATTTTCTTGATTCCCTCTCTTGGAGGAAATGGCTTTCTAGCATAATGGTATAAGAAAAAGTTAGAGTAGGATGGGGCTCAGTGGCTCTGGGAACATGCCTTGGGAAATGTAAGGTCCTGAGTATTAACCTCCAGCACAGCTAGGGGTGATCACCATCACAACTGTGACCTCCCTCTCATCATCAATGATCCCAAGCAATGTCACTAACACAAAACAAAAACATAACTGACCACAGCCATGTCCCTTACTGAATATATGTATTCATGTAGCTTACTAGAAAAAATAGCTTTGCTCATATATTATAAAACCTGACCTATAGTTATAAAAATAATTTTTTATAAAACAGTAAAGCAAAACATTTCAGCTAATAAATGAATAGCTTTCTCCAAAGCAGCATTATTTCAGGTCATGAAATGAAAGTCTGTGCCTCTGCAAAATTTTCCCATTGATATCCTGACCTGCAGTGGGAGGTATTTCCTCATAAATGGAAGCAGTGCCTTCACAAGAGAGGCCCTATAGAACTTTTTCAGTTGATACCTTCATCTTCAATTTCCCAGCCTCCATGTATGAGAAATAAGTATTTAAGAACCCACCTCTATAGCATTAAATAAATAATATAGTGCTTTGAACAAAGTAGGATATTTCTTTTTTCTTTTGGGGGTGGTGGAGGGTCACACCCTGCAGCGCTCAGGGGTTCCTCCTGGCTCTACACTCAGAAATCGCTCCTTGCAGGCTCAGGGGACCATTTGGGATGCCAGGATTCGAAACACCGTCCTTCTGCATGCAAGGCAAATGCCCTACCTCCATGCTATCTCTTTGGCCCTCAGAGTAGGATATTTCAAAGCAAAATAAAAAGATCCAAGTCAGAGAAGTTGAAATTTCTACAGAAGCATGGCTGATGTATTGTCGCTCTAGTCCATGAGCCCTTCTCATGATAGTGGTAGCATTTCCTAAAGCTACAACAGTCAGAAGCTGGGATATACTGTCTCTTTTTTTAAATGTCTTTTAATTTAAAGAAAAGGGCACTGGGGTGTTTGCCTTGCACATTGTTCACCTGGGATGGACCTGGATTTGATTCCTAGCATCCCATATGGTCCCCCGACTCTGCCAGGAGTGATTTCTGACCACAGAGCCAGGAGTAACCCATGAGCACTGCCGGGTATAACCCAAAAACCAAAAAAATAAAATAAATAAATAAAGGAAGGGGGGCTGTGGGGAGCACAGTGGTGGGAGATAAAGAGTTAGGTTATACAAAGTAGTACAAAGCCTCTAACTTGTACTTTTTTTTTTTTTTTGGTTTCTGGGCCACACCCGGCAGTGCTCAGGGGTTACTCCTGGCTGTCTGCTCAGAAATAGCTCCTGGCAGGCACGGGGGACCATATGGGACACCGGGATTCGAACCAACCACCTTTGGTCCTGGATCGGTTGCTTGCAAAGCAAACGCCGCTGTGCCATCTCTCCGGGCCCTAACTTGTACTCTTAAGGTTCCTAGAATGTAAAAAATATGAGATAACAAAATGATAACTACAAGTGGGTGTTAGTTGTTTTTTTTTTTCCGGCTTGTTTTTGGGGTCACACCTGGCTGTGCTCAGATGTATTCCTGAGCAGCAAGGATCCATCTGAGATCAGTTTGTCTTTTTCTCCCAATCTAACTAGTGCATCTATGCTCACTTTTCCTACAGAGATAACCTTCATCTGGGCTTCCAGACACAGGGACATTTAATAAAGAGTGTTGACTGACAGGGTGAAAAGAGCAGTCTGGCCTGTATCATGTAGAGGGCTAAGTTGGAGCAGTACATGAAAAAATATATATAGCTTATATATATATTTAACATATAAATAACTATATAAAATAATCAAACATCATATGTTCATATATAACATACACATATAAAAGGTTATTTAGCAACAAAGATTTCATTAAACTCATCCTTTTGTACACATTCAACAAATATTTGTTAAAGTGATATTTACTGAGTTCAGAGTAAGTCTTTTCCATTTTTATACATGGGGCTGCCTACCCACTTAATAACAGCACTCAATCTATCACTCTGCTGATACATTCCTCCTACTTCTCTGAAACAAGGAATTATATTAAGCCATTTGACTACACTGAGACTTTTAGCCATTAAATATTTGTCTTTATAAATAGTACTGACAAGAACTACATTTCATTATGATCCAAAATATTATAAATATATGCTCTACTAAGTAAACAGAAACAATTTGTATTATTTTAAATTTTATAATACATGTTTCATAATAAACAGTAAATATATTATTTTTATTTTTATTTTATTTTGTTTTGCTTTGGGTCCACACCTGGCAGCGCTCAGGTTACTGGCTTTGCGCTTTGTGATTTCTGGCTTTACGCTCAGAAATCACTCCTGGCAGGCAGGCTTGGATATAAGATATGGGATGCCTGGGTCAGCAGGATGCAAGACAAGTGCCCTACCACTGTGCTATCTCTCTGGTCCCCTAAAATACATATTTTTTAAACTTGGCACATTAATGAAATTGACTAGAGCTTCCTCCAAAGCCTCCAATTTCTACTGTTTCTTTTGAATTATAATCATTCTTGCTGTTGATTTAATGCCAAGCTTCTAAGAAATAAACTGTTAAGTCCAGTCACACTTTTCCTACAGCAATGGCCTTCATATGGTCTTCCGGACTGGGGGATATTTAATAAAGAGCGCTGAGTGACTGGATGAAAAGAGCAGTCTGGCCTGTATCCTTTAGAGGGCAAAATTGGAGCAGGACATGGAAAAAGCAGATGTAAAAATCACATTGACAGGGGCTGGAGAGATAGCATGGAGGTAAGGCGTTTCAAATCCCGGCATCCCATATGGTCCCCCGAGCCTGCCAGGAGCAATTTCTGAGCATAGAGCCAGGAGTAACCCCTGAGCGCTGCTGGGTGTGACCCAAAAACCAAAAATATATATCACATTGACAAAAGTAAATTGACAAAAATGTGACACAGTGCTATTTTGTTTGTTTGGTTTTGGGCCATATCCAGCGGCACTCAAAGGGCACTCCTTGCTTTGTGTTCAGAAATTGCTCCTGGCAGGCTCAGGGAACTATATGGTCAGCTGCATACACTGCAAATTCCATACCCTCTGTGCTATCACTCTAGTCCCATGATTGCTATTTTTTAGCTTAAAACCAAATCTATGATTGAGAAATGAATGCACTGTTCTATGAGT
Source organism: Suncus etruscus (assembly GCF_024139225.1). Lineage (NCBI taxonomy): Eukaryota > Metazoa > Chordata > Mammalia > Eulipotyphla > Soricidae > Suncus > Suncus etruscus. The sequence goes on from NC_064855.1 coordinate 61,433,618, forward strand.
ATTATCATGACAACATGTAAAAACAAGAATATAAGATTAGTATGCACAAATATCATATATCTTGCTTGACCAAAAAAAACCCCAAAAAACTAATAAACAATGAATTACTATAATCAAAGATATTCTTATAGACATCTAAGAGGAAGTGAAGGGCAGAAATGCAGCCATCACCAATGCCTTACTCTCCTAGAGGTGTGCCATTTCCTTTTGGTAAAATGGCTCTTCTAAGGCCCCTTTTAACTAAGGACAGGAAGGCCATTCACATGTAAGGGGCCCCTACTCTGCTGAAATCCATCATTTTCACAGGCATTTTTTTACAAAGAGACTCACACCACAAATGTGATTTGATCATCAAGCACAATCATACATTTAGCATGTGCTTGTAATTAATTTTGTTAATTCCAAAAGTACCTGAAATATACATACAGAGCATCAAAAACATACTTCACCAGTCTCTCTCTCTCTCTCTCTCTCTCTCACACACACACACACACACACAAAGGATAGAGGACAAATTTTTTTCCCCTCTAATAGAAAAATAATTCACTAACAAAATGTCTACTGATACTTTTTTTTTTTTTTTTTTTGTGGTTTTTGGGTCGCACCCGGCAGTGCTCAGGGGTTATTCCTGGCTCCAGGCTCAGAAATTGCTCCTGGCAGGCACGGGGGACCATATGAGGCGCTGGGATTCGAACTGATGACCTCCTGCATGAAAGGCAAACGCCTTACCTCCATGCTATCTCTCCAGCCCCTACTGATACTTTTTAAGGCAAATCTGTAACTGGTAGATATCAAGTAAAATGAAGTTAGCAGACAAAGGATAAATAGAGAATATTACTTCTATGTGGTATTTAGAATAACTGTATGAAGAAATGCAATGGTTTAAATGGGAGTTGTCTCAAACACTCTTGGCCCCAGGGTATAGCGAAAAGAGGAAAGAAATTGTGTGGTGGAGGAGAAACACAAATAGGAAATATTGAGGGCCAGAAGCTGAGTAGTCTCAGGTGCATTGGTGTTGTTAAAAAAGGACCGAATTAAATATCCAAGCCAAAGTCAATAAAGATATCATGAGACCCAAACTTTAACGATCAAAACTTAAAATAGGTCTGCTATGCTGGCAGCCTGGGCCAAGGGTGGTGGCATGGGATGCACTCTGGGAACATTGGTGGAGGGGACGTTGACACTGGTGGTGGGATTGGTCCTGAAACATTGTTATGTCTGAAACCCAATTATGAAGAACTTTGTAAATCACAATGGTTTCAATAAAATATTTTAAAAAAGAAATTTAATATACCTTTAAAGATTGTCTCTTAGTCACATAATTCTCGGATTGAAGCAATTTCTCATAGTCTTCAAAAATCTAATGAAAAGAAAAGAAACATCAGCTTGTATACCCAGTAATGAGGCCTTTGCATTACGTCTGCTTTGCTCTCTTTCTTATTTCTCTTTTTAATCTTGAACACACCCAGCAGTTCACAGGGCTTATTCTTAGCTCTCTGCACGCAGTTCTTCCTGGTGGACCATATGGGATTCTGGGGATCAAATCCAGGTCAATCACATGCAAGGCAAGTGCCCTACCCACTATATTGTATCTCTACAGCCCCACTCTCTTGTTTCATAAGTGAATTCTCACTATACATAACCCTAAGCTGACATGGTAACATTTCCCCCTTGTAACAGTATCATTTATAAATAAAAACGCTGGGAGGATACCATGTTTAAGTGACATCAGGGAAATATTTTTTATTTTTAGTTCTAAAAAATGGGAAATAAAATGAAAAATAAAAAGAGAAGTCTTTCTAACCAATCATTTTGAAAGAAACATTTACTAACTCATCTATTTTTTTTTCACCCACAACTTCCAACTACTAACTCATCTATTACATGAATTATAAGATAACTCAATTGAGGGTTTGGGATGGTTGGATTATACCTGGCAGTGCTCAGGGATTATTTGTGGTGCCAGGGATCTAAGATAGGTCAGCAGTGTGCAAGACAAGTGTCTTATCCCCGTACTAGCCCTCTGGTCTCACATGATCATTCATTTAAACAGGTACAAACTAGCAGTGATTCAAAAGCAAACTATAAAAAATATACATGTGTTTTTAAAGATTTCAAGGAAGAAATGCACCTATAATATCTGCTTTGCATGTTTAAACTTTGGGTTCTGAGAGAAAGTTGAAAAAGTGTTCCATAAGAGGGCACTTACCACAACAGTTTTCTTACAGTTTTGTTCATAAAGTCATTGTTATGAGTGTGGAGAATGGGCATCTGACAGAATGTTAGTTAAGTCCATATAATCTTGTGGTGGTATCTGTACTTCAACCTTTGTTTCAACTTCAGTAAGCAGTTAGTGAGTATTTCTATATGTAAGGCCAGACCTTAACTGGTAGTTGGTAGGACAACTAACATAACTGTTGGTTATGTTGGTTATGTCAGAGAACAGTGGATAACAGTGGGGTAAGATGAGAAGAGAAGAGAGTTCAGGGAGGGCTGAGAGTTTTCAGAAAACTTCCAAAGGGGAAACACTTTAGGCAAACTTTGAAAAGATGATCAGGTTTATCATTAAAGTAAGGAGTAGGAAATATCTGGTATATCTACTAGTATATGTACTAGTAAATAAAACAATTATCAACCAGTGAAAGTAATTTAGAAAAGGCAAATGTCTTTTTCCCTGAAATGACTCTCAAAGTCTATTAGAGTTGAGCATCACAGGGATGCTCTTAAATCAAAGTGAGCAGGTATTTGCTGTTAACTAGAGCTCCAGAGGAAAAAAATGTAAAGAGAATGCTTTAAACTGCCTGCAGTCTGCAATTTTCCATAATGTTCCCAAGTGACCTTGCTTCTAGAAAGTAGAAAAATTTGGTGTATGATTACATATAGTTGGTTTTCACTCTGGATCACAGATGGGAGTAAGTGGGGACTGGAGAGATAGTACAGCAGGCAAGGCATTTGTTTTATAAGTGCCTGACCGGAATTCGATCCCCTAAGTCCCATATAATCCCAAACTCATTTGGAGTAATCAATGAGCACTGACGGGAGTGCTCAAGATCTAAAAAGGAGGAGGGACAGGAGATAATGAAAAATGAAGTAAAGTTTGAATGATTTCTACTTACAGTGTCATAATTTTGTTCTAAGAAGTCTGCTACCAACACTTTGTGTCTGGTTAATAAGTCCTAGAAAAAGAACAAACAAATGAAAGAAAGTTATTATATGTAATAAATACTTATTTATGAATCTACCCTTTCCTATTAAAGTTTCAGCACTGTGTTTTCATCTATGTCACAAAATAATTTCCTTAAGTTAAAACATTTGGGGCTGGAGAGACAGAATAGCAGGTAGGGTACTTTTCTTCTTTTTCCTTTTTTGGTTTTTGGACCCCACCTGATGGTGCTCAGGCATTACTCCTGATTCTGTAGAATCAGAAATCATTTCCTGGGGACCATGTGGGATGCTGGGGATTGAACCTGGGTCGGCCACATGCAAAGCAAATGCCCTACTTGCTGTGCTATTGCTCCAGCCTTGGGTGCTTTTCTTGTGTTACATGTAACAGCCCCTGTTGTGTTATTTCCCTGGCATCCTGTTTGTTTCTGTAGCACTGCCAGAATAACTCTTGAGTGCAGAACCTGGAGTTTGCCCTGAGCAAGGCTGGGCATGGTGCAAAAAAAAAAAAAAAAAAGAAAGAAAAATTGAAAAATCATATTTGGGGATAGAGAGATAGTACAGCAGGTAAGGCACACTTGCCTTACATCTAGTTGATCTTGGTTTGTCCCCTGGCATCCCATATGATCCGAGTACTGCCAAGAGTAATGCATGAGTGCAGAGTCCATAGTAACCCCTGAGTAATACCAGGTGTGCCTACCAAACAAAACAAGGAAAAACCCCACAGCATGTGAATTTTCTCTCACTGGTAGACTGATGTGGTAAAAGGAATTTAGTGAAACGTGGCGGCTAAGATATAAGCTTACAGTATGTATGCATACACACACATATATAAATTGGTTTATTTGCTTGTTTGTTTTTAGGGCCATACCTGCTGGCCCTCAAGGGCTAACTCTGGCTCTGCACTTAGAAATCACTCCCTGGCAGGCTCAGTGGACCCTATGAGATGCTGAGGACTGAACCTGGGTCGGTCACGTGCATTATGACCCCTACAGTATATATTTGAAAACACTGCCCCTATGTTGTATTTTGATAAAATGAAAAAGTCAAAATTTACAATAGGCTTTTAAAAAAGTCATTGTTTCTGGGAAAAGAATTCTAAATTTCGACCTATCTCTTATAAACAAATAGATTTTTAATTTAAAAATTTCTAACCATTTTTATTTTATTTCTTCAAGTTGTTTCAGTAAACAACTTTAAAAAGTTTTGTAAAATGACTTTTCCAAAGTCATTCACAGTTGAGTTTTAGGCATATAATGCTCGGCATCAATCCTACCATCGGTGCCAACTGCCCTCCACCAGTGTTCCCACTTAACTATGGTGCCTAAGACATTGGGAGGAACATGAGTGACATTTAACAGTCACCTCAAACTTGCTTTGCTCTTGGGTTAATAGGCTGTGAGGTGTTGTGCAGGGAGCACAATGCATCCTTTCAGAGTTGAGTACAAGTAGTTCTATCTTATTACAGATACAAACTCAGAAAGCTGCACAAACACAGAAACATTTGACTGTCTTCAACTCACACCTCAATTATATCCTTAATTCACCTTAATGCTGAAAGAAAACATGCCTCACCTAATCCCTTCTTAGATGCTTAGATGCTAAATATCCTTTTGAGGCACCATGCAGAATTTAATTAAAAAAAAAAAACAAGAATTTAGAAAAAGTTTTCCAAAAGAAATTCTTAAATTTTAATACATATTTAATTAAATTTTCCTATAAGCCTATACACAATAAATACTCCTAGAGAAAAGGCAGCAGCAATGGTAAAAACCCATTTGCTTCTTTTTAAATAAAAGGCAAAATATTTAAAGCATGTGTGTATTTAAAGCATGTGTGGGATGTGGTTTACAGCCAGCTGTGCTCAGTGCTTACTGTTGGTTCTGTGCTCAGGGGCCACTCCTGGAAGAATTGGGGAACATGCCCACATGCCCTTATCCCTTGTATCACATTTCTTTGGCCCCAAAAGGGGACCCCTCACCCTACACCTTGCCCTCCCAAGTTGTGGAGACTAGACTATTAAAACATAAAAATCCTCTATAGGGATACATTCCTGGTCTCTCTTAGGCCAAATTGCAAACTTGATCTTTCATCAGGGGACCCCTGAATATGCTCACACCTCTACTGGGGACCCTAATATTTTTCTAAGTGGATATTTGGGATGCCCAGTTTTCAAACATCTCTTCTCCTCAACTCCTGAGTAGCAACAGCAATTTCCTAAGCAGTACCAGCTAACAAGAGGCATGGATGATACTTACTTGTCTTACACAGCTGACTAGGACACAAGCTCTAACACCACATATAACCCTGAGCCTAGAGCCACAAGTTAGCCCTAAGCACTGCCAGGTGTTGCCCCAAAAAATAATGTAAACAAACAGAACTCCATTTGAAATGGCTAAAGAAAATAGAAACAAAAATAAAACAAAAAATAAAAAAACTGGGCTGGAGAGACAGCGTGGAGGTAGGACATTTGCCTTGCATGCAGAAGGATGATGGTTCAAATCCCGGCATCCCATATGGTCCCTGAGCCTGCCAGGACCGATTTCTGAGCAGTCAGGAGTGGCCCCTGAGCACTGCCGGGTGCGACCCCAAAACAAACAAAACAAAAAACAAACAAACAAAAAAACCTCCTTGAGTATGTGCTTATAATGGAAACAACCAATAAATGGTGTGCTCTCTCAATAACATATGCATAGTGTTATGCTTACATATGTATTATATACAAGATATGATTAAATAAATAGGTACATGCATAAAGCTGAAAATATAACATACATATCTAATATATAAATATAACTTTTTATTAGTTCACATAAGCAAGAGAGGATAAAACAAATACTAGCTAGAAGTCTACCTCCCCACCTGACAAAGGAAAAAACTGAAAAAAAAATAAAAGTAAAGTAAAAACATTTAAATATTTAAAATTAAATAAGGCTAAAAATAACTTCCTTTTCCCTCCTACCTCCTCATAATTCTGATCTGACAGGACTAAATATTATAGAAAAACGTATACTGCTTAAATATTATGCTAAAACGTTCAGATCCTGATGTTTTAGTGGCTTTGTGCCACTTGGGAACCACTGATGGTAGAGTGAAAAGAGGCTCAGCAGCATGGAGATGCATTGGGTCAACAGGCAGACACTGCCACTTCTTGCTGATTTATTGTGTGTGGTGAATATGTGCACCTCTTCGTGTACCTTCTTTCCAATCCTCACAACTCTGTAAAACGGATTATTTTCTGCCTCCCACAGATGAGGGTTTTATTTTTCTCAAATAAAACTAAAGGTGGGATGAACTTGCTCAAGGGTACAGAGCTAGCCAATCAAGTGGCAGTGAGGGATAGAGTTCAAGCCAGTTTTGTCCAGTAGATTGTTGAGAGAGGGATGTCAGAAATTGTGGTACCAAGAAATCTATTTTTAAGGAAATGTAATTTGCACAACTCACTAAGAACATTAAAATGTCAATAAATAAATTTAGTAGTTTTATCCTGACACTCAAAACAAAAAGTATGTCCAAGATGTTCAACCTTTTGAGAAAACAATATGGATACTTCTCAAAAAACCAGAAATTGATCTTCCATAAGACCCAGTAATTCCACTTCTTGGCATTTACCCCAAGGGCCCAAAAACTCTTCAGAAAAGACATTTGCATTCCTATGTTCACTGAAGCACTATTCACAATAGTCAAAATCTGGAAACAGCACAAGTGACCGAGAACAGAAGATTGGATGAAGAAACTGTGGTGTGTATATATATATATACATATATAAATGGAAATCTGCTTAGCTATTAAGAAAAAATGAAATCATGCAATTTGCTGTTACATGAATGAATCTGGGAGTATCATGTTGAGTAAAGTTAGAAAGAGAGGGACAGATTTTTAATTATCTTACTCATATGTAGTATATAAAGTAACATCGCAAAGAAACAACACACCCTCACAGGCAAAATAAACAGAGAACTGGTCTTCAATAGAAAGCATATCTATCAGAGGGTGGGTTGAGGATAGGATTGGCGAGAATGTAAAGGGGTACACTGGGGCATGGTGGAAGAAAGCTGACACTTTGGGGAGTATGTGGTACTAAAATGGATTTTATGCAGGAAACTCTATTATAATCAATATTGTAAATCAAAGTGTCTAAAATAAAATTTTAGGCTTGCTCTTCAAGCCTGAATTCCCCCTTAAACATATATTTCACTTGCTTATCTCTGTGTCTGTGCTGATTGTGTTCTCTCCTGAACATAGTGCCCCTCTTTTACTCCTCTCACATCTTTCTAAAGTCAGTTTCTATTAAAAAAATAACTTAATTAGGGGCCGGCAAGGTGGCGCTAGAAGTAAGGTGTCTGCAAGCGCTAGCCAAGGAAGGACCGCGGTTCGATCCCCGGCATCCCATATGGTGCCCCCAAGCCAGGGACAATTTCTGAGCACTTAGCCAGGAGTAAACCCTGAGCATCAAAATGGGTGTGGCCCAAAAAACAAAAAAAAACCCCACAAAATAACTTAATTCACAAAAAAATTTGAATAAAACAAAAACTAGGGGCCGGAGAGATAGCATGGAGGTAAGACATTTGCCTTTCATGCAGGAAGTCATCGGTTTGAACCCCGCGTCCCATATGGTCCCCCGTGCCTGCCAGGACCAATTTCTGAGCCTGGAGCCAGGAATAACCCCTGAGCACTGCCGGGTGTGACCCAAAAACCACAAAAAAACAAAACAAAACAACAAAACAAAAAAACAAAAACACAAAAACTAGGGGGCCAGACAATAAAATAAAATGGTCCAGAAAACCAATTTGATAGATACTAAAGAGAAATAAGACTGTATTTAAGTTATTTAAAATGACTCTAATTACAATTCCTATACCCAATAGAAACTCTAATGTCAACATCAATCACTCACTGAGGTGTAAGTTTTTGCCAACTAGCCATTCTATTTCTAAAAAGCTCTATGGATGATAAAAGTCAGAGAAACAGTAAAAACATGATCAGCAGAGCTGGAGGAAGAAAGATCTGTTCAGTGGAAATGAAGATAATTTTAGCTTTGTTAAACTGGATACTCAGCAGTATAGACAGATTAAAACTACTAAAATGAAATAGTAAGTTTTCATGTAATATGTGTTTTACTACAATTAAAGTTAAACAATGTTAAGCGAATTTAGTTCCAAAATAATAAATAAAACATGTGAAATGTATCCACTTATGAAAAAAAGTATAAGTGATAGGTGCTTTGTTTCAATATGATAGAATTTAAAATTCCCATAGTGAAGGAATAATGTGATGTCCTTTACATTAAAATATGCATCTTTGGTTTTATATATACCCAGCAGTGATGGCAGGTGGGAAGACCATGTGGTTCTGAGGATCAAAGCCAGCAGGCATCCTGTATACAACATCTGCCTTTGAGCTATTTCACTGGCCCTAATTTTACTATTTAACATAAATGAACAAAGGCTATAAGTGAGTAATAATGTTTCTGATAAACACATAATACTTTTATCTGTGTGAGCATATAATGAATGGTTTGAGTTGTTTTTTTTCTACAGTGTGACAGATTGGTCTAATAAATTCTATTCCATTTCTATTCCATTTAAAGTTTCCTCTGTGTTTCACACCACACAGAGTTGACTGCATCCAAAACTTTACGGAACATGATTTTGTACTTTTAAAAATCAAATGGCCTCTTTAGAGTATTTTTAAAAATAAGCACATGACACTTAGCTGATTCAGAAATTTTATAAATTACCTTGAAAGTAGCAAAGGCATCTGAAGCAATATCAAATGTTAACAACTCCACGTACTTAAAGAAATCTCTGAACTGATTAGAAAAGAGGATGATTTTGGCAAGTGGCTCATGTCGAATACATTCTCTCAGCATAATCCCACAACGTAAGGCAATCTGTGGGGCTTCATATCTAAAGCATGAAGAAAGAAATGGAGAACTCCATTATCCTAAGCACAGCAAATACTAATGATATCAAAAGAACCATTCAATATTATTATTATTATTATTTTAAATAATGAAAAAGACCATGTCATTCTCAAGGTACAGGGACAGAGATCAATGGGTAGCAGTATCTGAAGTGCATGTTAGAATTTTGGGTTTCATGCTGCATGGTCTCTCGTGTCAGGACTGTCTCCAAAGATGAGCCATGAGTACCCCCTCAACACTGCCAAATATGTCCAGATGTTTTCTGTGATGTCTGTTAGAAATTCAGTTGGCTCTCAAGCAGAAGCCTCAGCAATTTCTGGGTCATGCCAAGTTAGGATCTCCTCTTCCTGTGATCTCCAGTCTGTATTCTGTATTCCACTTGTTTTACAAGTGGAATTCTTATTCATAGGTTGCTTCCCTTTATACTTCATATAGCTTTCTGCTTCTTCTGAACCTGTGTCCAATACCTGAGATCCTCCTTCAGTTTCTCAATGAACTTGAGTCTATTCTTTTTTTCAATACTATTCTTAAAGGAGGCACAACTCCTATTTATTACAATTAAAATACCACCCACCAGTACCTACTGAGTCTATCCCATATATATATATATATATATATATATATATATATACTTATGTAACATAGCATGGATATGTGTGTACATATGTATATTTATATATACTACTATAAAAAATGAATAAGATTACTATTTTGTAATATTGGTGTACTAAACTGACTAGAGCTGACATAAACTTCAAATTACTTTTACATACATTAACAACCCCTCATGACAACCGCCTATCCATGAACAGAGTCAGGCAAAGTCTATGGGTATAAACTAATTGTTACTTTTCTTTTTTTTCTTTTCTTATTTTTCTTTGGTTTTTGGTTTTTGGGTCACACCCAGCAGCACTCAGGGGTTACTCCTGGCTCTACGCTCAGAAATTGCTTCTGGCAGGCTCAGGGAACCTCAAGCAATCGGGGATACTGGGATTCGAACCACTGTCCTTCTGCACGCAAGGCAAACACATTACCTTCATGCTATCTCTCTGGTCCCCTAATTGTTACTTTTTTGATGGTTTCTTTTTCTTTCTTTGGGGGGCCACACCCGGTGACACTCAGGGGTAACCTGAATTACTGGCTATGTGCTCAGAAATTGCTCCTGGTTCAGAGGACCATCTGGGACACTGGGGATCAAACCCAGGTTTGTCCTGGGTCAGCTGCGTGCAAGGCAAACTCCCTACCACTGTGCTATATCACTCTGGCCCCTAAATAAGATTTATTTTTTAAAAAGGAGCCACCTTAGCATGTCTGGGGATGGTGTAAACATGCCTTTGGACAGTCTGCTGGGTATTGCTCAGGCTTGGTCAAGCAAGGTTCTGTTTCACCTACAATACCCCTGTGAAGCTGCTGGTGCTCGGAATACAACCAGGAGTGCTGGAGTGGGTAGAAGGAAGAATGTGCAGTCAAAGCAGATTAAATTTAGGGTCTTGAACACTCTAGGCATATGCTCACAACTTAAGCCATCTTTCTTGCCCTTAAATTTATTTAAAATTAACTACAACCATAATTTGCAATTCTGGAGTATTTATTATCATATATTTATAGTATTTGTGGTAGGAAGATACCAAGTATCTTTAGCAGAACTATTTATATCTGGTTGGCCATGTCTCAATTATTCAGTGACAGAGCTACAGGAAAGGCTCCGTACTAAGAACTCTTGCTCCTTGGATTGGAGTGATAGCACAGAAAGTAGGGCATTTGCCCTATACATGCCAGGTTCAATCCCTGGCATCTCATATGGTCCCCAGAGCCTGGTAGGAGTGATTTCTGAGTATAGACCAGGAGTAATGCCTGAACACCATCGGGTGAGTCCCCCTCAGGAAGAAAGGAAAGAGGGAGGAAGACAGGGAGGGAAAGAGAGGGAAGGGAGGAAATAAGGAAGGAAGGAAGGAAGGAAGGAAGGAAGGAAGGAAGGAAGGAAGGAAGGAAGGAAGGAAGGAAGGAAGGAAGGAAGGAAGGAAAGGAGGGAGGGAGGAAGGGAGGAAAGGAGGGAGGGAAGAAAGAAGAGAGGGAGGGAAGAAGGGAGGGAAAGGGAAGGAAGGAAGGAAGAAAGGAAGGAAGGAAAGAAGGAAGAAGGAGGGAAGGAAGAAAAGAAGGAAGGAAGGGAGGGAGGAAGAAAGGAGAGAGGGAGGGAGGAAAGAAGGAAGGAAGGAAAAGAAAAAGAAAAAAGAAAACAGAAAAAATGCTCAGAAACAATATGTAGCAGAAAATATTAGTTGCTCACCAGTTGTACAATATTTTCCTTTTTGCATGCTATTTCTTGACCCCATTAAGAACTCTTAAGAGGCAGGGGGCCTAAGAGACAGCACAGCATGTAGTGTATTTGCTTTTTCATGCAGCAGACCTGGGTTCAATCTCCAGCATCCCATATGATCTCCCAATCCTGCCAGGAGTAATTTCTAAGTGCAGAGCTAGGAGTGACCCCTGAGCATTGCCAGGTGTGGCCCAAAGACAAAACAAAACAAAACAAAACAAAACAAACAAAAAAAGAATTAAGAGGAAGGCTTGCTCTTTAAGCCCATGTTCTTCCTTGAACATGTATTTTGCTTGCTTGTCTATGTTTTTTTCCTTGCCTGTTTCCACTCTGAAGAAACACCTATTCTCTTTTAAACACACATCTTCCATCTCTCCCCTCATATCTTTCTAAATGATTTTCAATAAAAACTAGTACTTTGTTTGGGGCCGGAGCAACAGCATAGTGGGAAAGGCATTTGCTTTGCACACGGCCATCCTGGGTTTGATCCCTGCCATCCCATATAGTCCCCCAAGCCTGCCAGGAGCAATTTCTAAGTGCAAAGCCAGGAGTAATCCCTGAATGCAGTCGGAGGAAATAAATGAACAAATAAAGGGGGGGGGGTCAATTAACTAAGTGCTCTCAAGTGGAAAATGAGCTGCAATTACTATGCCATTTCCCATGTGTGGTTACTAAACTCTACCTATATCTTCGCCTAACTGTGGGTTGAAGATGGCAGTGAACAAAATGTTAAGAATCATATGTTGAAATCCTTCTAACTTAACTTGTGGTGGATCCACCCTGGACTTAAGGAAGTAAAAGCAGCCTGAAAATGCCCCAAAATATTTATGACTTTTCATTAACTAGATAAATGAAGATTCTATTCTCTGCCTATATATTTTTTGTCATTCTGGCTCTCCTCTGGGCAATGGATAAAGTAATATAATAAATTGTGCAATAATATCTACTCTACCTTCATGCCACATTGACAGCTGTAGTCATGGGTGTGTTTGTTTGTGTGTGTTGTGTGTAACGAGGGGGTTTGGCCTCATACAATAGGACAATTGTTTTGTTTTGGTTTAGGGTCACACCCAGCAGCGCTCAGGATTACTCCTGGCTCTATGCTCAGAAATCACTCCTGCCAGGCTTGGGGGACCATATGGGATGCCAGGATTTGAATCACCATCCTTCTGCATGCAAGGCAAATGTCCTACCTCCATGCTATCTCTCCAGCCTCAAACAATAGGATAATTGAACAGCTAAAAAACCAGAGCATACTGGGAAGCTTAAGCATTAATATAATAGAAGAAACAGAGAAGATAATAAAGACACACATGTTATGGAAGAACTTTAGAAATCAAGGTACATATTAGTCTGCTGTGGCTTAAATAACCAGTGAGCCATATATCAGGGAGTCAGCTTTGAAAAATCGACCTGAAATATGACAAAATCACTTGCACTGTGATTTGGCACAGAACCTGCCATATATTTTTTGTTGTTTGTTTGGGCCACACTTGGTGATGCTCAGTGGTTACTCCTGGCTTTGCACTCAGGAAATAATTCTGGCAGGCACGGGGGACCATATGGGATACAGAGAATCAAACCCGACTCAGCTGCAAGCAAGGCAAGTGTCTTATTGTATTGTACTATCTCTCTGGCCTCCAACCTACCATATCTTTTTTTGGGGGGTTGGGGGTTCACCCGGTAACGCTCTGGGGTTACTCCTGGCTATGTGCTTAGAAATCACTCCTGGCTTGGGGAACCATATGGGACACCGGGGGATCGAACCATGGTCCTAGGTTAGCGCATGTAAGGCATGTAAGGCCCTACTGCATGCGCTACCACTCCAGCCCTCAAACCTACCATATCTTAATAAGACCAATGCTATATACTTTTCACAAATACTCTAAACTCAAATTTACTTGAAAAGAAGCCATGCACTTACCCTTTGAGGAGCATAAAGAGAATATGAGGATGAGCACTAATGTACTCCACAGTAGGACTCCGAGTGCCAATCTGTCTTCTCAGGATGTTGTTAAATATCTGTGTCACATCTTTTTTCCCCTATAAGAGAAACAATCATAACAGGAAAGTTGAATGGCATGAAATTTTTATTCAAACTTTGTTCATACATATGCACATCATAAACAAAATGATGTCTTTTGTGATATGCAAACACATTAATCTACTTTTTTTTCAAGATATCTGCAATCAATTGTGTCTTCAAACACAGAATCTACAAAATGGACATACTTCTCTTTTCCACAAGATGTGCACTATAAGATATTTGACAACTAAAGTCTATTTTCACAGTAGTAAGTAAAATGGGATAGACTACAAGCCATGGAGATTGCTCTAAGGGCCAAAGCATATGCTTTGCAAGCAGAAGTCCTGGGTTTGATCTCAGCACCCTGTAGTTCCCTTATAGCTTAGAGCCAGGAGCAACCACTTAGCACCATCAGTTGTGTCCCTCCCAAAACAAAGAACAGACTATAAAATTAAATATGTATAAAGTTACAATAAATAAATCATAATAGCTTTTTTTTTATTTACCCATTGCTTTTATTCAAGAAGAAAATAATGGGGGCCGGAGCAATAGTACAGAGGTAAGGCGTTTGCCTTGCATGCGTCCAACACAGGACAGACTCCGGTTCTAATCTCAGCATCCCATATGGTCCCCTGAGCCTGCCAGGAGCGATTTCTAAGCGCAGAGCCAGGAGTAACTTGGGGGAGGAAAAGGAGGAGAAAGAAGAAGGAGGAGGAGAAGGAGGAAGAGGAGGAGGAAGAAGAAGAGGAGGAGGAGGAGGAAGAGGAGGAGGAGGAGGAGGAGAAAAGAAAATGATTAACTGTTTCAAAGCTTCATAAATAAGGAGGAAAGAGCTATGGTTAGCCTGTTTCTCCAACTGAAATTCCAGATTATTACATGGAAAATAAAGTCAAGAATGATACTACTTTCACAATCACAATCACAATGGCACTACTTTGAACTCTCATCTCTCAACTAATTATTAATGATCATTTTCTAGTTATATCATCCATTTCAATGAATTCTGCAGTTAGTTCTAAATATGAATCTAACTATGCTATTACCCTCCCTTCAGCTCTTCAACCTCTCCCATTATATGGGTTTCATTTTACTTTCTTTACTTTATATGCTATTTCCCCCTTACCTTTGTTATTATTATTGCTATGTGATAACCACAACGTGGTTGTGGTGTTTGCAAGCTTGATTGTGTTTCCTTTTAAATTTTTGCTTCATTATTAATGCCAATGCTCCAATGCTTGATTTCATTTCCCACTGGGTCTTTCCAAAGAGGAATCAGAAAAGTAATTCTATTATTTACCTTTGTGCTTTCTATCTCCTACTTTCATCTTCCTTGACTCATTATGTTGGTTTCTGCATATTAGATAAAATAGCTATTTCTCCTAGTTGTGACCCCACTGTTCTTGTGTAGGATAAGAAACTTGTCAATAAGTCTGACCTAAACATATGGCACATCAAAACCTGAGGCTGTTCATGCCAGTCATTGTTTTTACCTAGATGCAGGCTGATTGGCAGTGGGACCTTCGTGCAGTAACAGAAAAATGTGCAATCACCAGACACCATCCAAGGAGAAAATGGGAGGTGGATGAATGCTTTAGCTGCTCTCAATGCACTGATCCTCAGTGTTTACTCACAGCGATCTTCCTGTACTCATTTGAAAACTGACTTGTTTACAATAGTGCTATACATCCTGTGAATGTATGCTCTTGAATTGGGGCCTTAGGAATGTCAGATGTGAAAATAAGCTCTTTTCATGAAAATACAAGAGATTTTACTTTCTTGTTGGAATATATGAAGGAAGAAGGCAAGAAAAGTGCTCATTAGTCTCTTTGTGCTCTTGTTTTTGTTTTGGGACCATACCTGGAAGTGTTCAAGGGTTACCTCTGGAAGAGTTGGAGGACTGTATAGGATGTCAGGGTTCAAATTGAGTTGGGCTGAGCATAAGGAAAGCACCCTACATACTGTACTATTTCTCCTGTCCCATAATTTTCCACATCTCCTGGGAAGAGACTAGCCAGCTAGATCCTCAGGCAGCTGTTTCCAAAGTACAAAGTCAAACCATTCCAGGAAAAGCCTGAGCATTTGTTGTTTGTTTGTTTTGAACTCTACCCATAGATGCTCAGGGCTTACTCCTAGCTCTACACTAAGGCATCACTCATGGCCAGTGCTCAGGGGGTCATATAGGGTGATGGGGATCAAATCTGGGTCTGTTATGTGCAAGACAAACACTTTGGCCCCATGAGTTTTTTATTTTTTTCTTTCTATCTGTTCCCTAGGCCCTGGAGGAGTGACGGATGGCTGCAATAATTGCTTACATGCCCAGTAACAACAGTTTCTTTGTTTTCTATATTCCTGTGGCAAAACTGCAAGCCCTGATAGCTTTCCGATATGGATGATCTGAAAGCTGTCCCTCAATTAGCAGTCCTAAATTTGGGGAATTAGATGTATGGTTCAAACTCTTCCTTCTTCAGGGAGAAGCTGAGAGTTGGGGCAGAGTGCTGATTAGGGGTTCACTCCTGAAGTATAGCTAATAGTGGAGATTTTGCCAAAAATATGTCTCAACATCTCCTACCAGTTTCAATGTCGATATTTTCTTTGTTGCTCACTGAGAAGGAGTCATTCAACTAGTTTCTGGATTGCTCTCAGGGGAATTACTGTTGTGTAACTGCACATGTAGGGAAAGCATGGAGGAGGGAACTTCAGAAGCCTCCATCAGATTGAGAATCCTTATAAAATCTTAAACAATAAAATTTAAAAAATAAAATAAAAAATAAATGAATAAAATTCAATGTTGATTCTCAAGCACCTTTGGCAACCAATCTAATAGTACTTACCAGATATCCTGGAAAATGCAACCTGAGAAAATGACCTTCTAACCACATCCTTAAGCACAGAAAATGATTAATTAACAAAGGTATTTTTGGTTATTTGCGTATTTAGGTATTTTTGGTTTTGTTTTGGTGTAGTTTTAGCCACACACATTACTCAGAGGCTCGTCTGGCTCAGTGCTCAGAGGTCACTACTGCATTACTCAGAACACATGGTTCTGGGGCGTGAACTGGAGCCTCCAGTATGCAAAGCATGCACTCCTTGAGCTAACTCCTCATCTCCAAGAACAAGCTGTGATAATAGTTAGAAATGATTAGTACTGTTATTTAATAAAGTTAAATAAAGTAAAGGTTGCTGGAAGAAACTAGAATATTTAATCGTTGGCTACAATGGGGCTGGGGAAATAGTACAGTGGTTAGGGCACTTGCCTTGCATGTGGCTGACCCAGATTTGATCCCTGGGATCCCATAATTTCTCCTGAGCAACACCAGATAAAGCATCTCCCTTGCAGGCATTAAACCTTGAGTTTGATCCACAGCATTGTCTCACATGCCAACTGCACTCCCAGTAACACTGACATTTGTGAAAGAAAGAAAAAAGGATGGAAGGAAGAAAGAAAACGAGAGTAAAACCAATTAAATACTTATGGCTATCCATTTTTCACTTCATGGCAGTGAAAGAGGGGTGAAAATAAGGAAGGAAAGAGTGAAAAATAAAGTATCAATCAGAAGGAAGATTCAAAGAAAGATTTAAGGAAAAGGGGGATGGAAAGATAAAGAACAGATGGGGCCAGAGTAATAGTATAGGAGGTAAGGTGTTTGCCTTACATGCAACTGACTCAAGTTCAATCCCCAACACCTCATATGTTGCTTCTAGCACCACTAGAAGTAATTACTGAGTGAAAAGCCAAGAGCAACCCCTGGGTGTATTCTCCCCACCCACAAAAAAAAAATACAATTGCATAGGAGACATGTACAGGAACATAAGAACACTACACAAAATCACATTGTTATTAATTTATTTGAAGTTTGGTGACAACACCCAGTAGTACTCAGAGGTTACTAATGGTTTTTTACTCAGGACCACTCCTGGTGGGACTTGGGGGACGATATGGGTGCTGAGGATTAAAATCAGATTCAAGGTGCAGAGGCTCAACCTGCCATAATCCAACCCCAGGCAGGGCATCACAAGGATTAAGAAAACAAGACAGACTTAAGGGAGAAAATCTGGGGGCTTCCAATTTCTAGGACTGCGGGAACCTGACTGTCTTTTTCCAGACACAATGGGGATGGGGTAGGGCAGACATAGTTAACAGAAAAAGGCACTAATCTAATGCTAATCAAGCCTAGCTGGGTCTTGAAAAGTAAAGAGGAAGCTCTGGGGGAAAGGCAGGGTGTGTGTTCTATGTGTTCAGCTACACCAAGACAAGCATATTACATTATATTATCACTCAGGCCCCAAATTCAAAATCTAAATAGAAATTAGGAAATAAGATTTCATTTTAAAAGAATATTTAAGAATCTATTGCTCTCCTAATTAAAAGAAAAGTTCATGGGGCCGGAGAGATAGCACAGCGGCGTTTGCCTTGTAAACAGCCGATCCAGGACCTGAGGTGGTTGGTTCGAGTCCCGTTATCCCATATGGTCCCCTGTGCCTGCCAGGAGCTATTTCTGAGCAGATAGCCAGGAGTAACCCCTGAGCACCGCCGGGTGTGGCCCCCCCTCAAAAAAACCAACAAAACAAAAAAAAAGTTCATGCTGCATGAATTTCATTGTATAAATGGTTTTTTAATTGTACAATGTTAATTAATACATTTGCTATTCAAAAGGTATTTAAAAAATTCAACTTTTAAAGACCAAATTACTTTATTTTAATTTTTTGTTTTGTTTTGGGCTACACCTAGTGGTCCTCAGGGATAACTCCTGGTTTTTTTTTGGTTTTGGTTTTTGGGCCATACCCGGTGGCACTCAGGGGTTACCACTGTGCTATCTCTCTAGCCCCTAACTCCTGGTTCTGTACTCAGGAATTATTCTTGGTAGGCCCAGGGGACTAAATGGAATACCAAGGTTGACCCCAAATTGACCCCATGCAAGGTAAGCACCCTACTCACAGTACCATAGCCCTGCCAGGAGACTAAAGAACTTTAAAATGACAGAAGTCATCTGTTTTGTTCCAACCTTTCCAGACTCACTAATACTGCAAATCATAATTATCTTCCAAATGTCATAAGAGACTGTTTTTCATACTCCTCGGTCAAGTGCCACAAGAACATTTCCATACAGCATTCCAATGAACAGAAGAAATGAAATCTCCACAGAACTCTATCCAACTTTTACAGAGGAAAACATTCTTCTAGTTCATTAGCAAATGTGTACAAGGCAAAGTGGGCTCCCTGCTAATAATCAAAACAAGTTCTGCTACCAGGAACAGCTTCCCAAAACAAATGTTCAGAAAAAAAAGGATGAGAGTTGATCTAAACAGGTACAAGACAATGAATGATGATCTGTCTTAAGTTTGTAACCTACGGACCCGGAGAGATAGCAGAGTGGCGTTTGCCTTGCAAGCAGCCGATCCAGGACCAAAGGTGGTTGGTTCGAATCCTGGTGTCCCATATGGTCCCCTGTGTCTGCCAGGAGCCATTTCTGAGCAGATAGCCAGGAGTAACCCCTGAGCACTGCCAGGTGTGGCCCAGAAACCAAAAAAAAAAAAAAAAAAAAAAAAGAAAAGTTTGTAAGCTATCTTGCCCCATCCTCATTATACATAGTGATATTGATCAGATCTCAAACCTGTTCAGACTGAAAAAAAAAAAAAAAAACAAGTCAGTCTTAGAAGGGAATGCCTGCATCATACTTAACCACAGAGTATAGGAACCCTGGTTAAAACTAGAAGACAGTTAATGGAATGGGACAAAATTTTTGCATTCCACACATCAGATAAAAGGTTGCTATCTAGGATATACAAAGCACTCAGAAAGGTTAGCTCAAAAAAACCTAATACAGCTATAGAAAAATGGGAGAAGAAATGAATAAACACTTCTCCAAGAAAGACCTAAAGATAGCCAATAGACACATGAAAACATGCTCACCATCACTCATCACTAGGGAAATCCAAATCAAGACAACAATGAAGTAACACCTTACACCAGTGAGGATGGCACACATCAAAAATAACAGGACTAATCTTTGTGGGGATGTGGTAAGAAAGGAACTCTCATTCACTGCTGGTGGGAATGCTGCCTTATATAACCCCTAGGGAAAACAGTATGGAGAGTGCTCAGTAAACTCAGAATTGAGCTGCCATACGACCCAGCACTACTGGGTATCTATCCCCAAGACAGAAGGACATTCATTACAAAGTATGTATGCACTCCACTATTTATCGCAGCACTCAGTACAACAGCCAAGATTTGGAAACAATCTCGATGCCCAACAACAGATGAGTGGATCATGAAGATGTGGTATTTATACACAATGAAATACTACATAGCAGTTAGAAATGATACAATCATGGATTTTACAGCAACATAGATGAATTTTGTTTTGTAAAAGATATTCAAGCTCTTTTATTTCAGTCTTTTCCTTCCAGATACTGCCTAGAGAATTAAAAGTTCTCAATTAATTAAAAAACCCATCTAGTATCTTTCAATTAGAAGTTCACTGTTAGACTCCACTCACCATAATCCTACCTTGGGGAAACAGATCTGAAGCAGGGGTTGCTGCAGGAAATAAACCAGGCCAAATTTGAGAGGGCGAAACATGTGTGAAACATGCATGTTCGGGAACCTTTATGTTTCATCAAGGGAGAGAGCTGCTGGCCAAAACGGCAGTTTTTTTTATTAAGTACAGAGACTTCCTCTCGGTGGGGGTAGAAAGGACAAAAGGCCTATCTTGAGCCAGTTCCACCCAGGTACACTTTAGACATGTAGAGGAAAATCTTTATTTTGTGTGAAAGCAAGTTGTAAAGAAACAAATACAAAGAAACCAGGGATGGTCTTTGTTTTTGGGGAAACCAAATTGAAAGTTGTAAACCAACAGTTCATCTTTATCTCGGTAAGAAATGCTCCCTCTTAGGTTATATGGCAAAATTGCAGCCCATCCCTAAAATAATATTTTTTCTTCAGGTTTTAAATATATACCAAAAATACTGCAGTCAAATGACTGTTGCACTTTTCAAAGAAGTCTGTGAAAATCTATTCTGAAAATTTATTTGCTTACTGGCATGATATTATTACTCTTGAATAAATTATCTTGTAAACAATGTTCTGATTCTTTGAGAAAAGTGTCTTACTACTGTGTGAAGGATACCTCCCTTAGATACAATTTGCAATTCTTACCTTGCTTTGATTTCATTCTCATTCCTTCATTCATTTATTCAATCAATCAATCAATCAACTGATGCATGTAGGAAATAGTCATAGTACAAAATATTCTCAATCAGCAGAGTTGTATCAATGGTACTTGTGAACCAAGAGCTGAGGTAAATCGGGTTCTATATAATCAGACTGAGTTTTGAGAATGGAAAGAATTTTATTAAGCTATTATTAGCCTATGATTATGGCTCATAATCATACAGCCTCTGGCTATATTAGGCTTAAGAAGGTAAACTGTGGGCCAAAGAGATAGTACAATCTTTGTAAGGTACTTGTTTTACATGCAGTCGAACAGAATTACATAATTTGAATCATCTTCTGCCTCATAAATTGAGAGGAAAATAATGGAGGGTACCAAGACCAAACAGTCGTTTGAACATTGAGTAGAAATAAAAAATGATCAGACTTAAACATCAAATCCAAAGCCAACAACAAGAGATTTCTGAGTGGGGCCGGAGAGATAGCATAGAGGTAAGGCGTTTGCCTTTCATGCAGGAGGTCATCGGTTCGAATCGCGGAGCCCCATATGGTCCCCTGTGCCTGCCAGGAGCAATTTCTGAGCCTGGAGCCAGGAATAACCCCTGAGCACTGCCGGGTGTGACCCAAAAAATACACCAAAAAAAAAAAAAAAGAGATTTCTGAGTGCAGATGAAGGAGTAACCCTATGTGCGCTGCCAGATATGACCCCAAAACAAATCAAAACAAAATGAAAAATACAGAAATATAAGTTAAAGCAAAGTAATTTGTGTCCCATGGTTCTATAAAAAGGCAGGAGCACCAATCAAAGAGATTAAGAAGGAGTGGCAGTTTTTCATAGGCACAGCTAAAGTTGGGGAAAATAAAAGAAAAAATCTTTGGCCTAAAAACAGGGTGTCCCCACAAAAGGAACTAGGGGAGAGTAAAAGAGCATGTACGGAGCCTGGAGTTATTCCCATGACAGTATACTTCAAGGGCAAAGAAACCTTGTATCTCTTAGGCCAAGGGAATTCAAACATCAAATATAACATAAGTGAACTGCATGGGGGCAGGGAGATAACTCAAAGGGTTTGAGCACATGTTTTGTATCATCAAGACCCTAAGTTTTGGGGGCTGGAGAGATAGTATGTAGGTAAGGCATCACATCACAGGATGAATGGTGCAGGGTTATAGCCCTGGTGGCTCCAGCACCTCTCAGCCTGAATATCACCATATCATAGGGTGAGAGCATTGAACCACCTGTTTTGGTTAGCTGGTTATTGGTACAAATGGCCCCAGTTCCATTAAGAATTGCTTAGGAGAAAAAAAAAAAAAAAGATGGGACTAGAGAGAGATAGCATGAAGGTAAGGCATTTGCCTTTCATGCAGAAGGACAGTGGTTCGAATCCTGGCATCTCATATAGTCCCCTGTGCCTGCCAGGGGCGATTTCTGAGCATAGAGCCAGGAGTAACCCCTGAGTGCAGCTGGGTGTGGCCCAAAAACCAAAAAAAAGAAAAAAAAGAAAGAAAAAGAAAAAGAAAAAAGAATTGCTTAGGCAGGGCCGAAGAGATAGCATGGAGGTAAAGCATTTGTCTTGCATGCAGAAGGTCAGTGGTTCAAATCCCAACATCCCATATGGTCCCCAGAGCCTGCTAAGCGATTTCTGAGCATGAGCCAGGAGTAACCCCTGAGTGCTACCGGGTGCAACCCAAAAACCAAAAAAAAAAAAAAAAAAAAAAAAAGAATTGCTTAGGCTCCCAACTGAAATCAACAACAACAACAACAACAACAACAACAATAATAATAATAATAATATTTTAGGGGAAATGAGTAATAAAGTAGGGGAAGTAAAGGAGGGGGAAAAAGTTAAATATAGCTGAGAGGAAGGAATAAACCGGGCCTTTCAGATCCCTGCTCTGTTCTGCTGTTATCTCCCCTGACACAAGTAAACTTCACATTTCTGAAGTTTTGCTGCATTCCAATCCTTTCCTTCCAGCCAGCATCAAATCTTCCCCATCTCAGCCTTTCAGAGCTGTGGACTAGTATTTCCACAGATTCCCCAGAGTCCTCACCTATCTGGTCTAATCACTGTAATTAGTTCCCTTCACTTCCTCATGAACAAACTGAAAGCAATTTACTTCAGAAATGTATATTCTCTATCTTTGAGAAGCAATAGAGACTTAAGCATTTAGCTGCTGGATTCAAAAGTCTGATGGTTGTGGGACCAGAGTGATAGCACAGCAGTAGGGATTTTGCCTTGCACGCAGCCAACACAGGACGGACCCTGGTTCAATTCCCAGCATCTCATATGGTCCCCCTAGCCTACCAAGAGCAATTTCTGAGCGAAGAGCTAGGAGTAACCCCCTGAGCACCACCGGGTGTGACCCAAAACCAAACCTAAACAACAACAACAACAACAAAAGTCTGATTGCTGAAACCCAACCAAAAAAAAAAAATCAAAGACATTTTTGTTTGTTTGTTTGTTTGTTTTGTTTTTTTGGGTCACACCCGCCAGCACTCAGGGGTTACTCCCAGCTTTGTGCTCAGAAATCACTCCTGGTAGGATCAGGGGACCATATGGAATGCTGGGATTCGAACCACCATCCTTCTGCATGCAAAGCAAACGCCCTACCTCCATGCTATCTCCAGCCCCCAAAGACATTTACTATCTCTGAAATAGTAAAAATTCAAACCTGCCTTACTGGAAAGACTTTAACTGAAAAGTTATGACCTAAGTCCAATGTTTTAATTTTTTAAAAAATTGCTTATTTTATGTTTCTTGCATTCATGCTTTCTGTTTTGGTTTCATTTATAAATTAGCTATACTTACTTTCTTTGGGGGTGGTGGGCTTGGGCCATACCCAGAGGTGCTCATGAATTACTCATGGTTCTGCACATAGGAATCCTGGCTGTGCTTGGGGAATCATATGGTATTCTGGAGATTGAACCTGGGTTGGCTGTGTGCAAGGCAAGTGCCCTAACCCTGTACCCTTTTAATTACTTTTAAAATGAGATAAATACTGTACTTCAATCATTTAATATCTTAAAATACCAATATAATAAATTAAAAAAACAGAATTGGAAGATGGGTAGTTTTTGTTTTTCTGTTTTAATTTCTACTTTAGAATTTTAGCTACAGAATGATTTGAGGCAAATTACCATGCCGACATTGAACTCAAGTTCTTGATCTATAAAATGAGGCTAAAAGCAGTACAAACTATGGAAGTTTTGGTTGTTTTTTAATTTTGTTTTGGTTTTGGGGCCACACCTGGACGTTCCTGAAGAATACTCCTGGTTATGTGTTTGAAAATCAATCTCAGTGTTGAACTCAGGCCTGTATGCGAAGTATGCGTTCAGTATAATAAGTTCCCTGTCTGGCCTCACTAAGATTGCTTTGAAAATTAGATGAGGGGGGCAGCAGAAATAGCACTAGTGGGATGGGCGTATTGCCTTGCATGCAGGCCTATCCAGGGACAGACGATGGTTTAAATTCCGGCATCCCCAATAGAGTCCCTGCTAAGGGCCATATTCTGAGCACAACAGCCATGGAGTGACCCTAGGAGCATTGTCTGCGCGTGTAGACCCTAACACCAAAAAAAAAAAAAAAAAAAGGAAAAGGGAGGGAGGGTGGAGATGGAGGGAATGGGAAGGGAGGGGAGCGGAGGGAGGGAGGGAGGGGAGGGGATGGAGAGGGAGGGAAAGGAAGGGATAGGAAGGAATGGAAGGGAAGGAAGGAAGGAAGGAAGGAAGGAGGAAGGAAGGAAGGTAATGGAAGGAAGGGAAGATGAATAGGAAGAGAGGAAGGAAGGAAGGAAGAAAGAAAGGAAGAAAGAAAAGAAAGAAAGAATGATTTGAAAGAAGAAAGAACAGAAGAAGAAAGAAGAGCGAAAGAAAGAAAAAAGAAAGAGAAAGGAAAGAAAGAAAGAAAGAAAGAAAGAAAGAAAAAGAAAGAAAGAAAGAAAGAAAAAGAAAAAAAAAGAAAAAAGAAAAATTACACGAGGGGCCAGAAAAGATGACTCAATATAACTGAACACATGTTTAAGTTTTGCATGCCTGTGTCCTATACCTCTACATCACCAAGAGTGACCCCTTCACCCCAAGCAAAGGGACCAAAATAGCATTTAAGAACCACAGGGTATGACTGAAAAACAAAAAGTATAAATGGAATGAATAATCAAATGGATGATGGTATTTTATGAAATTTTCTAAAGTGATATGATTATTATTGTTCTTGTTATTATTTGTCACAATAACCATACATGACCATGCAAGACTGAACTACAAAAATAGATAGAACTAAATATCTAAGCAAAAGTCAACAAACAATGGAATTAAGAGATGCAAACTTTAACAATCTAAACTTAAATTAGACCTGTTATACTGGCAGGCTGAGGTCCAGTGGGTAGTGGATGGGATGGACTTGGGAATTTGGTAGAGAGAGGTCGACACTGGTGATGGGATTGGAACTGATTCATTGTATGTCTGAAACCCAACTAAGAAGGATTTGTAAATCACAATGGTTTCAAAAAATAAAATTAAAAAGAGATTAAAATGATTTTGACATCTCCGTACAAAATTAATTTTTTAAATTAATATAAAAATATAAGTCAAATACTGAGTCTAGATATTAAGCAACTAAAGTAGTGACATCATCTTTATATAGACAGTTTACCTCAAAGTCTATCAGCTGGAGGTCAGCTATGAGGGTCACGAGGAGGCCGCTATTGTAGAGCTCTTGTGCCAGCTGAGCTACCACTTCTGTTGGGGGTTCCTTTTCATTCGTACCACAAAGAATTTCTTTCATTGCTTGCAGTGATTTTGACACTTCTTCTGAAGCCTAATGACCATACATATGCAAATAGTTGAGAGAAATAAAAAATTTTAAACTATAAGCAAAAACAAAACAGTTATTTTATAAATGACAGAAGAAAAAGGAAAGACAGAAAGAAGAAAAGATCAAGTGAATGCTTTTTTTTTTAAATTTTAAGGACCCATTACCAAAAACATAAATAATGGGCATGGGGGGTATGTGGAGGAAGATGAGGAAGAGAAAGAAAGGGAGGAGGGAAAACAAGGAAGAGAAGGAAGAGAAACAAAAGTAAAGAGGAGGGGAAGAAGGCAGAGAAAAATAGAGAAGGGGTGATGAAAAAGAAGGAAAGGGAAAGGGGGGCCGGAGAGATAGCACAGCGGTAAGGCGTTTGCTTGCATGCAGAAGGATGGTGGTTCGAATTCCGGCATCCCATATGGTCCCCCAAGCCTGCCGGGGGCGATTTCTGAACGTAGAGCCAAGAGTAGCCCCTGAGAGCTGCCGGGTGTGGCTCAAAAAACCAAAAAGTAATAAATAAAATAGAAAGGGAAAGAAAAGAAAGACAAGCAAGCAAGAAGGAAGAAAGCAAGAAAGAAAGAAAAAGAAAGCAAGAAAGCAAGAAAGCAAGAAAGAAGAAAGAAAAGAAAGAAGAAAGAAAGAAAGAAAAGAAAGAAAGAAGAAAGAAAGAAAGAAAGAAAAAAGAAAGCAAGAGAGAAAAGAAAGAAAGAAGAAAGAAAGAAAGCAAGAAGCAAGAAAGAAAAAAGAAAGAGAAGAAAGAAGAAAGAAAGAAAAAGAAAGAAAGAAAAAGAAAAAGAAAGAAGAAAGAAAGAAAGAAAGAAAGAAAGAAAGAAAGAAAGAAAGAAAGAAGAAAGAAAGAAAGAAAGAAGAAAGAAGAAAGAAAGAAAGAAGAGAGAGAAAGAGAGAAAGAGAGAAAAGAGAGAAAGAGAGAGAAAGAGAAGAAAGAAAGGAAGGAAGGAAGGAAGGAAGGAAGGAAGGAAGGAAGGAAGGAAGGAAGGAAGGAAGGAAGGAAGGAAGGAAGGAAGGAGGAAGGAAGGAAGGAAGAAGAAGGAAGTGGGGAAGGGATAGTACTTTTGTCTCTTTCCATAAATAGTCCTTTGGTTGACAAACTGAAAATGTATGATTCAATTGTCCCTTTGCAGGAAGAACTGAACTATTAAAAGATTCTTCCTCTGAGGAATTCCTACTTATTAGGACCTTGAAACAATGGGAAAAATTACATTTGCACTGAAGTTATCAGCTGACTCTTAAAGCTTTTCCTACTTCCTGAAAATATAATGTTGACTACTAGCATAACCCCTTAGAGATTCTAAGTTCTATAGGGAGATTCAAGATGGTCAGAGTTTGGCAGTTCATAACCTACAGTTCAAGGACAACAGACAAAATTACAGTTAATAAACTGGAATAAATTTAAATGTATTTAAAGAGATACTACTGTTCTATCATATACATATTTGGAATTTTTTGTTAAGCTTTTGCACTAAGATTCGGTCTTAAAATACATGATTTAAAAATAAAAGTTATTATTTTAGCTCATTACCTTGTCTGTCTTTTTGTCTTGTTTTTCCAAAATGGCATATTATCTTTCAGAAGTTTTCACAATTTCCTGCTGGAATTTTTGTGTTGTGATTTACTAAACAAAGGCATTTTCTTCATCTATAGAGATTTCTTCTTCCAATATGGAATGCTAAAAAACAAATATATAAAAAACCATAAACTCAAACTCAAACATGATTAAATTGTTTTTTTTTTTTTTTTTTTTTTTTTTTTTTTTTTCTTTTTTGCCCACACCCTGTGACGCTCAGGGGTTACTCCTGGCTATGTGCTCAGAAATTGCCCCTGGCTTGGGGGACCATCTGGGATGCAGGGGGATCGAACCCGCGGTCCGTCCGAGGCTAGCGCAGGCAAGGCAGGCACCTTACCCTTTAGCGCCACCGCCCGGCCCCAACATGATTTAAATTGTTAGACGAAAATTTTTTGTATAATATTAACCACACAATTTAGTAATTTAAACATTCAAAATCAATTAAACTGAGTTTCACCAAATAATAATGCCAACAGGTTTTGTGTGTGTATGTGTGTGTGTGTTGCAGATCAAACCAGTGTCTACTTCATGAACGGTATATATTTTACCACAGACTTATACCCTAGGTTGCCCCACATAAAATTATTTTAAGAAGGGGGCCAGAGAGATAGCACAGTGGCATTTGCCTTGCAAGCAGCCGACCCAAGAACCTAAGGCATTTGCCTTGCAAGCAGAAGGTTGGGTGGGTTCGAATCCCGACATCCCCATATAGTCCCCCAAACCTGCCAGAAGCGATGTCTGAGTTGTAGAGCCATGAGTAACCCCTGATCACTACTCCGGGTGTCGCTGACTCAAAAGCAAAACAAAAATCCGCCACCCCCCCCACCCAAATTTTAAGAAGACATATTTAAAGTTTGCTGAAAATTTTTTTTTTTTTTGCTTTTGCTTTGTTTTTGTGCCATATCCCGCACTCATGGGTTACCTACTGGTTCTGTACTAAGGAATTACTCCTGGTGGGCTCAGGGTGACCAATGGGATGCTGGGAATTCAAAAGAGGGTCAACGCATGCAAGGTAAGTGCTACTGCTCCAGCCCCAATAAGTTTGTTGAAAGTTTAACTTGAAGTTTAAAATGTTTTTATATGAGAAAAAATAATGATCATGCAAAAAAGAGGAACGAGAAAAAAGCAGATATTAAAAACTAGACATTTATCCACAAAAAGTGATAATAAACTAAAACAAAAATAAGTGGGACTAGATTTCATATACTATGGTAATAAAATATTTAAAATAATACCCCATGGCAAACCCAAAATTACAATGTAAAATATTTAGAATCTATTTTTGGGGGGGGGGGAGATTTTGGGCCACACCCCGGTTAATGCTCAGGGGTTACTCCTGGCTATAGGCTGAGAAATTGCTCCGGCTTGGGGGACCCATATGTGACACCGGGAGAATTGAGCAGAGGTCCGTGTGAGTTAGTCCCGTGCAAGGCAAATGCCCTACCGTTGCACTATAGCTCTGGCCCCTAAGAATTTATTGTTTTTACTTAGTCTTCAATTATTTAGTTGTCCTAATCACTAGAGAAGAAAAAAAGAAGGAGGGGATAGGGGAAAAGATGTATTACTTGTTTTTTTCTGAGAATATGACTACTCCAAATAGAACAAAAGAACGTCCCAATATGGCTTGTCAATGTCCTGTTTTGCTATTTAAAAAAATCTAAATTCTTGAGGAAATATAATAGAAGACTCTAGTTAGTAGGGACATATTCATTTCCCAGAGTCCCCATCTCAAGAATGACTCCCTGGGGCCAGAGTGGTTGCACAATGTGGTAGGACGTTTGCACTCCACACACTGACCTAAGAAAGCCGAGGTATCGATCCCCGGTATGTCCCATAAGGTCCCCACCCAGGAATGATTTCTGAGAAGACAAGGCAGAAGTAACCGCCTGAGCGTCACCGGGTGTGACCCAAAGAAAACCAAGAAAAAAAAAAAAAGATTCTTGAGCACTCAGAGCCGAAACGTAACACCCTCCTAAGACGAAGCAAAGCTGTGGCTCAACCCCCCAAAAAGAAGCCCAAATACACAAAAGCCATTTCAGGTGGAATCAACGGAAATGAACTAAGTCAAAAAGTGTTGTCCTATCAAGTTTGAATCATTAGATGTCATAAAAATGTAAAATTATATGTACATATATATATATATATATAAAATACATACAGTATATTTTTGCAAAATAAATAAAAGGCGAGGAGAAGAAGATGCCATGGCAATGACAATGGGCAGATCTTGATAGCCAAGCTGAACCTTGTCCATCAACTAGCCTTCCAGCAAGTGCTGGAAGCAGGTCAGGAACACACAGGACCCTGGTGCTACTTTCCACTATCAAGACTAAGTAAACGAGCCACCAATATAGGTTCTACTTATTTATTTTCAGATTTTTGTTTAGTTTTGTTTTTTTAGGCCAAACCCAGCAGTGCTCAGGGACATTTCACTCAGGAATTACTCCTGTTGGTGCTTGGGAGACCATTTAGGATACCAGAAATCAAACATGAACTGAAGGCATAGAAAACAAGTGTTCTATCCACTGTACTATTTCTCCAGATTAAGTGTTCTATCCACTATACAATTTCTCCAGACCAAATATAGGTTTTATCTAAAAAAATAATAATAAAGGAAGAAAGAAACAAAGAAAAAGCAGAGCCAAAGTGACAGTAATCAGGTGCCCTGCATGTGACCAACCTGGGTTCAAAGACTGGTACCACATATGGTCCCTCGAGCTTGTGAGGATCCCTAAACAAAAAGCTAAAATTAAGATCTTTCCCTCGGTGCCAGCTCAGATGGCCAGAAGTGGATTCAGGTGGACTCTTAGTGGTCCTCATGTTCCCCCGTCCCTCCATACTCCAGGGGGGAGGTGCATGGGGAGGAGGGCGGGCAGACATCTGCCTTCTGGTTTCCTCTTTGATTCTGGAGACCAGCTCTTGCCAGGTATGGGGTTTGGGGAGGCCCCATACCAGAGCCTTTCTCCCTAGCCTGGGGAGAGCTGGGAGGCTTGGCAGGCCCCCAGCCATCCTTGTCTTTTTCCCCTGACTCCAGGCCTTCCCTGGGTGCCAGCTCAGATGGCCAGAAGTGGGTTCAGGTGGACTCTTAGTGGTCCTCAGGTTCCCCCCTCCCTCCGTACTCCAGGGGGAAGGTGCTGATGGGGAGGAGGAGCGGGGCAGACATACTGGCTTCCGATATCGTCAATGATTCTGGAGACCAGATCTTGCCAGGTATAGGGTTTTTCTCCCCCTTGGACTTCAGTCGCTTCCCTGTGACGGCCGGTCTAGGTGGAACTCTTTAAGGGATAAACAGGCTTTCTTCCTGTCTCCCCCTACACTAAATGGGAATGCGGCTTTGGGAGGAGGGCGGACCAGCCAATTATCGCACTGGTTTACATTGGGCCAGTCAGTGGAAATTTTTTCTCCTTGGTTTTTCCTATTGAATAGCCATTGTATGCATATTATATCCTATATATCCATCTTGTATTGTGACCTGATACTGCCCTACAAAGCTCATTTCTAATATTTTACTTCCTCAGTCCCAACACTTACTTCCCCCCATCTTCCCATGTAGGTGCAGCTAATGACATGAAGCTCACCACATAGAATGATAAGTGCAGTTTAGAGAAATAACTACACTGAAAACTATCATAACAATATGAATGAATGAGGGAAAAAGAGAAAGCTGTCTTAAGACAGGTGTGGGTGGGGGTGGCGAGTAGGGTAGATCTGGGAAATTGGTGGTTGGAATCCTGCACTGGTGAAGGGGGGGTGTTCTTTACATGACTGGTATCATACAGCTAGCAATTATATTTGCAATCAAGGTGTTTAAATAAAGATAATTAAAAAAAAAGATCTAAGCTTATATGCAAAAAATCACTTACCTAGAAAAGGTTCATATTATCAGAAATTTATTTTGGATATATTATTATTTCATGGCTTTAACATACTTTAGTTTTTTGTTTCAAGCTTCTATAATCATACATTCTGCATCTGGATATAAGACTGAGAGACATTTAGATGGGAAAATGGTAATGAAATAAAACCTGCTTTAAATTTTTAGTACATTGTTTTAGTTTGTTTTTTTGGGCCACACCTGGTGGTGGTTAGGGTTTACTCCTAGTTCTGCACTCAGAAATCTCCTCCTGGCAGGCTCAAAAGACCATATGGGATAAGGGATTAAACCCAGGTCGGGCCACATGCAAGGCAAATGCCCTACCCTGCTGTGGCTATCATTCAGTCACATACTGCTTACGATTTTAAATGAATAAACTTTTTATACACAATTGGA